>NC_047062.1:4783125-5115491 GCF_902459465.1 Asterias rubens
CAACTGCAAAATAGCTCCCGCCAACTTTGTCTGTGACTTTTTGCGCTTAAGCTGCAAACATTCTTGCCAAACACAACAATGACAAACTAGATAGTTTCAATGTGCCCAGCTTCTACTCGTATCTTGCCTACCAAATTTGGTTTGAACTCCATGAGAAGTACAGTGTTTATTCGAGAATTATTAAGAATTAAGGTTGAAAAAAAAAATGACGAGAAGAGGAAGACTTGATTTGTTTGTCAAGTTAGTTAAAGGCAGTGGACACTATTGGTAATTGTCAAAGACTAGCCTTCACAGTTGGTGTATCTCAACATATGCATAAAATAACAAACCTGTGAAAAATTGAGCTCAGTCAGCCATCGAACTTGGGAGATAGTAATGAAAGAAAAAAACACCCTTGTCACACGAAGTTGTGTGTGTTTAGATGGTTGATTTCGAGCCGTTTCTCACAGTGTTTTATACCATCAGCCTCTCCCCATTAATCGTCACCAAGAAAGGTTTTATGTTAATAACTATTTTGAGTAATTGCCAATAGTGTCCACTGCCTTTAAAGGGTACTTTTTGTAGGACAAAAATCACAATGTCTACAGATTTACACTAAACTTACACAGTTTGAAGATAATGATAGTAGAAAGCTTCCCTGAAAATATTACTTGCTGAGGTGCTGTAGTTTTTGAGAAATGAGTAAAACAATGTCATGAAAATAATTTTCGTCTTGGTGATCATCAGACGAAAATTATTTTAGCATGTATAAAACGTATTTTCATGACATTGTTTTACTCATTTAAAAAAAAAAAACAGCTCCCAGCAACTAATATTTTAAGGTATTCTTTCTACTATCATTATCTTCAAGCGGTGTAAGTTTAATGTAAATCTATGGACATTGTGTTTTGTGTTACAAAAAGTAGCCAGACCCTTAAAAGAAGGTGATACCTTGTTGAACACTCGCACAACTGTCAAGTTGCATCATGGCGTGTTGTGGCCAAGTGGTCTAGTCCACCGGATCCAAGCTCTGGGGTTGTCAGCAGCAGAGTGTGGGTTCGAATCCCGGTCATGACACTTATGCCCTTTATTTAGCAAGGTACTTAATCATCATTGCTTTGTAAAAAGTTGGGATGGTATTGCATTGTGCACTACTAGCCAGGCTCCTAGTGGATGATACCCATGCCTACATCCTAATGGACCTTGAAGGGGGGTAGCCCTGTCCCAGTTTGGCCTTGTGATGTGTTTAGGTGATCTCTCATAACAAAAATAATTGTTAAATCGCATGTCATTGCTACACCTGAGAAAGATAATTTTTTTTAATCGTTTCTGTCAAATGAGACTCCTGACCGAGTTAGACAAGTTATAGTAGTTTGCATGACGAATGAAAACACAGTGTTTGTTAGTCTGAGATGACCATGACAAGGACCTTGTGTGCTGTGTTTCCTGAAGATTATTAAAAGTGATTTGTCCATGTTGTTTGATTGCATGAATGTGTAGGTCGCAGGTCAGTGTCATGTGAATGCAAACCTCAAGAATCCCACTCCTGCAGTCTTTCTGTTTTGTTTGATCATTTAAGAGTCTCTTGTTGGCAGTAAGGAGTAAACTTTCTAATTATTAAAAAATGATAACTTTGATGTGTGTATGGCCTGCTTAATTGGAGAATTGAAACCATCTTTATAACAACAAGGCTTTTGGTTAAAGATTATAAGCAAAGAATGAATACTTGGGTGGGACAATGCCTTGTAAAACCTAACCTTGACCAGCCTGTGAGTAATATACTGTTTCAGTGGGATATTTTGAAATTGTAGATCAATTGTGAAACACCCATGTCTCCGCATGTTTGCAGCATGATTTAGGCATTTCTGCACAAAAGGTTATGTTATTTACCATAGTTGACTTAATTGGGCTTTGGAGATTCTATGATCGCAGTACCTGAAGGTGCCATGTGGATAAGACTTTTAGACCTTCAAATAAAATGACCTTTTTGAGGTGTTGTGACCTACTGTTTACAAAATACTCTGACAGTTGTGCTTTGCCATGTACTCCCATATCCTTTCATTGGCCAAGTTTGTGTGCATGATATGTTACCAGGCATGCCAATCTTAACAAAGCACCAAGGTTTAGACATTAGGATGTAACATTACTGAAGGATTTGGATGACCTTGTTTCTTAGTCAAATTTACCAACAAGATTTAGTTGGGTTGGTCACTACGACTGATGATGTAAAGTTTAACAGTAAATCTTTGAGCTACATGATTTAACACTTACAATGTCTACACTGGTGCTAATAATAATAATAATGATACAAGCAGTGGCAATGGATGCATTTCTGCTCAGTGCATCTCTCGTCCGACAGGTTTTTTGTTGTTTGTTGTTTGGACAAAACAAAGCTTGCAAGCTGGGTTGCTGGGCACATGTCTCTGCCAATGATGTGCGTTGATCAAACATTTGACTGACCAATCAGACGTTTCACTGGTCTGTTATTACCATCATTGTTGGCAGGTTGTTCGGATCGGTTTTGAAGGGTCAAATTAGGGTGTTGTAGACAAAACTCATCTCATTCCTACCATGAACAATAATTGTTTAATTTCGTGACAAAAGACATTTATTTAAAGGCAGTGGACACTATTGGTAATTTCTCAAAATAATCATTAGCATAAAACCTTACACGGTAACGAGTAATGGGGAGCTGTTCATAGTATAAAACATTGTGAGAAACGGCTCCCTCTGAAGTAACATAGTTTTTGAGAAAGAAGTAATGTTCCACGAATTTGAGTTCGAGACCTCAGATTTAGACTTTGAAGTCTCGAAATCAAGCATCTGAAAGCACACAACTTAGTGTGACAAGGGTTCTTTTTCATTCATTATAATCTCGCAATTTCGACGACCAATTGAGCTCAAATTTTCACAGGTTTGTTATTTTATGCATATGTTGAGATACACCAAGTGAGAAGACTGGTCTTTGACAATTACCAATAGAGGCCAGTGTCTTTAAGCTTTATGCTGTTTGGAACTCTCCTCCCCTCCCCCCTCCCCAATACCTGATGCAGAAGATTACATTTTGCTGATTTATAGTCATTAAAATACAAGTTAAAATTGTAACATATGTATTAGAAGGAGTTGGAATATGAATGAATAATTTGATCAATGATAATATAGCAACGCCATGTAGATTATTAAGTCCACAAATTCAGTTCCCCTTCCCTGGGCTGCGCCTCCTGCACCCCCAGCCCCTTACAAAAATGTTTAAAGGAGAGAAAACGGTAACTACAGGCTTAAAAAGGGCTTGAAAAACTGTTTTGGGGAAGACTACATTCATTCCAATTCTCTAGCTTTCATAAACCATATCATCAAACCAATCCTTTACAACATTACTGCAATAGCTACTCAAGTTTTCAAGAAAACAATATTGAACTAAATTGCTACCTGGCTAAGATATGGTCAGATTGAAATACAATTTACATGTACACGACTGAAGTTAGTTTTGTTCATCAGGGTATTAGATTAACACCAGTCTCATTCTTCTCCTGAAAAACATATCTTCAATGCGTTGCATCATACACACGTACATAAATCACCTGCTTGCTTAAATTGCTTAAGGTAATTCTCTATCAGTTTCATGAAGCAGTCTAGACAAGAAACATTGCTTAGCTTTTAAAACTTTGTGAGTTTCACAGGAGGCCATTACTTTATATCATTTATTTTAGAGCACCAGTCTCTATTAAGGAAGATTTCAAGGCCCGATTTCATGGCTCTGCTTCCCGCCAAATGTTTGCGCTTAGGATCACCATTCCCCGCTTGCATGGAAAGAGCCAAATCTCTGCGCTAGGTGTGTAAGTGTAGAATGCCTAGTAACATGGAGTACGCACGCGCACAAGCCAAAATTCCCCACTAACTCTTAACAGAAGGGCAGAATTCCCTGCTTCCGCAAGCGCTGATTCTTTGCTTATGGTAAAGGGCCAGTCACACTGCAGCGATAACGAAAACGATCACATCACGACGCGAAGAGAACGCATTCTATCGGTTGAATTGCTACGCGCTGAATACGCGCACGCTTGTTCCACCAATCGAGGGCGTGCATTGTTAACGTTCTCGTTTTCGAGGCCAGTGTGACCGGGCCTTAAAGGATTTGGGTACTTTTTCAAAATGTCCATAGATTTACATTAAACTTACAGGGTTTGAAGATAATAATAGTGGAAAGCTTCCTTTCAAATCTTACTTACTGAGGTGCTGTAGTTTTTGAGAAATGAGTAAAACAATGTCATGAAAATACGTTTGTAAATGATTAAAATAATTTTTGTCTCATGAGACGAAAATTATTTTCATGACATTGTTTTACTCATTTCCCCAAAACTACAGCACCTCAGCACGTAGTATTTTCAGGGAAGCTTTCTACTATCATTATCTTCAAACTGTGTAAGTTTAGAGTAAATCTGTGGACACTGTGTTTTTTGTCCTATAAAAGTTACATAGACCCTTTAAACAGAGCCATGAAATTGGGCCAAGGTGAGACCGTTCACCTGGTAAGATATCTTCATCATCATTTGTTTAATATATGAGACATGATTTGACTGTTTCATTATCTTGCATGATCTCTCTCTACAGAACCCAGGAAGAATTCTCATCCTCCCTCATCTCCTTATCTTGCTGCTCTTGCATCCATGGCAAGGGGTGAGGGTAGGTACATGGCCTCAGCTCACAATGATTCATCACCGGGATCAGTTCACTGCTTTCAGGATGAACACGGTAAGTTTAACATGACATCACAAGCCCCAAACAATGCCCTAAACAGCGCCCTCACATGAAGACCGACCATTGGCTGAGCGTAATGCCCAGTGTGTACACGCATACTTGTTTCCATTGTTTGCAGGCATCATATTCTTTCTGCTTCAATTTGATTTCCGATTTATTATCCATTGAAAAAAATCTGAAAAATTGCTATTAATAACAGTGAATAAGGCCTGAAAAGTAAATTAGAGCCTATACCGTTTGTTCATGTAGGTCAGCCCTTGTACTCGATAGAATTTTCCTATTTTTTTACAAGGAACAAATTTCATGCCTGTTTGACCTAAGCGATGGTAGCCAACCCAAAGGGTCTAAAGAGATGGTCTGTCTCTATGACTTCAACCTATTGCCTCTGTTCGATATAGACCTTTTTTTCTAAACCATGACTTTGACTTTGGGACTGGCTTGAGGCCCGTGTGATCCTCCTGTTACTATAGCCCTTTTCACGTGGCCAGAATGTAGCCAGGGTCCCTTGCTACAAAATTTACGAGCGTGGATTGTTTATTTGTTACCACCATGCGTGACTGATTTTGTGAGCTTTCACACTGCAAAGTTAAAAAACTAACAACCCTTGTGCGACATGAGAGTGATATGACGAATTGGTAATCTTGATCACCGTAGTTGGACAAGATAGCTTCCACAATAGCATGCGCTGTATGGGCTTTTTCACCTAGGACGTCATTCAATAAACAAGGGTTCCTTTCACACGATGATGTAGCCCACGTCCTTGGTCAAAACTTTCGCTAGTGTAAGATTTTGTCATAGGTCCGGACCTCCGACAAAATGTAGCTATGTTGGACAAGATTTGAAAAGGGACCCTGGACACTCCAAAAATTATTGTCCTTTCACACGAGGTACATTTTGTAAAATCTTACAACCATGCTACACTTTAGCAAGGGACGCTTGCTAAATTGCTCTTGTTTGAAAGGGGCTTATGTATGAGTTTTCTCCATGAAATTCAAACCATATCAAATCAGTGCTTGTTTTCTACCAACCTCATGCCGTATAATCCTTTTTATCTGCACCCAATTTCATGAAGCTGATTAGCAGAAAATTCTGCTTGAAAAAATGAGTGGGGCACCAGTCACAACAACAGGGTAAACTAATGCAGTTTTGGCTGGTAACCTATTTCTGGTAAACAATACTTTTCTGTGCTCCATGTTTTGTGCTTACAGGCTTTATAAAATTAGGCCCTGGTATGTTCTTAGGATTACTTTCTTAAACACATGTATTTCTCTGTTGCACATTACAGGTAACTGGATGACGTACACATTTGATGAGAATAGCCCTGGTTTGGCGCAGAGACTGGAGGCCGAGAAGGTCCCGGACGTCTCACCGGCTGAACCAGAGAAACAGTCTTGTGATTGGTACGGACGATTATTCTTAAATATCACAAACAGTCTTGCCTTCATTTATGTGATTCTTACATTGGGAATTCAAGGCGTTTGTCTTAAACAAAGCACCTGGTTAGAATTCATGTTTAAACCAGCAGGTACAACCATGTAAGTTTTCTTTTGGTGGGAGTGTTGGCTCTTTAAAGCTCTTTTGTGGTCTCAGAGCCTACATCGCTCCCAAAAGGTTTTATACAAGGTTAATAATAATAATAATAGTAAGACTTGTAATGCGCACATATCCACCCTGCTGGGTGTTCAAGGCACACCAAAACCAAAAACAAAACAAGTACAAAACAAAGAAAAACAGATAGGCCTACAACAAAATTAGTCCTTGAAAACCTGTGACATAAGATAAGTTTTGAGAAGAGACTTGAATTTTGCGGTACAAAGGTTGTCTGCAACTTAATTAGTATTAGTTACTATACACATAATGAATGTTTATGAGTGCAATGGTGCGAATATGTTCATGAGTTGAAAGATGGAATGTTCTATTCAACGAGGCGGAGCCGAGTTGAATGGAACATTCCAGCTTTCAACGAATGAACATATTCGCACCATTGCACGAATGAAAAACATTCATTATTTGTTTTATATAACATCCAAGTAGAACTTTGTCATTTTGATTGAAAGAAACAACTTTCAAAACAAACAATTTCAACTGTAGAAGCCGAATGCTAGTAATTTTACTATGCCTTCTTGCAGTAACACCTGCTGCGTTACCAAAGACACGCGCACGCAGTGATGTTTTTACTCAGCTTTTTCGTTCCATCCGAAAAGTACCATTGCACGCTGGCAGCGTGCCAGCGTGCAATGGTACTTTTCGGATGGAACGAAAAAGCACGGCGAGTGACTCAGCGTGCAATGGTACTTTTATTTGCTATCACGTGACGGACAATCCTCCAATCAAATGGCAAGGATCTGCTTGGGTGTTATATAAATCTTACTATTCACACCTTGCAAAACTCCAAACAACACTTAAAGGCACTGTACACTATACGCCTCTCTTAATATTTATGCATGACGTCATAATTCTAACCCAAAATGAGGCTATGGGCGCACGTCCTCCTTAACTTGCAGTGGCTGCACCCATCGCCTCGTTTTGAGTTAGCATTGTGACGTACCTCATGCATAAATATTAAGAGAGGCGTATTGTTAATTACTCAAAATAATTGTTGGCATAAAAACTTACTTAATAATTGTTGGCATAAAAACTTACTTGGTAATGAGCAATCAATGGAGAGCTGTTGGAAACGGCTCCCTCTGAAGTAACCTAGTTTTTTGAGAAAGACGTAATTTCTCACTCAAATAATAAAATACTTCAGCAACTTGTCTGCAACTTGATTAGTATTAGTTACTTCTTACTATTCACAACATGCAAACCTCTAAACAACACTTAAAGGCACTGGACACTATTGTTAATCACTCAAAATAATCGTTGGTATAAAAACTTACTTGGTAACGAGCAATGGAGAGCTGTTGGAATTGGCTCACTCTGAAGTAACGTAGTTTTTTGAGAAAGAGGTAATTTCTCACTCAAATAACAAAATACTTCAGCTGAGGCCATTTATTTTGCCTCTGAAAACACAAAGTAATGCAACAAGGGTGTTTTTCTCTTTCATTCTTTTGCAACTTGACCAGTTTAGCCCAAATTTTCACAGGTTGGATAATTGATTTTTTTTTTTGATTTTTTTTAATGTTTATTTTCTGGGAAAAAATATTGATATTTCCAATACATTTCTGTGTTCTTTCAAGTAATGAATGGAATTTTTGCACGAACATTATTGTGTATTTATAATGCATATAATTGTAAGAAAACCTTTCAAATATGTTTTATCTTGAAGTTGCTTTGATTCTTAGGAATGTTTTTTAATACTTTTTATGACCACCCACTCAAGTTGTTTTGCTTATTGTGCCCCAAACTCCACCTTCTTTGCATCCACAGGCCAGACAGTTCAAGTTGCCATTCGGATTCCACTGTCATCACTCTACCCAAATCATCCGGTGCTACCCTCGACGGAGGAGGGCCCTCACCGGACATCAACCTCCCCGGCTCCATCCTCTTCAATCTCACCAACCAACACTCTGCAACAAGCCAGAACTGGGAGCTTCCTCGCAACTTCCTGAGCGAGCTCGGCCTTCAGAGTCTCATCGAGGACGTGAGGAGGCAGAACAGCGATCAGAGCACCAGGGACGAAGCCCATAGTATTATCAGTCTGGATAGGAGTAGGAGGAGAGAGAAGGCAAAGGTCAAACATAACTACAGGTTCTGGATCCTCCCGTGGAGGTCGTTACGGGTCACATTTGATCGTTTGGCGTTCCTGGCCCTGTTTGACAGGTTGGTTAGCCGGATTTGTTATGGTGGGACATTTGGGTTGTTTCCTTTTTTTCAAGCGTGGTTGGTGCATGTTGAGAAAGTGAACACTCTAAAGGGGAAATGCATTTTTTTTTTTTTTCTGCAAAAAGGGCACCACTCATTTTTAATTTTAAAAAAGTGGTTTCCATTATCATAGATTATGGCTTTTCAATTAAACTTTTAATTAGGATAATTCAAACTTTCTCAAGCCCCCCAAAACAAACAAAATGTATCTTGCTCATGTGTGTTGCACTGGTAATTCCCATAGTCAATAGTATTTCTTGAGTTAAAACATAATAACATGTATGTTATGGGTCGAACATGTACGATTGTTGACACTTTTTAAGTGAGTACATAGAATAGATTACGATAATGGCACTTTTGAAATACATGAAAAATAGATCAGACATGTAGGACCTTGGCACTGAAAGAGTTAAAGCCATTGGATACTTTCGGTAAACAGTGTTGTCCAAAGGCCCACACTTCGTGTATCACAACTTAAATATAAAATAACAAACCTGTGAAAATTTAGGCTCAGTCGGTCATCGGAGTCGGGAGAAAATAACGGGAAAACCCACCCTTGTTTCCGCACTTTTCGCCGTGTCATGACATGTGTTCAAAATAAATCCGTAATTCTCGATATCGAGAATTGATAATTGTTTTAATGTTTTCTCAAAAAGTAAAGCATTTCATGGAATACTATTTCAGGAGAAGTCTTTCACCATTTCCTTCTGTAAACCCTGTAAGTTATTTGTAAATCTGTGAACTTTTTTTTGTTTGTTTCTGTTCCGAAAGTGTATAATGGCTTTAAAGGGAGGGTACCTGTTTGGTAATTGTCAAAGACCAGTCTTCGCACTTGGTGTATCCCATCATAACCATAAAATAACAAGCCTGTGGAAATTTTAGGCTCAATTGAACATCAAAGTGGCGAGAAAATGGTGAAAGTAAAAACACCCTTGTTGGACGAATTTGTGTGCTTTCAGATAGGAATAAAAGATTTCTAGCTAGAAGTCTTTTATTTTTTTAGTGAGAAATTACCTCTTTCTCAAAAACTATGTTACTTCAGAGGGAGTCGTTTCCCACAATGTTTTTTACTACCAACAGCTCTCCAATGCTTGTTACCAAGTCAGTTTTTAAGTTAATATTTGTTTTGAGTAATTACCAAACGTGTACCTAAAGTGCTTCATAAGTAATTTAATTTTTTTGTAATGTTTATTTCCACTTCATGATGCTACCTTTTTGTCCTTGTTCTCAGGAATCGTACTTCACTGGAGAGTTTGATAGCTGTTCTTCTATCCATCCTAGTATCACTCCTTGGCTTTGCTGTACTCAGTCAAGGATACTTCTATGATTTCTGGGTCTTCTGGTTCTGCTTTGTGCTTGCCAGCTGTCAGTACTCGCTGCTTAAGGTAAGTCTTGTCAAACAGAAGATCTTGATGGGATACAACGGTACTACAGTGTAGACTCCCATTGTTGATAATTATGGGCAACCACAAATTTTCAGAAACATTTGATTTCATGGCTAGTTCAGTGATTAAGTTCGCTTTTTCTGAGAGTCCTTAGCTTCACAAACTTGGCCTAATTTCATGTCTCTGCTAATCTGCGAATTCTGCACTTACGATCACCATTCTCCGCTTATGTGCAAGCGGATAACCATTCTCTGCTTATGTGCAAGAACCGAATTTCTTCGGTAGCTGTGTAAGCAAAGAAGACTAGTAATGTGGAGTATGCACGCATACAGGCCAAAACTCCCTGCCAACCTGTGAAATATGCTTGACGCAAGTGCAGAATTCCCTGCTTTTGTAAGGACCCGAGTCTTTGCTTAGGATAAGCAGAGCCATGAAATTGGGCCCAGAATAAATGAAATGAAATGAAATTGATATTATCCCTTACATCTTATATGACAATATGACATCTCAAAAGTTTGTCATTGTTTCACCATTCAGATGGTCCATTAGGTCTTGAGCTCATTATAAATTCACTGTTTGTATTATGGTGTCTTTAAAAACTGACTGTATCGTCAACAGAACAATAGTCATTTTAAAAGCACTTACTGAAATAAACGTTAGATTGTTTTTTTTTTCTTCTTCTTTTCTAGAGCGTTCAACCAGATGCAGCGTCACCTATGCATGTAAGTCAGTGCTTTCAGTTTCTCGTAGTAACGGAGATCTTTTTTTGTTATCGCAGCTTTTGAATTATGATTTCCGAAATAGGCTTGATGAGAAATTTACTCGGTCTGCTACTACACAAAATGCGCGTCCACCATCAATTTGGAGGTGAATTCCTTGTGTACATTTTGACTCCCAAAATGGCGATCTGGATAGGCGCGTGTAAGCTGTGCATCGTGCAAGGGGTCAGTACTTGGAGTTGGTTTAAAATTTGCCATATATTCACAATTTCACTGAATTTCAAATCTTATAAGATCAATAGCCCATTCTGGTTGAATGGAGTCGGAAGAACACCAGCAGCCATCATGGCATGCTAATTTTTATATTTTCAAGCAATAAAACCTGCCATAGTTACATGGAAACAACAGCATGGCATCCAGCTTGTTTTGTGTTTTTTAAATGGACTCAGTTTGTTTGAATGATCTTCCCATCAAGGAAACTCGGCTTCCCCAAGATGCATTGCGGTATACTTTTAAGATGGCACTTGTGCATTTTGGCTTTTGCATTTCTAAATTATTTGATCAACTAACCATTTTGTTAACCTTTTTCTTTTCATGTAGGGTCACAACCAGATCATACCGTACAGCCGACCGATGTATTTCTGTTTCTGCTCTGGTCTTATTCTACTTCTAGATTATTGCAGTAATCAGCCCATATTGTACCAGACTGCCCCCAGTCTATATGGGATATCAATAGGGGGGCAGGCCTTGTTCCTGCTAGGCAGGGATATTCTTATAGGTGTGTATATCATTCATATGCCGACATAAAGATTTATAAAATTTCTATATATATGATGTCCTTAGACCCCTTGCAAAACCCAGAACGCTGCTGCTACACTGTTTTAGAGTTTGAGTATTTTGTTGGGAAATATGTTTTTAGCGGATTTTGTTGGGAAATATTTTTTTGGCGGATTTTGTTGGGAAATACATTTTTAGCAGGGATGCGAAGTTTTTGAGACTTTCAATTGAAGTCAGTTTTTATGCTTTTTCCTGGTATCATTGTTTTTTGGTAAACCATGAAACTGTCTTCGGAATTGGGTCTTTATTTTTGGTATTGAATCCAAGGATGCCTCCACAGTGAACATAACCACTGTAGCTTGCAAGGGCGCTTGCTATGTGAACCACAAACATCGGGGTTGACCCCTAGTCTTCCACGATAAGTGTTATGGGTTCTTTTTTTCCTGCACTCCCAGTCCTAGTACATGGGACCTAGGGCTCAATGTCCCATTTGAAGGAGAAAGTACATTGATAAAGTATCTTGCTCAAAGACACATGTACCACGACCGGGACTTGAACCCAAACTCTGCTGATCAGAAACACAAGCGTTCTCAAGCGTTCAAGTCCGGTGCTCTTAATCAATCGGTTGCGAAAACACCACACCCTGTCTTAGGGAGACAAAGAAGGGAGGAAAATATTCAGTAACGTGTTTTCTTGGTTTGTTTTCTTTGCAGTGTTTGTATTATGCTTTCCACTCATCTTCCTGATAGGACTCTTACCACAGTGCAATACATTTGCTACATACCTCCTGGAGGTTATAGATGTACATATATTTGGTGGAAATGGTAAGTTATTTAGGAGACCAAGTCCTACGTAAGAAAAATTGTAGCAGTAAACTTTCAGTACCCTAACCATTTAGAAAACTCTTTTCGGAGAATTGATGGCTCTGAGAAGAACCGATGTGGTCTCGTCCGACCTGGTTTCTCATGAAGATGAACAGAGTATACTGTTAAAAACGTCTAGACCACACCGGTTCTTCTCAGCGCCAACAGTTCTCCCATTAGAGTGTCTGTACATGATTGTACCTGCAAGTTTGCTCATAAGTGTTTTCAGAAACATGACAATCAGAAACATGGTTAATTTATAAAACTAATCCCAAACTTTCATTTTCGAAGATTTAAAGACAATGGACACTATTGGTAATTGTCAAAGACCAGTCTTCTCACTTGGTGTATCTCAAAATATGCATAAAATAACAAACCTGTGAAAATTTGAGCTTGATTGGTCGTCGGAGTTGCGAGATATCTAAGAAAAAAACACCCTTGTCACACGAAGTTGTGTGCTTTCATATTTTTGATTTCGAGACCTCAAATTCTAAACTTGAGGTCTTGAAATCAAATTCGTGGAATATAACTTCTTTCTCGAAAACTACGTCACTTCAGAGGGAGCCGTTTCTCACAATGTTTTATACTATCAACCTCTCCCCATTACTCGTTAGCAAGTGGGGTTTTATGCTGATAATTATTTTGAGTAATTGCCAATAGTGTCCACTGCCTTTAACTATTAAGTTATTAAACAGTTTATGTGCTTGAAGCCAAGTTCTTTCTACTGTACCAGGAGATTCATTATGGTTGGTGACATAAAGGTGTTCTTTTTGAGTTTGTTTTTCCTTTTAATAGAAATTCTTCCTTTAACTAGTCATTAAAAGAGTCCAATTATTTTTCCTTAAGTACTCTGGTTTCAGAAATATCATCAGGTTATTGCAAAGAATTTCCCGTTTAATTTGAGGAAAAGAGTGCGTTGAACTTATTGCTGTGGACGTCCAACATACAATGATAAATCACCTTCAATTAAAGGGAATCAATTTGTGTACCTTTGCTTTGTGTTTGTTTCCATAGCAACCACCGGTCTTAGCGCAGCACTTTATTCATTAGCCCGAAGCATTACAGCAGTCTTGTTACTTGTTGGATTTGCAGTTGGTGCTTTAAAGGTAATCAGTCGTGTCAAATCATCCTCGGATAATTGGGTTGGGTTTTTTGTTTTTTTAGGGGGAGGGGTCAGCCATTTGACGAAACCACCTTTGTTATCTTAAAAAAAGAAATCCTTAAACTTTCATCTGAAAATTCTCATAAGAGATACATGCAAAATTTGTTGTCGTTCTATGTCAGGACTACAGTCCTTAAAAGACACAAACAATACATCAAATGAAGGCCGGAGCTCTTACTTAGATCCACAAGAAGTTTGATAAAGTGGTTTTGTTCATTTGTTGACGATATCGTGAAACTGTTTAAACATGATATTCAGAAATATTCTTAACAAAAATGTGATGAAAAAGCTTCTTATGCCTGTAGAAGTCTACCTGATACAAGTCACTAAGACAAAAAGTGAATTTTATTCATTCATTCAGTTTTATTTAAAAAAAACCAAAAAAACGGCAGCACAGGGCTGAATTATGTGTGGCATTACAAGGTAAAAATAATGTTAAAATTACACAGATTAAATTCATAAAATAGAACCACCGAAGTACGGGGGTCCATATATACATTTTAACAAAGATTGCAATAAATAGTAAAATAAATTATGATCCTGCTTTCTTGGTTCTTCAGGAACCCTCCTTAACGTCCAAGCACCTGTTATTCTCAGTGTTTTGTGGCCTACTAGTGGCAGTCAGCTACCATCTCAGCCGTAGTGCCTCCGACCCAAACGTCTTGTGGTAAGGGCACTTTCTTTTATTCATTTTACATATAAGGAAATAGGACAATGGTAATGAGATCTCGAATGACGGTGGAAACTTTTATTCCTATGGATTTAAAAAGCAGAATGTTAAAGGAAAGTTTGTACCACAACGATTATTTAATAAGGTTACCAGCCAACGTACCATGTCACAAGTATAATTGGCAGAAATTTGGTAAGCATAATTCTCTGCTTAAGCAGCACTATGAAATTGGGCCCTAATTAGGGAATAATAGAATGGTAATGAGGTCTTAAATTACAGTGGAAACTTTCATTCCTAGGAATTTAAAAATCAGAATATTAAAGCCATTATACACTTTCGGCACAGAAAGTTCACAGATTTACAAATAACTTACAAGGTTTACAGAAGGTAATGGTGAAAGACTTCTCTTGAAATATTGTTCCATGAAATGCTTTACTTTTCGAGAAAACATTAAAACAATTATCAATTCTCGTTGACGAGAATTACGGATTTATTTTAAACACATGTCATGACACGGCGAAATGTGCGGAAACAAGGGTGGGTTTTCCCCGTTATTTTCTCCCGACTCCGATGACCGATTGAACCTAAATTTTCACAGGTTTGTTATTTTTTATATCAGTTGTGATACACGAAGTGTGGGCCTTTGGACAATACTGTTTACCGAAAGTGTCTAATGGCTTTAAAGAAAAGTTTGTACCAGAACAATTTAACAAGGTTATCAGCTGACGTACCCCACACAAGTATAATTAGCAGAAATTTAGTGAGCATAATTCTCTGCTTAAGCATTTCTATGAAATTTGGCCCTAGTTTGGTGAAACGAAAAGATTGGAAAGGTCAAGATGACCCATGTTTGGTTCACTGTGAAATCATAAGATAGTGATTTTTAAATTGAATTTAACTTCTTTTGTGTAGATTATCCTTTTAAAGAATTTTGCCCGTAGTATCGTTTTTAAAAGTAAATTTGAAGGGTGATTCAAATCACTTGAAAAAGCATATTTGCACAAATATTCTTTTGTAACATTTTTGTACAGATTTCAAGACTGACTCCTCGTAGTCTCATTTTTCTTCAATTAAGTCTCTTGATTGGTTTTGAAGAAAAGGGTTTTTGTACTGGGGAAGGTGCACCACTGTCATTGATTTCAGTTCGTCCCAGGATGTATAGCAATAGATGTGATGATTCAATGCAATATTAATAAGAATGGGAAGCGGAGCGGTAAATAGTCCGCGTGAACTTGGAACAGGAAATTAGAAACTGACAACTGAAAGTGTAATGCAGACCTTTACCCTGGGGAGAAGCACATTCAGCAAATTGAGTTTAATGTACTTCAGAATCTTCCCTTCCAGTCCACCACCCCCTCTGGTAATCCAGAGGGGGTTTAAAGGCAGTGGACACTATTGGTAATTACTCAAAATAATTACTAGCATAAGACCTTACTTGGCTACGAGGAATGGGACGAAGCTGATAGTAAAAAAAAACATTGTGAGAAACAGTTTCCTCTGAAGTAATGTAGTTTTCGAGAAAGAAGTAATTTTCCACGAATTTGATTTTGAGACCTCAGATTTGGAATTTGAGGTCTCGAAATCAAGCATCTGAAAGCACACAACTTCCTGTGACAAGGGTGTTTTTTCTTTCATTATTATCTCGCAACTTCGACAACCAATTGAGCTCAAATTTTCACTGGTTTGTTATTTTATGCATATGTTGAGATATGCCGACTGTGAAGGCTAGCCTTTAACAATTACCAATAGTGTCCAGTGTCTTTAATAAAATTACCCACAATTAGTCCCACTGATAGAGGAATCTGCTGTTTTGTTCACTGCCTTTGTTGTGTGTGTGTGTGTGTGTGTGTGTGTGTGTGCTATTCCCCTGGGCGTAATAAACAAATAGTGCAGGAGTTTGAACAGCATCGAATGTCCAGTGTTCAGTCACGGCTTGCAGCGTTGTGGGATACATGCGAGCTATTGTTCTTTTGTGGACCATGTGCAAACACGGTTATGAAATTTAATTATCTAGCACTGTTTGACCTAGTTTTTCCTCCTGGTTGTCAATGGTCTGCCAGGAACAAAGCACCCCTTCAGCTTTCATATCTGTCGATTGGTGCCTGTGAATTGACTGTTCAAGACAATTTTGTGAATCTAAGGTTTAATAAACCACTACTCATGGCGTGGGGAAAATATGCAAGGGTCTGAGCTTTTGGGTAGTTTTATCATCAATTTGGGTCACTTCCAGTTCTATTTTTAGTTAAAATTACTGATTTTTGTTAATTGAGTGGAACTGTTTTTTATAATATTTAAAGCCTGCTAGGAAATGATTTTTTTCAGTGGATCACTGCCGATTCACATTCTTTTAATAACAAGTGGAATCCTTTTCTCAATTTTTTTTCTTCTTAAACACTTGAACAGTTTTTCCTCATAATGGTTCAAAAACACAAGTTGACATTGTCTCGGGTAGTTTATCCATGCATGGATTCACTCTTAACTATTTCATTCACATTTATGATTAAGTGTATATAAGCAAAGTTAAGATTGTTTTGTGGACAGTTGTGAGCAACAAATTGGAACCCAGCTTGTAAAACCCATATTCGTCTACATGACAAGCCCCAAATATCTGTGCTACATGTAGCTGTGAGACTATACTTAGGTAAATAATACACTTACAAACAAGTCTACCGTCATATTTATCTGAACTCATCCGGCCTTATAACCCCAGTCGGTCTGGTCTTCGTTCAGCAAGTCAACATCTTCTGACTGAACGGAGATCTTATCGCTCCTGGGAAGATAGATCTTTCCGTATTGCTGCCCCTCGTCTTTGGAACAGCCTTCCTCACAACATTCGCTCTATTTCATCCCTCAACTCCTTTAAAACTACCCTCAAAACCCACCTCATGGTAATTGCCTACAACAACACAGTTTAATTTAACTATCTTGTTTTTGTTCATTGTTTTTCTTTGTAGCGCCTTGAGCGCCTACTTGTTAGGTGGATATGTTTGCGCTTTACAAGTGTCCATATTTATTTATTTATTTTACCTTGACAGCAAGTGATATTCCCTTTACACTGTGTCATCTTAATGACGATTCTTTGCATTTGGCCCAAATGCTTTGTGACATGTTGTTTGGGAGGACTGCACAACTAATTAGGCAGTCACTTAACGGTAATCTCACGTTACCTTGATTTACCGCTTGTTTAAATTTGCATTTTCTCCCCTTAAAGACACTGGACACTGCAGTGTTGGTAATTGTCGAAGACTAGCCTTCACAGTTAGTGCATCTCAACATATACATAAAATAACCAACCCTGTGAAAATTTTAGCTCAATCGGTCGTCGAAGTTGCAAGATAATAATGAAAGAAAAAAACACCCATTTCACTCGAAGCTGTGTGCTTTCAGATGCTTGGTTTCGAGACCTCAAATTCTAAATCTGAGGTCTCAAAATCAAATTCGTGGAAAATTATTTCTTTCTTGAAAACTACTTTACTTCAGAGGGAGCCGTTTCTTACAATGTTTTATACTATCAACCTCTCCCCATTACTCGTTACCAAGTAAGTTTTTATGCTAATAATTATTTTGAGTAATTACCAACATGACCAATATTGTGTCCACTGCTTTTAAGAGTTCCATGCATTGCAGACAATTTAAAATATCCTTTCTGGTTTTTTTTGTGTGGTGTGAAGGTCAATTATTAAGAAATTTGTTGTGACGGAACCGGACGCAAAGCCTGAGGGATCCCATGATGAAATCAAAGATCCGTTGCCAAGGAAGCTCCAGAAATCTGTGGTGAGTGGTGTCCCCCCCCCCCTCTCTTGTTTGTCGGTTTGTCCTTTTGTATCCCTGGTTGTCTGTTTCTAGGCATGTTTCCCCAGTTGCAAGCTGCCCCGATAATTGCATGCATGCCTCTTTGTGTTTGTATTTAGAATAGCATACTTTGTAAGTGTCGGGTTTAGTTGGTGTTTGGGCAGCAGGGCAAAAATTTCATGTTTTTTGTTTCTTCTTTTGTTTCTTTTTCTTCCACTCTCTTCAGCATAACTGAAGATTGAAACTGAATTGATTCTTGAAACGGCATAGTTTTAGAAATGTCATGAGGTTTTGAATTACACCAGATCACACTTTATTATTGAACAAATCTGTGCAGATAGTTTAACATCCGCTGTGGTCTGTAACGTTTTGATATGTAAAGTTGTTCTTTGAGGCCAACTAAACAAAGTTTCAATTTTTTTCTCTTCTAAGTAAATTTGTTTAACTACAAAATTGGTCTTCATATTTTGTCACATTTTGTACGGATTTCTTTACTCCTAAAACCTGGTGAAAGTTCCCTTATGCAGCCAAAAGACAGTGCATCTCAGTTACATCGTGTTTGTCTTTTAAGAACCCCTGAAAAAAGTTGTAGTACTACTACTAATATTAGTGGCTTCTTATATAGCGCGCATATCCTTCACTCAGTGACGCTCAAGGCACTTTAAAGGGACACATTGCCTTGGATCGGACGAGTTGGTCTTTATAAAGCGTTTGTAACCGTTTGTTATAAAATGCAATAATTATGGTTGGAAAGATGTTTTAAAAGTAGAATACAATGATCAACACAAATTTGCTCAGAAATTGCGTGGTTTTCCTTTAATTTTGCGAACTAACACAGCCAAATTTGACTCCCATAAACGGCCGACCGTGTTAGTCGACAAGGTTAAAGGGAAACCGTGCAATTTCAAGGCATGTTTGTGGGGATTATTGTATTCTACCTTTAAAGACAGTGGACACTATTGGTAATTGTCAAAGACTAGCTTCCACAGTTGGTGTATCTCAACATATGCATAAAATAACAAACCTGTGAACATTTGAGCTCAATCGGTCATCGAAGTTGCGAGATAACAATGAAAGAAAAATAACCCTTGTCACACGAAGTTGTGTGCGTTTAGATGGTTGATTTCGAGACCTCAAGTTCTAAATCTGAGGTCTCGAAATCAAATTCGTGGAAAATTACTTCTTTCTGGAAATCTATGGCACTTCAGAGGGAGCTGTTTCTCACAATGTTTTATACCATCAACCTCTCCCCATTACTCGTCACGAAGAAAGGTTTTATGCCAATAATTATTTTGAGTAATTACCAATAGTGTCCACTGCCTTTAAAAATCTTTCTAACCATTTATATATGCATTTTATAACAAACGGTTATAAACGCTTTTCAAAGACCAACTCGACCGATCCAAGGCAGTTTTTCCTTAAACATACAGTACTAATTGCAGGTTATTAACCCAAACCTTTTTTGACCATCTTACAGTGTGAGAGGCTTCAATCAGACCTCATTGTGTGCCTCCTGTACATCATCATCTTATTCAGTGTCCACGCTAGCACCGTCTTCACCGTGCTTCAGCCAGGGCTCAGCTTTGTGTTGTTTGGTATTGCTGTGGTGCTCGGATTCCTACTGCATTATGTCTTGCCACAGCTGCGGAAGGAACTACCCTGGTTGTGTATATCACACCCGCTGCTTAAAAATCATGAGTACTTGCAGTTTGAAGTAAGAGGTAAGTTTGGATTTGACTGTTTATTGTATGTAAGTACACGGCAACTGTCGAGGGTACGCTTTTTGTTACAAAGACACCAAATGATATGGTAAGCAAATTTTTGTGAAACTTTTGAAAAAATTGCTAAGGTGCAAGCGTATTTCACAGGTTAGCAGAAAATTTGGGCGGCCATATTGCACGTTTACCATGGATTTGCATTGTTACATCATTTATTTTCGTGCAGTAAGCTCCAGAAGGTTAGCATGCCTATTCATGTGCTAACGGTCAGCAGCGCTATGAAATGGGAAATCTCACAGTAAACACAAAATCAGTGACTAAGCAGCCTATGAAATTGGACCCAGATAAGTATTGAGAACCTCTTTACAGATATTTTATTAGATAATATTTTGTTTTCTTGTGATTATTTCCAAAATACAAAAAAAGACATCACAATCAGATGATTAAATTGCGCCCAATTTTTACAATATAAATCAATACAAAATTCATTAGAAAAATACAACAAACTCAAGCGCTTTTTATTTATCACTTACACAGTCATTGTTAATTGATATATAAATAACATTGTGGTTACTGCTACATCAGTGGTTTTCAAACTGTTTTGAAACAGATGAACACAAAAATTGCAATTATTGAGATGCAGACCCCTTCTGCAGAAATCAACAATTTTTCACTTAACCATAATATGTGGCTTTTTGTGAAAAAAAAGAAGATAAATTGTACATTTGGTCAGTTCATCAAACAGTTGGGTTTCTGCCACCATTTACTGTTAATAACATTCACCTCTCTCCTGATTTTGGAGTGACATTAGGTTTTAAAAAGTCATCATATAGATTTAAAATTTATCCATTTGTAACAGATGCAGCAAAAGTCATGTGGTTTGAGAGGATCTTTGTGTTCCTGTGCTTTGTGGAGCGCAACGTTGTGTACCCATTGGTGTTCCTCTGTGGTCTAACGACGTCCGCCCAGAGACTTGCAGATGAATTTTCACCGATGTAAGTTGTACCGTTATATCGTGAACAACTTAGTTTTAGTGCAAATAAATTTACTGAATGTTCACAAATTCACAAATATTCACAACGCTCAACATTTTTGAGAATATTTCTCAATAAAATATTTGAATCTGAAAGACTTCTGGTCTTAAGCCTTTCTCAGATAATTGGAGACTTTCTGGGACGATAGAGGGCAGCAGACTTACCGGGTAAATCCATTGTTCTCAGAATTATGCGCATGTTCAGAACTACGTAAACAATGGAAATTTACCCGGTATGTCTGCTGCCACCTAGTGTTGGAAAGTCTCCTATTGAAAGCACACAAATTGGGGCAGCAATGGTGGGTTTATTTGTCATTATTTCTTTGCAACTTTGCTGACAAAATTGAGCCCACATCTTCAAGTCAGAACACTGGTCTTTGACAATTGGCAAAGGTCCAGTGTCTGATGCAGTGCTGTCTAACCAGACCCTTGGAAAGTTTTAGGTTTTAAAAACTCAAAAAGTTAATACCAAATTGTTTGTGTTTTGCTCCATGCAGAGGTGGTGCCTTTATTGTGACAGTCTGTGGACTTAAACTTCTCCGTAGTGCCTTCTCTAACACAGCGACCCAGTACCCTATCCTGACCCTCACCGTACTCTTCTTCAAGTATGACTTTCATGATGACACCATCTTGCTGGAACTCTTTGTCGTCAACTACTTCTTAATGTCTATTTTTGTTCACAAGGTAATGAAAACGCTGTTCTTAGATGTCGTTTCAGTAAATTTGGTTCACGTTGTGATTGAAAGGGGCTCTTTTGTTATCCTTTAATATATGCATACCATAGTGAGTTATAATTTATGTTTAATTATCCTATTTTTGGGTGACTTTTTAACAAGTTATTATTACTATCAAGTAATACACCACAAGTGAAACTGACTTGATAACTTTTGAATAATTTTGTGTTGGACAGAGATAAATAGACAAAGGGGAAACTTGAACCTGCGACCTCCAGATAAACGTCCTGCCATTCTACTAAGTTAATTTAAAACAAGAATTATATTTGTTTAAATTAGAGGATTGAAAAATGTAGGTATATATTCTTAGAATTACTGCAACGCCATTTCTTTCATATGTGTCTCAAAGTCGTTGGCCGTACCCGCTGCTTAAACATAGGATTCGAACTGCCTCCAGCTACCGGGCAATCTCGGTAGTCTAGTTGGTATGACACTGCTCTTGAATTGCAAAGGTCGTGGGTTCGAATCCCACCCGAGTAATATGCCTGTGATATTTTTTTCACAGGGCTCAGGAAAGCACTGAGTATACAGTGCTGACACACAACGGTGTACATTAATAAAACAAAAATTAATGTGTCTTTATGATGTTGTGAGCACAGGCCTTCTCGATCTGCCAGCTCCAAGTCTTTTTCTCTGGCTGGGCCGAAGGAATGGAACAAGTTACCTGAAATCATCAGGGAATCATCTTCTATAGCCATTTAAAAAAAAAAAAATCAAAACCTACTTCTTCAGTCAGCCTCGTCATTAATCCTTTGCTGTTTTGTTCATTTTTCTTTTCTTGCTGTGTTCTTGTTTTATTTATTGTTCAGCTTTGATCTGTGTCAAACGCGCTATATAAATACCTTTATTATTATTATTATTATTATTGTCTTTTTTCTTAAAGCTCCATGAGTGGATACTGAAGATGAAGTTTGTCTTTACTTACATCGCTCCATGGCAGATCACCTGGGGATCAGCATTCCACGCATTCGCTCAACCGTTTAGTGTTCCTCGTATCCTTGCAGTTATGCTTAGTACACAACCTTTTAGGCCTAAAAATAAAATAAATAGCAGTTGATCGTCCCCTCCCTCATCCTTTTTTGAGCCCACAACCTTTTTATTTTTTTTTATTTTTTTTTTTTTCAAAAAGACAAATTTTCTGTGAATTTCTCATTCAACTTACTAATCTTTTTTACTACCTATAACTACATAAAGTAGTGGTGACTGTATGGCCAGTTTGAATGAAAATGCTCGGCTTTTTTACTTGGCCGTATTTAAGGGTCTATAATTATCATAAGAGTGTTACAAGAGAAGAAAATATTGCCTAACAATTCTCTTGTAAGAGCAAAAATGAGCAGGAAACCAGTTCGAACATGTTACATGGTATTTTGGACGGCAACCTTAATCTGGAGAGTAGAAGTTTGTTTGTTTTTGTGCTTAAGTAGGGCTCAAGTATTGTATAGCTCAAAACAATTTTGCTAACCAATGAAGTTGGTGTGTTGTTTCCATTTGGATGCTTTGCCGGCTATATAATTCAGAGTCAGATTCAGATGTGACTACTCCTTAACCTCTAGAAACCCCCAGACTCTGCTATGCTGCTCCTACAGACCATTATATCAGCGTTTTTCTCCACACCTCTCAACCCCATGCTGGGCAGTGCAATATTTATCACTTCTTATCTCAGACCGATGAAATTC
This sequence comes from Asterias rubens, assembly GCF_902459465.1. NCBI lineage: Eukaryota > Metazoa > Echinodermata > Asteroidea > Forcipulatida > Asteriidae > Asterias > Asterias rubens. Next base: position 4,806,193 of record NC_047062.1, read on the forward strand.
TGGGAGAGAGATTATAAGTAAGTAGCCCAGAAATTATACAGGAATCATCAACTTAATCACTATATTTGTGTTTATGGTGTTTCATACTTAATAAATTGAGTAAAGTGCAATGGAGTCAAGCCTAGTGTTTTTGTTTGATCAGCAGAGGGTGAATTCGAGTCCTGGTCTTGACACTTGTGTCCTTAAAGGATTTGGGTACCTTTTCAAAATGTCCATAGATTTACATTAAACTTACAGGGTTTGAAGATAATGATAGTGGAAAGCTTCCCTTCAAATATTACTTACTGAGGTGCTGTAGTTTATGAAAATGAGTAAAACAATGTCATGAAAATATGTTTGTAAATGATTAAAATAATTTTTGTCTCATGAGACTCATGAGACTATTTTCATGACATTGTTTTACTCATTTCCCATAAACTACAGCACCCCAGCACGTAATATTTTCAGGGAAGCTTTCTACTATCATTATTTTCAAACTGTGTAAGTTTAGTGTTAATCTGTGGACATTGTGTTTTTTGTCCTACAAAAGTTACATACACCCTTTAAGCGAGATGCACATTATAATTATTAGTGACTGGTTAAAATCGCTTCGGAAAAAAAAAGTTATAAACGAAAAGAAAGATTGTACGGCCACACAGTTTTCAGAGTGGGAAGAGGACTCTTGAGGGGGTTATTGTGAACTGACAGGGGTTCCAGTTGCAAAAACAAGCAGACAATTTAATCTGTCCATATGATCAATTTATTATTAAAATAAATGGTACATGAAAGGAGTAAGTGAACTACTTTATAGGCTTTCGATGATTTCGATTCACATTCTTTTAAAGGCAGTGGACACTATTTGGTTATTACTCAAAATAATTATTCGCATAAAACCCTACTTGGTGATGAGTAATGTAGAGCTGTTGATAGTAGAAAACATTGTGAGAAATGGCTCCCTCTGAAGTAACGTAGTTTACAAGAATGAAGTAATTTTCCACAAATTTGATTTCGAGACCTCAGATTTAGAATTTGAAATCCCGAAATCAAGCATCTGAAAGCACACAACTTCGTGTGACGAGGGTGTTTTTCATTTCATTCATATCTCGCAACTTCGACGACCAATTGAGCTCAAATTTTCACTGGTTTTTTATTTCATGCATACATATGTTGAGATACACCAAGTGAGAAGACTGGTCTTTGACAATTACCAATAGTGTCCATGCCTTTAAGGGTAACTATTTGCAGAGCAGATTATCCATTGATATGAGGTGTTTTCTTTATCATTCAAGCACCAAACGAGTGGACCATTCCAATACACGACTTTCCACCCAACTAGACAAGAACCCAGGCTCCGATGATAACAATCTCAACTCCATCTTCTACGAGCACCTGACCCGTTCCCTCCAGGAGACCCTCTGTGGTGACCTGACGCTAGGCCGCTGGGGTAGGGTTAACGCCGGGGACTGCTTCATCTTAGCCTCGGACTACCTCAATGCTCTGGTCCATGTCATCGAGATTGGAAGTGGGCTGGTTACATTTCAGCTCAGGGGGTTGGAGTTCAGAGGTTAGACCACGAAGACGAAGATATTTGTCTTTGGTTGCATTGATACGATTGACATTCAGACTTCGACCTGCTTGTCGTTTTTTAATTTGAGTTTTTTAGTTTTGCTTGAAATTAATTTATATTCTCACTAAAACCAACTATTGTGGAAAGCAAATACAGAACTTTCAAAATGATGCTCTGCTAAATTTAATATTATTTCTTCACCAGCTCGCTTTTATGGACAAAATGAATCTCAAAAGCTGATGTAGATTTTGGTTAGACAAGGATTGTTATGTGTCTTTAAAGGGCAAATTTCGTACCAATATTGAGATATAAAAATGGTAATTGTCTACTTTTGTTTTTTGATTAGGAACATACTGTCAGCAGAGAGAAGTTGAAGCTATAACTGAAGGAGTTGATGACGATGATGGTATGTATGCTGAATGGTTCTTACTTATTTCCCCCAGCATTGCTCTAATATTGTATGAAGTAAATCTGTGCCTCTTTACAATAAAGTTTGTTTTGGATAAATCAACGAGTGCATTCGATCTCCAATTGTTGGATGGATTCAGGGTTGGCTGAACTTGATTTAGTGACTAGCAAGTAGGAACAGTTAGATTGGAGGTTCACTAGTCCGCAAGGTGTTTCTTCATATTAAGCAGGGGTGTCTTTCAACACTGAAGTAGCCAGCCGGACAGCTTTTATAAAAACTAATGTTTTCACACAACCATGTACTAGTGTTTTTAATATTCATATACCTTAAAGAGACCACAAAAAAATGTAAAACAAAAGATTTACTCAGTGGAATTCTAAAGGGTGCTCCACAATTAAAATTATGTGAGGATCTTAAAGGCAGTGGACACTAATGGTTATTGTCAAAGACTAGCCTTTACAGTTGGTGTATCTCAACATGTGCATAAAATAACAAACCTGTGAAAATTTGAGCTCAAACGGTCAACTTGCGAGATAATAATGGCAGAAAAACACCCTTGTCACACGAAGGTGTGTGCGTTTAGATGGTTGATTTCGAGACCTCAAGTTCTAAATCTGAGGTCTTTAAATCAAATTCGTGGACAATTACTTCTTTCTCAAAAACTTCTCTACTTCAGAGGGAGCCGTTTCTCGCAATGTTTTATACCATCAACCTCTCCCCATTTACTCGTCACCAAGAAAGGTTTTATACCAATAATTAGTTTGAGTAGTTACCAATAGTGTCCACTGCCTTTAAGTACACAGAGAAAGGAAAGAGCAAAAGATGTCTCCACAGGGATGTATTAAATGTTTGATCACCCTATGTCATGTCTTGCACTCTTCCTTTAGGTTGTTGCTGCTGCTATCCCGGTCACCTTCCCCATTTCCTCTCAGCTAATGCTGCATTCAGCCAACGGTGGTTAGCGTGGGAGGTCATAGCTAGCAAGTATATACTACAGGGTTATAGCATATCAGACAACTGTGCTGCCTCCATGCTACAGGTCTTTGATCTACGCAAGATACTAATTACTTATTATGTCAAGGTAAGGGAAACGATGTGCCAAGTACCGTTTTGAATTGAATAGGAGTAACTTCTTATAAAGCACATTTTACAATAAAGCTTTACATTTACTTGGGCCAATAACATTTCTATAATCTAGACTACCTGAGAGTATAGGGGCCCTGGGGTTGATTTCACAAAGAGTTAGGACTAGTCCTAACTGAAGACTAGTCCTCCTCTCGCGAGATAAGAGTAGTCTTAATTCTTGGTGAAACCCACCCCTGGGCTGCCTTGGTGCTCCAAAGGCTTTTACAAACACAAAATAAACCTCTCAATTTATACCCTTGGATGAAGAGAAGCAAATACAGTAAAGCATCTTGCTCAAGGACACGTATGTCATGACTGAACCATAACCCAACGCCTTAGCCACCAAAACTTGAATTTATTGTACTTAACCACTCAACCAAGAAATACTATATATTTCATTCAATATTTTTTGGTTTGCGTTAATTTTTTTAGTTCTTTTTTAATTGGATGGGGGGAAGGATACATTTGTTGTTATTCATTCTGAGCCCAGCTGTAACTGTTTGCAGATATTTCTAAATGTCTCTAGCCAAAATAGCAACAAATGGATGATGAATGACATTAAGAATGTTGATTAATACAGAGCATCATCTACTACGTGGTTCGCTGCCCTAAGCTCGAGCAATGGGTCAATGATGAGATTCTTCAGGAGGCACTTAGGACGTGTAACGACGACGCCTACACCGACTGCGACCCAACCTTCACTCCGAAGATTGACGAGGACTACGATCTGAGACAGAGCGGTATCTCTAGAGATAGCTTCTGTAATTGTTACCTTGGGTGGATCCAGCATTGTGTCGGAAGACGGCAGGAGGTAAGGTGTTATAGTTAGTTATCGTTGTTGGTTTTTGCATCAAGGATAAAGAACATTTTATCATCTTTATTTTTTTATAGTCATGCTTTTTATTTTCCCTATGTTTATATGCATTTATGCCATTTTTTGGAGGGGTCTGGGAGGGCACATCGCTTTAATGAAAGTTTTTGTAACTGTTGCCTTACCCTGGACGGCCCCTGCCAACAAAGAATTATGTCAGAAGATTTTTAAAAAAATATATAATAAAGATAATATAATTTGTTTTTACACTTACACTTACACAGTTATGTGAATTATATTCTTTATCCCCCGATGCAAAACTAACATCTTTTAGCGTTGTGGTATCCGCTGCTAACTCAGGATTCGAACTTCCTCTTTCCACTGGGCTAGCTTGGTTGGTCTAGTGGTAAGACATCTGCAATGGCAAAGGTTGTGGGTTTGAATCCCTACCGAGTGATTTGCTTGTGGGTTTTAAATGGTGTTATTATTATTGTTTGATTAGCATTCACTGGATATGTACATGTATTGTTGTGTTTACATTGTCTCTGCTGCGCCTTGAACATCTGTAAAGATTGATTTGGCGCATTAGAAGTACCTACTATTATTTTTTTTTTTTTTTTTTTTTTACAGAACTCTGGAAAGTACTGAGTAGTGCTAGTAAAAATATATTACATTCTTAATTACTGTTATGTTACACCACCATATAATATACTCCCAAACTTAACCAGAGCTGTGTATTGAGAGAGTTGTGACATGGAGGGACCAGTTTTCTTAGGCCAGGTGTTGTTACTGGACGCCATTTTCAGTCCAAATGTGGCGCAAAAAATGGACCACAACTGGCTTCTAATCGCATGTTTTTGCAACTCTCTCAGTACACAGCTCTGACCTAAACCACCCCTAACCCATCGCAATCCAACTTCATGTTTTGTTTCTGGAACCCACACTCGGATGACTGGGCCATTAGCACTTGAGTTTGATGCAGCAGACACTCAGCCACAGTATCATTATCCCTGAGGATGTGGCCACAAACACAGCTCCAATTAAATCAAATATTTATTTTTTCTCTCAAGGAGCTTGACAGTACCAAGCAGTCTTGGCTGGTAACCCTATGCTTTGCCTTGTGTTTGCTGGGTAGAAGGGCACTGGGTACCGCTTCACATCATCTGTCAACAAGGTCAGTACAATTTGTCGTCTCTCAAAAGATTTGCAAATTGTTTAGTTTCGTGTGTCGATACCCATTCTCAATCATTAAGTGTTAGTTATGCATTTTCAGGGGTATAATAATTTCAATTTTAATTTCTTCACACATTTCAAGTAATGTGCACTGTAAAATATCTGATTTGATCAACAAAATGGCAAGGTATGCATTGGCGTTTTTTGCTTTTAGTTTGAGTATTACCAAGTGATCACAGAGTCGTAATTGTAGGATTGTGGCTTTGGTGGATCTTTTGAGTCAGGGACTTTTGGCAAGTGGCCAGGTATTGCATGATTTTTGTGCACAGACAATTTGACTGCAAGGCCCCTGTCACACAAGGCAATTTCCGGGCAACCAGTTCCAAGCAATTTCCAAGAAGAACCGGTGCTCACATTTGAATGTTCACATGCTTTTGTAGGATTGTAAAACATTGTTTGAAAAATTACTCATGTGCTACCAAAGTACTCCGGTAGCATACACTGCAGTTGTTTGCCTCCAAGTTGCTTGTAAAAGTTGCCTTGTGTGACAAGGCCCTTTATATTTGACTGTCTTCAAAGTGTGTGCCAAACACCAATGTGCGGCAACACTGATATAAATTGTTGGTACTCCCAAGCGCAAGAATAACATCTAAATTCTAAAAGATGCCCTTTTAGGAGGTTTACATGAATTGAAGTAGATATTCCATTAAGATTAAGTAAGTTTTTTGTTTCTATGTTGCAGCATCCTGGAATCTTTTCTGTATGGTCTTCACGCATTGTTCAAGGGAGATTTCCGTATCACGTCAGTCAAAGATGAGTGGGTGTTTACTGATGTGGAGATGTTAAGAAGATGTGTTGCGCCAGGGGTCAGAATGTCTCTCAAACTACACCAGGTTAGAAGATGCTCAAAATATGTAGAAGATCAAAGCCAATAAACTCCATTCATTTTTTTGGCAGCCATGCAACTTTTTAGCTGATCAGCTGATTTCCTCTTTTGTTTTTAAAAACAGTGCCATAGAAAAATGAAAAACATTGTACAAAAGTTAAGTGTGATCGGCCTTTTCCTTTTTTTTTTTTGCAATTAGAAAGTTGCATGTCTGATTATAAGGTTCTACATAAATGGGTCTCATAATTCAAAACCTCAAAGACCTGTCCACAAATAACTAAAGATAAACACTTTGAGAAGCCTTTAGATAAAGCGCTATGGAAAAGCTAATTTCTGTTGTTGTTATTATATAAAAAAGCCATCCAAAAGCTTTTCATTTTATACAATTTAATTCAAATTTTGGTTTTAATCTTCCAGGATCACTTTACATCACCGGATGAGTACGAGGAACATCAGCTGTTATATGATGCCATCACTACCCATGAACAGAACCTTGTAATCGCCCATGAAGGAGACCCACAATGGAGGAATGCTGTGCTGTCAAACACACCCTCGCTACTCGCACTCAGGTAGGGTCCAAATTTAACAATTGGGAAACAGCAAGTCAACAAATTTTTCACGTACAGAAAATAATAATAAATTCAAATCAACCAACAACATCTTGTTAAAAATTCATGAAGGAAACAATTATATGAATCGGTCAGCTTGGTGCTGTGGTTTCTTGCCTCCCCTTCTACCTCTGGGACCCTGGTTCGAGTCCCACCGGGGGCAATGTGTTGATTTGGTTTTCAGTCCCTACTTGCTGTGTGGGTTTCCCTGGAAAAATTCTCTTGGGTTTTCCTCCCACATCTAAAACTTTAATTTGTTCATTATCTTCTCTTCTCGTTGGGCTCTAATTGGAGCGTTGAGAATATTTATCCCAATCCAGAAGAAGTTTCAGAGCAAACTATTTACAAACAGTGGCTAATAAATACATTCAAAATAGAGGCTGACATGCTGAGTCTGGGTACGGTGGCCTTATTTTTCAAAATATTCCTTCAAATGATGCAATTTATTGAATAATCTTTTATCTTAGAATCGAACTGTCACTAATCTTAGTTTACAGAAATGATGAACAAAGAACAAGAGTAGAATAAAGTGATAATTTCCTGAAAAAATTACAGAAACTCATAATGTCATCGTGTCTTTGTACTTACAATAATGACAAACCCTGTGAAAATTACATGAAGGAAATCCACTTGGAGAATTGTCGTACTGTCAAATCAACTTTAATGTACCGTACTTCAGAATCACACAGTTTTAAGTATAACTATTACTCTATTATTTGATATTTTTTAGACACGTTCTGGATGAAGGGACAGATGACTACAAGATCATTATGCTGAATAAGAAATACCTGAGCTTCAGAGTCATCAAGGTAAGCTACATATTGTCTTGAAGAAAACACATACCCCAAAGACTGTCATTTCCTCTTCCAAATATGTACAAATGTATTGCTGTCAATAAAGAAAAATTGGGAATTCTCTTTTCCTTTGAAACTTTAATTTATTAATAAGGTATAATACAGGATTGGTAAACAAAATAGTCCCAGACAGTGTTCATTTTTTGTATAATCAACCGTATACATGAAATCACAGACATGTGAAAAATTTTGACAATAGTGAAAACCATGCCTAATGTTCACCATGTAAACACATCGTCCTTAATTTTGGTTGTAACAACCAAGATCAGCTGTTGGTGTTTTTTTTTAAGGTTTTCAGATACTGTCTTTTAGAATATGACTTTGTTTTGGAGGGAATTGGTGTTTTTTTGTAAGGTTTTCAGATACTGTCTTTTAGAATATGACTTTGTTTTGGAGGGAAATGTTTCACAGTAAAAAATGGTTCTAGTATGAACTTCATAATCATTAACCTTTCAAACTGAAATTTACTTAAACAGGTCAATCGTGAGTGTGTACGTGGCCTGTGGGCAGGGCAGCAACAGGAGCTGGTCTTCCTTCGTAATCGCAACCCAGAGAGAGGCAGCATCCAGAATGCCAAGCAAGCCCTACGCAATATGATCAACTCATCCTGTGATCAACCCATTGGTTATCCCATCTATGTTTCACCGTTAACGACCTCCTATGCAGACAGTAGCGAGCAACTAGCTAGTGTGATTGGTGGATCGCTAAGCTTCAGTAACATCAGAGTAACAGTCCTTAACTGCTGGAGAAGGTATGTAATAATAATAATAATAATAATAATAATAAGACTTGTAATGCGCGCATATCCACCCTGCTGGGTGTTCAAGGCGCAGTAAAACCAAAAACAAAACAAAAAACAAAACACAACACAAAGAAAAAAAACAGACACAACAAAATTAGTAATTGAAAACCTGTGACATAAGATAAGAGACTATTCATGGACATATTATAACAACCCTAAGATTAAAGGCAATGGACACCTTTGGTAATTGTCAAAGACCAGTCGTCTCACACATAAAAACTGTGAAAGTTTGAGCTCAGTTGGTTGTCGAAGCTGCAAGATAATAATGAAAGAAAAAACACCCTTGTCACACAAAGGTGTGTGCTTCAGATGCTTAATTTCGAGACCTCAAATTTGAAATCTGAGGTCTCGAAATCAAATTCATGGAAAATTTGTTCTTTCTCGAAAACTACGTCACTTCAGAGGGAGCCGTTTCTCAACCTCTCCCTCGTACTCTTTACCAAGTAAGGTTTTATGCTAATAATTATTGAGTAACTACCGATAGTGTCCACTGCCTTTAAAGGGAAGGTATACTTTTGAAGGGAAGGTATACCTTTGGTAGTTACTAAAAAATTGCATAATAGATTATAGGTTAAATTTGCAGCGGGGATAAAGGAAATAAGCTTTGGTTTTACCCTTTTAACGATGTTTGTACACATGTAAATACTGTATACTCAATACTTTCCAGAGTCTTGTGATAAAAAATCAGTGGCATATTACTCGGGTGGGATTTGAACCCACTACCCTTGCAATTCTAAAATTGTTGACCATCAAAACTTACTTTGTTAAGAAACACTGCAGCTGTCGATACACATTTTTAGAAACAGTTCCCTTTAAAGGAATGTTGTTTAGGAGAGAGGGATTTAAAAAACATTTCAATCTGAGAAACGTTTCTGCGTTAAATGTTTCTCAGAATGTGTATTCCAGAGATACCAACATACACGATTTGGGCGTAGCAAATACGATTTCGAGCCGTGATTACGACGCTACGATAATACTCAATAAAACATGCTAAACAAGCCGTCCAATATAATTTTATTAAATCGTACAATACATGCAAACAACTAATGAACTATTAAGTGGAAATAAAAAATAAGAAAAATATCAAAACAATTGTAACAGAAAACTCTTTTAATTTTAGAACGCAGTGTTGAATAATAGCGGCGAAATCACTCGAACAATGTACGTGTCTCGACGGAATGATTGTTGCGTGCCCTCCCCCGCTGGCTGGCCGGCTGAGTGTGCATTTTTTACGCTAGTGCATTTCTGCAAGATCGTACCCATTGATCTCTATTACATGATGGGGAATAGTGCACACGTGCGTGGGGAATAAGGTTGTGTGTGAGCTAACGTGTCACAGTAACATCATTCCTCATGTATCCACTATTATTGTGCCCACGCTGGCTGTACATGTACTTCATCGAAGCTTGGCAAAAAAAGTACGAAATAATGGCGAAAAAAAAGGAGACCTTCTGAACAAAAATACCTTCCATTGAGTGGCCTGTGAGGTCTAAGCTAGACAGTTTCCATGTTTTCCTACCAGTAATTGTAGCGGCGATGTCCAGACAATGCCCAAAATACGGACACGTATTTTTTGCCCAAAATCCGGACACGTTTTTTTTTTTTTTTTTTTTTTTTTTCGCTCTCTCCCAATAGCTTGCTGTTGCGTTTCTGATCATTGAAACAAAAACATTTAAGTAAGGCCACCCTTTTTTATGTTACATTTAAGTAAGGCCACCCTTTTTTATGTTACATTTATTTTTGAAACATTGTCAGAAGATGAGGGAAATCAGGGTTTTTTTCAATTTTTGTTCACTGGCCACTATAAACATTTGTAGCTGTTCTGTTGATGCATACAGGTAATTGTTATTTCACAACAATGCCTGAAAATGAGCTAATTAGCATTGTAGAGAGTAATAGAAAGATCGGTTTAGGGAGCCCAAGCTGCGCTCGCCCTTAACATTTGGGAGATGCCACTCTTTTTTTAAAATTCAATGTTGGCATCTCTGGTATTCCAATAATGGATTCTTCTTCCTGCTTGACCTAAACCGGTCAAGACTTTTTGCAAAAATGCTACCACCTTTTGAAATGAAATTTCACAGGTTAGATTTATTGTATATTTATAAATACCTCAGACAGTTTCGCTATTCCTTTTGGTGGAGAGTGCGTCACGTGGGTGTGTATAAACCTTTGTTTATGACCGGTAAAAAGTGTTAATTCATGGGCATGACACGCGACCTTGCACCTGTTCTTATAAGACAGTTTCTTCATTCCTATTGGTCGAGAGCAACGGCTGAAACGCACAGCATTCCCTTATAAGGAGTTGTTTACCCGAGGGCGGCGGAGGTTAACCATTTCATAGCTGAAGGGGTGTTGTGTTGAAAGAAAATCATTTAACAATTATAATTTTTGCATTTATTTTACTTTTTGACCAAAAAAGTGATGATGTTTTTGACTGAAAAGGTATTTATAAATGGGAATCAAAGTGTGTTGAATCGGTTTTCAACTAGTGGTTTAAACTCGCCGAGGCCTGGTTCCTGATATATTATCTCGACTTCGTCTCGGTAAAATTATCAAGAACCAGGCCTCGTTGGGATTAAACCATTAGTTGAAAACCTCTTCACCACACATTGATTCCCTTATTTGTAGGTAATTGTCATTTACTGAAAGTGGTGTCCATCTGATTGTTAATTGACAGAATACGAATGCACTGTGTGACAGGATGCAGCAGTGGAGGCGGGGGACCAGACGGAGGTGATAAAGATGATGCTGATACAGTCACAGGGGGAGGGGCCAACACAAGCCACGCCCCTAGTTCACAAAGTAAGATATTATCTGTTGAAAATCAGAACATGTGTTAGAACATTACTTGTTGTCTCGGTAAAAGTATCAAGAACCAGGCCTCGGCGGGTTTAAACAACTAGTTGAAAACCTCTTCCCCACACATTGATTCCCTTATGGATACACTGTCAGAGCTTGATTTGTTCTGAGTTTACTTTGATAAAAACAAACTGGAAAAAAATGGCACAATCGTTGTTTAAATCACATTTATGTCCAAGGATAACTATAAGCCATATAACTATGGCTTGTTTTCGCAGAAAACAGCCAAAACTATCTGTGTAAGGAAATGATGCTATGTAACTTGAAGTAAAGTGGAAGAATGAAATTGTCCTCGGCTGATGGTGAGCAGCATCTTCAAACTGGTTTCTGGTTGCTGAGTTATTGGAACTCCTCAATTGGAACTCCTCAATCACACAGGGATGAGAAATTTGCAAATATCCATGTTCAGTGTTTTGTACATTGTTATGTCTTGCTGTCTTGTTAGGGAAATGCTGTAAAATCATCGAAAAAGACCCGTAATTCACATACAAATTTAAAGAGGCGATGGACTATGTCTTTGTGTACAAAACTTTTGGCTGCCAATGTCCAAGCAATGGTGGCGCGGCGTGATGACGTCACTGCATAAGGTCCATACATACCCTTAATATCAATCTACACTATATTGTCTTTCTACTCAGGTGAGAGTGCATCCCAACCACAGATGGGTTCAACGGGTCAATCCGAGACCTCCTCCCAACAGTTACAGACCCCCGGTCATAACAGACATAGTCTAGCCTCAAGTACAGGGTCAGTAGGGAAGCCTGGCATGGGACGTATTCCACTGGCTAGTCTGTTCAGTGAATCTCCATACCACAAAGATCCGTACCTCGCACATCGTGTCAGGGTGAGTGGACATATCATTTATAGACCGTATTGAATAACCCCTTTTTGCTATGAAAAGTCGCCATCTTGTGGGGCAAACCCATGCGCGTCCATACTTGTACATCATTGAAGCACGCAGCACGCAACATTCCCGGTTTGATTTATACGGCACATGCACGCACACACACACACGCACACGCACAGACGCCATCTTGTAAGTCAGATATTTTAGCCGCGTGACGTCATATTCAATATGGTCTATTGTAGCTACTGATTCGTCTGGGCCCAATTTCATAAAACATGTAAGCAGCCGCTTATGGAGTGCCCTTAGCAGAATGTCTATTTCATAAAGCTGTTCACCGTAAGCTAGTATAAATGCTGGCTAACTCACGGTTAGCACATGAGTGATGTAACAAAGCAAATACATGGTGAATGTGCATGCGCGTCTATAATATTTCTGCTTACTTGAGAAATCATGGTGAAACACGTTTATGCTTTCGCACATTTTTCTGCTACAGTACGTACACAAATTTGCTCACATGTAAACAGCTTTATGAATCTTTGGTTAGGGTTGCCATCCAAAAAACCATGTAACATGTAACATTTTCGACTGGTATTCCGCACATTTCTGCTAAGCAGAAAACTGTTCAGTAATATTTTCTGCTTAAGTAGCCCTATGAAATTTGCGTGCTTCAGCTTGCATTAATTTCGTTAGAAATAAAACTTGAGGTTAATTGATCTTTACAACCGTGCAATCTTTCTCAGTTTCTCCAAGACAATAGACCGATCCATTAAGCCCTACCCCATTACGTATTGACCAATGACAACCCATTAAGCGTCCAAAAATCTGACAAATTAAGGTCCAACAGGCGTGCGCGTATGCTTGGCGCACGCAGCAGTGTTTGTGCAGAATGGCATTGGAGAGGCTCACATGTTCTTGCTCACCCGTGGGCGGAGCCTAATGGATCGGTCTATTACAAACTGAGGTGGGAGGTGAACATTCCTGCTCCTCATCATTTTTTCAGGTTTGAAGACAAAGCTGGTGATGGTGTTATTAACTTGTCTATCCAGCATTGCTACATTTTAAAATTTTCTAAGTAATATGCCTGTGATTTTTTTTCACAGAGCTTGGGAAAGTACTGAGTATACAGAGCTTACACACACCGGTTTAGATGGGTAATACCAACATTGATTGTAATGTTTCTTTTTTTTTGTGTTAGATCATGGATCCCAGTCTAGTCTACGATACGCTCAACACCAGTAAGTTTGTCATGTGGCCGGAGGAGAGTATGAGATCAACAGGGGGCAGGAACTCCTGGAAGGGCTGGTACCCCGAGGACGGTATGGAAGGGACTGTAGTCCACACTTGGGTACCATGCCACCGCGAACAATTGCGGAGATCGCATATCGATCGGACGATACTCTTAGTTCAGGTCGATCATAGGTTTGTGCCCATTCCAGAAGGAGCTGTCTTGGATCTAGGTGCAGAGGTATAACGAATGTTACCGCTTGGTGCCTTCATATTGGGAATACAGTATTCAACGGCAGGCCTAGGTGACAATTGAAGTTTGCTACTTGACTGGTCGTACCACAAATAGTCCTCACTTTGACACTAGTCGCCCTGGCTTATACTCAACATATGCCATGACACCAAGATCAAACATCATTAGGTCAGTACTTCTAGTTCTTAAACCTTTTTTTTCGGAGGGTAAGCCCCTGTCAGAATTGACGGTTGAAGTTAGGGCTACAGCTATTTTTTTGCGTTGTCAGGCGTTAAGGTATAGGACATCCATAGCAACACCCTTAGCAACAGCTGTAGCTGTAGATGCCAACTTGGATACGGCCTATTAATTGCTTTGAGAATAACAGATATATGGGTGACCTGAAGTCGGCTGCAATAATTATTGTGCCATCAAGAGTTGTGCCATCAAGGATTGCTGTATTCGACAAGGCGGTATTCAAGTATTGCTGCTGCTGGATGAGTTGCGAACCCAGGATCGGCCACGTTCTCGACCTGTAACTGTGTAGCAGGAGAAGTGGAGATTATTGACGGTCAGTTGCTTGTTCGGGATGGATGCAAGATTGATGAATTAATGCTGCAGATGATGAGGAATGGATAGGTCACGATTCTAGCAAAGCCCGGCGGGAAGGAATCCCGTCATCTCATAAATTCACCCTTTGAAAATTTCAAGCATCGCAGGCTTTTTAGAGAGATCAGAAATGAGATATTTCAGACTTTTTTTCTGAATTCAGACTTTTTTTGTAAGTCTGCGTGGTAAACAAACATCATGCAGTAGTTTTCTGCAAATTAAATAAGTCCTGCTCTTTGATCTACTTCCCTAGCACTGAGAATTATGTTCCTAAAAGCTCCTTGGAATCTATAACTCCAGGGGGTACCGAAAGATGGAAATGCCACCATTGCAACATACCTCCAAAGATCAGGCTTTAAGTTTCATCCCTGAGAGTGCAGATGATATACTCTGACAATCACGTCTGAATACATTGAACTGTGTTATGACTGTCAGAGCCAATGTTGCAGCAACATCATCCAGGAACCTGTCGGACATAAATAAAGATAAATCCTTTGCTCGATGACCTAAGTTTTCATTTCCATGAAAGCTTTGCTCACCACAGCGCATAGAATTAGTTGAAACTCGACTAATTGAACAGATGCCATCTTTATATAATGTTACTGGTACCATCCGTGGTGCGAGTAAAACAGCGAGTTTTAAAAAAGAGTAATAATACCAGATAAATCTGATATAAGAATGTAAATGCTCAAAATGTAGATAACTGGCTAACTGTCAAACTATCAATCAAAAAACTGTATCGACCAAATATTAATAAGCAAATTCTTATATAGCGCATTTCACAATAAACCGTATCAATGCGCTTTACATTAGTCCCCTGGTCATTGGGCCAATATCATCCCTTTAATCTTTCTCAGTTCTCTATATAGGGAATATACAGTCCTTTGTTGCCGTGGCGCTCCGAAGGCTTTTTCAATCACACTAACAACCTCTACCCTCGTAGGTACCCATTTATACCCCTGGGTGAAGAGAAGCAATTATAGTGAAGTATCTCGCTCAAGGACACAAGTGTCATGACCGGGATTCGAACCCACACTCCGGTGACTTAGCATCAGAACTTGATTTTGATGCTCTTAACCAATCGGCCACGACACTCTTTACATTTATTGCCTATCCACATCCAGCCATTTCTCCCTTTACAGTCACGCAACTTATCAATAGATTTCCACAATACTTAATTAATGAATCGCTCCAGCTAAAAGCGTCTGAAATCAAACATCGATGTAAGTATAGATGCATCAAATTACAAGTTAACTGTTCTTCATCGCCTGAAAAGAAATTGTAATCCTAACAACTCAACATTTTTGTATTTTTTATATTAAAATTAAAAAGAAAGAAAAAAGTTTGCATGTCAAGAGAAACTCCCCCTCCCCACAGACCGCCTGAAAACCATTTTTTTTTTTCATTTCCACAGTGTTGGACATGTCCTTGCATTTGGATTTTTTTCATAGTGTTGGATATGTCCATGGTGTTACAAATTCTCTTAAAGCCATTGGACTCTTTCGGTTCAGAAAAAAAAAAAAAAGTTCACAGATTTACAAATAACTAACAGGGTTTACAGAAGGCAATGGTGAAAGACTTCTCTTGAAATATTATTCCATGAAATGCTTTACTTTTTGAGAAAACAGCAAACAGTATAAATTCTCGTTAACGAGAATTACGGATTTATTTTAAACACATGTCATGACACGGCGAAACGCGCGGAAACGAGGGTGGGTTTTTCCGTTGTTTTCTCCCGACTCCGATGACCGATTGAGCCTAAATTTTCACAGGTTTGTTATTTGATATAGAAGTTGTGGTACACAAAGTGTGGGCCTTGGACAACACTGTTTACCGAAAGGGTCCAATGGCTTTAAGAAAAGTCTTTATACCATAATTTAAATCCCGCATAAAAATTCTCAGTTTTGAAACCCATTCCATCTTTTGAGCCAAATCTGAAATAATTTTTTTTGTACGATACTCATTTTGGGGTTGTTGTTTTATAAACCTGTACGAAACAGATGCTGATAAGAAACATTATACTGAGTACTGTTGTACAGTATTCATATAAACCCACATGTGAATGAATAGACCATTGTACTGACGATATAGGCATCACCCTCAACAAAAGCCCAACATGCCCAACATACCACTTCCTCAACTTGCCCAGTGGGCTACGAAAAACCCTGCAGCCATTTTGTCTTTAAGGCTAGATTTCTTCCTTTTCAGATGTGACAAACATTTGTGTTGAAGGTCATTCAGGAGATTGTTGAACCCTCTTTCATTTTGCAATAAGTCCTCGTCTTTTTTTCCTCTTACCTTTTTCTGTTGATTTTCCGTAAAATGTACAGAGAGACATCTGTAAAATGTTGTCTTCATTCTCCTCTGAATTTAATAATAATAATAACCGTATTTATAACGCGCCTTTTGCCAAAGGATACAAAGCGCCAGGTATTATTACTGCAAGGAGTGGGGGCGATTTTTGAGATAATATAAGACCTAATCCTTAAGCACAATGTAATGGTTTACAAGGTGTTGTGGCGCAATATGCTGCCAATCCAGCCAGGAACACCGGGGCGAACCCCTTCTCTTTTCGACAAGTGCACTGGGTTCTTTTACATGCGTTTAAACAACACATGGGACCAACGGCTTTACGTCCCATCCGAAGGACGAAGCAATGGTAATGTGTCTTGCTTAAGGACACAGGTGTCACAGCTGGGGATTCGAACCCACACTCTGCTGATCAGAAACACCAGAGTTTGAATTCGGTGCTCTTAACCGCTCGGCCACGACACTTCCACAATTTAAACTAACAAAGATTTATTATGCAATCACTCCACTTTTTTCAAATCACTTTTTTTTTTTTTAAGTATTTTCCACAATTTACTTGTATTATAGAGTG
Source organism: Asterias rubens (assembly GCF_902459465.1). Taxonomy (NCBI): domain Eukaryota; kingdom Metazoa; phylum Echinodermata; class Asteroidea; order Forcipulatida; family Asteriidae; genus Asterias; species Asterias rubens. The sequence continues at coordinate 4,823,059 of NC_047062.1, forward strand.
ATATCAAGTTACTAGACAGGCTCTTAGCCCACTAGAGACAATACAAAATGAAAGATTGACTACTTTGATGGACAAAGTCAACACTTTTTAACCATGAAGTATTTATCATACATTAGTTCTTTTTTTTTTTTTTTTTAACAAAATAAGCGATTGCCTTCAAATTTACAAAAAAAAGAATTAGTTGTTGCCAAAGACCAGTATCCCTGCTTTGTGTGACCCAACATACATGTACAAATAAACCTGTGAAAGTTTAATATCAAGCAGTCACAAAAATAGTGGAGAATTTTTGACTCGTAGGATCAAAATGAACAAGCACTGTATCAATTCAGGTGAAAACAATGGTTGAGGGAAGTTTTCCATCATGACCATTTGTAAATGCAAATATTCAAACACTATGTTTTCATTCTTACCAATGTTGTGGTCACCCTTTTAGCAGTTAATGAATTGGGAGAAGAAGAAAATATTTATTTAAAGAAAACAACTATATTCAAAAAATAACTTTTTCTTTAAAAGCAGTGGACACTATTGGTAGGTACTACAAACAAAATTATCAGCATAAAAAACTTACATGGTAACAAGTAAAGGGGAGAGATTGATAGTATAAAACATTGTGAGAAACGGCTCCCTCTGAAGTGACGTAGTTTTGCGAGAAAGAAGTAATTTTCCACAAATTTAATTTTGTGACCTCAGAATTAGATTTTGAGGTCTCGAAATCAAGCATCTGAAAGCACACCACTTTGTGTCAAGTTTTTTTTCTTTTCTTTTATTGTTATCTCGCAACTTCAACGACCGATTGAGCTCAAATTTTCACAGGTTTGTTATTTTATGCATATGTTGAGATACACCAACTGTGAAGACTAGTGTTTGACAATTACCAATAGTGTCCAGTGTCTTTAATAGACAAATGTTTTAAGTCAGTTTTGGTACCTAAACAGATGGCATGCACTCTGAGTCTTTGGCCAAGGCTGTGACCTTAGACTTGTGGACCTGTGAACAGGTGCACTGATGTAGCCTTGGCCCTTGCCCTAACCCATTCTCTTGGACAAAGTTCTTATAAAAGAAGAAGTCCACTGTGCCATAACCACAGTTGATACTCCATGGAATTATGAAACCCAAGCAAATCATGATTGTAGAGAGGGCATCATTCAATACTGATGAGATATTAATTTTGCAAAGTCGTTCTCTGCAAATTTGTGATGCCTCAGGAAAGTTGGAAATTTATTATTATTTACTGAGAAATAAAAGCATGGTTTCAATTGGGCCATTGACATTCATGATATATATCTATCAATGATAACTAATGGTTAGGTGTACTTGTCTGGTATCCTTAATGTTTCTTAATCAAGCTTGAATGCAATTTGACATTGAAATCTGTCTATTTTTTAATTCAGTTTGAAAAGAGATTCCCAATCGTCGGAAACTTGACAAAATTATGCAAGAATTTTTTTGTTTTAGTCATTTGACATTTAATAAATGAGAAGGTAGTTGTGACATTATTGGGGGAAAAAACCTGACATAATTTGAAAGTCTTTTCAACAATTTAAAAGAATTATCAATTTGTTTCTTCTTTTTGTTAAAACACAGAGAACCCTCATGCTGTAACCAGTTCCCAATTTTATAGAGCTGCTTAAAGGCAGTGGACACTGTTGGTAAATGTCAAAGACCAGTCTTCTCACTCAGTGTATCTCAACATACACATAAAATAACAAACCTGTGAAAATTTGAGCTCAATTGGTCGTCGAAGTTGCGAGATAATAATGAAAGAAAAAAACAACCTTGTCACGCGAAGTTGTGTGCTTCCAGATGCAAGTTGATTTCGAGACCTCATCTAATTCTGTGGTCTCGAAATCAAATTCGTGGAAAATTACTTCTTTCTCGAAAACTACGTTACTTAGAGGGAGCCGTTTCTCACAATGTTTTGTACTATCAACCTCTCCCCATTACTCGTTACCAAGTAATGTTTTTGGCTAATAAACATTTTGAGTTATTACCAATAGTGTCCACTGCCTTTAAGCACACAAACTAGCTAAGCACAACAAAATTGTGCTTACCTGTAAAAGGGTACCAGCCAAAATACTGTTTTACATGTAGCAACTGTGTCTGGTATCCTGCTTTTTGTTGCTTAGCAGAATTTATATAGGCAATATTTACTGTTTAGGCAGCTCTATTAAATTGAGCAGGCTATGTACCTATTCATCCACATAGTTATTGGAATTCATCTCAGTTAGAAAAAACTTCAAGTCTGAAAGAAGTTGTTGATTTTTTTTTATTACAGCATTTTTTCATAACCATTAATTTTTTGGACAAAAGACAGAGTACAAATGTGTTTATTATGTACATGTATTCTTTATATGGTAGCAATATACAGACATTTTCCTTGCAATTCTGGCTTTGAAAACAGATTTGAGAGCCTGTTGTTTGACTTAGGCAAAGTAAAACGTTGATTTTTCTTCTTTGATTATGGTATGAAGCATGAAGTTGCAATAGTATTTGATCAGTTTTGAGTTTCAGTTAGTCAGAGACAAGACTACACCAATCATTGTGTTTAATTTATTTATTTATCACTTGTTGTGTGAGTTGTGGTCACACAAGAATATCACTAATCACTGTTTCTTGAATTGCAAGTAGGCATGACCTTTTGTGTACCAGTTTGTATAGGAGCTGCGTGGGTGTTAGCTAACAAGTTTGAGGCAAAACCTGTTGATATGAAAGATTCAAAGGAATCAAATTCCAAATGTCAGAAAAACACGTCTGAGAAACTGAGACTATTGTCCCATCAATGTCCAATTCCCTTTGATTTGTGCAAATAGGAGAATTCTCCTAAGACTTTTTGATTGTACGGATCGAGGAATTCTACAAAGTTCCTCTTACTAGCACATAACAAGGGTTCCCAGTCTGATCTATCTGCGATCGAAGCACATCCAAAGTTAATGGGTGTGTGCAAAGACAAATGACCACGGTCGGTGTGTGTTAGAGGTCTAACAACATGCACCAAGGGACAAATGGTGCAGCAATAGTTGCTCATGTCATTTTCAATAAGCCAATTTGAGGTATTGTGGACACGGCACTATGACGCTATTAATAGGTTAGGCTAACTTTGTCTGTATCACACCCAAACCAAACAGTACACTTCTATAGTGGTCAGTATACCTCAAAGAGGTTAATGAGGATTGTCACACTTCCAGGTTGTAGTGTACTGTGCCTGCACCCAATTTCATAAAGGTGCTAGAGGCATAAAATACCACTGAACAAGTCCACCACCTGGGTAAACCATGAGTGCAGGCATGCAACTTTTACTGATTTCCTCTTTTTTATTCTCAGTTTTACCATTCAAAATTGAAAAATACTATACAAAATCATTGAAATTTTTCAATTTCATCTTTTTTGTGAAGTTACAATAGCATGCCTGTGAGTGGGAACCAGTCACAAATGGCTGGTAAAAGCCTATTGCTTCTTCGCAAAATCTGCACATGCTTAGTGATTTTGTTTATGCTTAATCAACTTATTGAGATTGGGTTCTGCCGTCGATTTCACCAAACTCTTCCTAACTTAGGATTATCTGAGGGCTTTGGACGAGTTAAGTTCCCTATCCTTAAGACAAAGGACGCATTGAACCCATCCTAAGTTAGAGCGGGTTACTCGTCCTAACTCGAGATTAATCCTAGCAATTCGTGAAATCGGCTGCTGATCATGTAGTTATTCTTTGTCATCTGTATATGTAAGGTCTTTCACTCAGGAGTTATGCTCGGTTTCTTTTTCTATAATATGGAAAGAATTTAACACGATTTGTATAAATGTATAAACAATAGATCCTCATGTCATGCTATACAGTATGACTGAACAGTACTTTAAAAAGAGATTTACAAATTAATGTACAAAATGAAGACAATTTTTGACTATTGGATGATATTTACTGGGCATAGGCACTCTATGATAATTATGTGTATTTTAAGTGGATTTATTTTGTGATGGATGAGCGGAGAGGGCATTCCTCGTTATTTGATTCTTGTTGGTAATGGTGGTGTAGACGGCTTTCATTGTTTTGATGATACGGTTGTTTATATTTTCATTTGTTGTGCTCCAGACGGCTGTTTTATACCGGCTGTTTTATACCGCAGGGAGTGTGTTTCAAAGGGAAGTCAACTTTGAAATAAATTGGCTAATGCAGATCTAATGAAAACTGAAAAAGGAAATTTGTGGTTTTTTATAAGTGTTTCTGTTTGTTAGTTTGTCTGTTGAGAAATATGTTGGTCTAGAATTTTGGGTAATTTATTTGTATTATTTTTCATGTGACATATCTGTCATGCAGAGCTGCATGCACGCACTCTGTTATCCACTGCTTAACACGGATGAATTTCACCCTGACTCAGTTTGCTACATGATTTTTTGCCACAACAGTCACCTCAAAAATACAAAATAGTGAAAGGTATCGGTACATTTGGACTGAGCTTGGCAAGTTGGGTATTGTCATTGGCATAGTAGAAAAGGGTGAGATTTCTAGAATGAGATTTCTAGAATCGTGTTCGAGCAGATTTCACTTGGTTCACACTCAAGTTTGTCGGAGTGTGGGTTCGAGTCCCGGTCGTGACATGTGTCCTAAAGCAAGCACTCAACCATTGCTTCGTTCTCCGGGGATGGGCATTCCGAGCCGTAGATGTCCAAATGTATGTGAAAGAACAAAGTTTTGTACACCTGGCGTTAAAGGGAAGGTACACGTTTGGTAATTACTCAAAAACAAACACTAACTTAAAAACGGACTTGGTAACGAGCATTGCAGAGCTGTTGGTAGTACAAAACATTGTGAGGAAAGGCTTCCTCTGAAGTAACGTAGGTTTTTAGAAAGAGGTAATTTCTCACTTAAATAAAAGACTTCTAGCTAGAAGTCTTTTATTCTTATCTGAAAGCACACAAATGCGTCCAACAAGGGTGTTTTTACTTTTATCATTTTCTCGCAACTTCGATGACCAATTGAGCCCAAATGTTCACAGGCTTGTTATTTTATGGTTATGATGGGATACACCAGGTGAGAAGACTGGTCTTTGACAATTAGACAGTCACACTATTGGTAATTTTCAAAGACCAGTCTTCCCACTTGGTGTATCTCAACATATGCATAAAATAACAAACCTGTTAAAATTAGAGCTCAATTGGTCGTCGAATTTGCGAGATAATAATGAAAGAAAGAAAAAACACCCTTGTCACACGAATTTGTGTGCTTTAATATGCTTGATTCCGAGACCTTAAATTCTAAGGAGGTCTCGAAATCAAATTCGTGGAAATTACTTAATTGTCTCTCGAAATCTACATAGAGTGAGCCGTTTCTCAAAATGTTTTATACCATCAACAACTCCCCATTACTTGTTATCAGTTTTTACCCTAACGTTATTTTTTTTATAATTACCGTTAGTGTCCACTGACTTTCAAAGGAGTTCGCTTTTTTGTGAGTAATAATGTCAAAAAATTTGAAGTGTACTGGCCCTACTCTTACGCCCGTATATTGATAGAGTGATGTGTGAAATTGTACAACTGAACAAAAACGGACGGAACGAAACGTCATCGCTGACCGAACTATAACAAAAGTGCCAAGGTTTCGACCAGTGATACAAACTGCTTGAGAATACTGTGGTTTCGTGCAGTAATGAATCGTGGTTTAAATTGTACTAGATGTAGGCAGTGGACACTATTGGTAATTGTCAAAGACTAGCCTTCACAGTTGGTGTATCTCAACATATGCATAAAATAACAAACCAGTGAAAATTTGAGCTCAATCGGTCATCGAACTTGCGAGATAATAATGAAAGAAAAAACACCCTTGTCACACGAGGTTGTGTGCGTTTAGATGGTTGATATCGAGACCTCAAGTTCTAAATCTGCGGTCTCGAAATCAAATTCGTGGAAAATTACTTCTTTCTCGAAAATTATGGCACTTCAGAGAGTGCCGTTTCTCACAATGTTTATTACCATTAACCTCTCCCCATTACTCGTCACCAAGAAAGGATTTATGCTAATAAATATTTTGAGTAATTACCAATAGTGTCCACTGACTTTAAACGGCGTACAATGCACATTGTTTGTGGTCAAATAACGGTTACCTTTAGCGACATCACTTCTAACGAGAGTGTATAATATTAAAACAATGAAGCCGAAGCAGTTATTTACATTTTAAAACTTTTCGTCATAGAGGAGCGAGAAAACCAGGCTTTTCTCAACAATAGTCAAATTTATCCACCAACAAAAATACCACTAATCTGGTTCCGGCTCAGTGAAACACGAGTATAGGGTGTCCACCACCGCTCAGTTACAGCATAGAGTAAGGACTCTATGATTACAGTCAGTCCCCTTTCGCTGACTTTATATTTAGAGTGCCAATCCACAAGTGTTTTCAGTTTGCATTGTTTGGGGAAATGATGTTCTATTCCTGACCACTATCCCCTGTGGTTAACGGTTCTTCACAACCGTTCTGATTTTGAACCCCCTCACGCGTGTCGGTCGATGTTACCTTTTTCGGAGTTTCTTGCCGTCGCTTCCCAGGTTCGACGAACCGTATTTGAGGTACGGGCCCTTCCGCTGGTCAGCCAGTCACTGGGGTTAAATTTATGTTTGATTTTGTATGAAAAAAATGATATAAATGTAACAAATTGACAAAGAGATTTCAATTTCATAGGTCTGACATGATTTCGATTCCCATTCTTTCAATACGATTTATTTTGTAATGAACTTGGTACTGGAACTCACAAGTTATTGTCGTATCGTGAGAAATATTCCCGTTCAAAAATATCGTGTGCGAGAGACAGGATTGTCAGTTTCAAAATTATTTGAATTTGATGGGAAGCAGATTTTGCACGTGCACACATTCCCGCACAAAACATTAATTAGCGTGTTTCTCTCGAAAACGATACCAAGAGATTATGTGTTAAAATGCTAATGTTTAGTTGGTTGTATTTCGGCTGAGTGAAGGGGTATAAACAAAGAAGAATGTTTCCATTACGGAAAAAAATGATAACAACTGAAAGCTAATTACTCTTTTATATTTCAAGTCAAATACCGCGTACATAAGACCTTTGGGATTAAATTTCTTGATGGTCTAGTACTCGACATTTAAATTGTAAAGTTTCACTACAGATACAATCTTGTTTTTCTCGAAAACTCAATAGTTGTGTTTGTCTTCCATGTTTTCGAGTATTCACCTTTATTTTCTGGATATTTCAGTCAACAACTTTTGATAACCTCGGTTATTATTCAGTCCCTTATTCTCTGAACACAGACAACCTCGTTACTTCACAGTGATTATACGTACACATTATTATGCCCGATTGCCTGCGTCATGCCTCTGGCGCAGAAATCAAGCTCTATAGACGAAGAGTATACGCGGCTACCAAACAATACCGCGTATCTCATAATATATGCCCATTATTGGCTCGTCATAATTTTATGCACGGTCGACTCCATCACCTTCCCGTGAATGAAACTTTGAATGGCGAATCAGTGGCGTGGAGTACGTCGCCGTAGGGAGGACAGGAAGTGTTTGGAACAGCGATGCACAATTCCCATTCATCGGTGACGCGCGACCGTGCCTCATTATGCGAGAGAGGAGTCCCTTTTTCCGACGGCTCGTCCGTACAGTGACGATTTCTTGGTAGATTGTAACTTCATCATGGGCTGAGCTGGAGGGCCTTTGTATCTTTTCCAATATAATACACGTGCTCGACTCCAACTGTCCATACGTCAACAACGGTTGTGAGAACCGCACACAGCTGCGCTGTGATTTTGTCGCTGCTTAAGATGTCACTTGCATCGACACTTCAGCACCATCTCGTATCTACTACTCACTTCAAGTCAATAGTCTACAGTGGTTATTCTTCTCTAGTAGTATACCGGATATCGCCTTAAACCCCCTCCCATTCTCCGGACCACCATCTCTTGCCTCCACGAGGACTACCGCTCAATTTGCCCGCTGGGAAAAATTACTACTCCAAATTACCGTGAACGGACGGCAGATCAAGCTACGGTGAGAACATTATTTTTGTTTTATCAAGAAATCTTGCGATCTCATTGTTCTGATTGTCCAAGGGTGCGTTGATATTAAGTGGTTTAGACCTACTATCGGCTCTAATGTGTTTAGAGCTGAAATGATACCTTTGTCACTGGAGTATCAACGTCAACTTAAACACGTGTGAGAAAATAACCATCGATTTTGACCATACAATAAAACTAACGAGGAGAGAGAATTATTTAAGGTTACAATAATCACACCATTGTTGCTTTCATTCATTAATTGCATTTTCATCTTTTGCATTTTCATCTAAAATATTTGGATGTGCACTTGTATAGTGTGAGTGGCAATTATAAAAGTAGCATATTATTGTTTATTGTTTTTTAACAGGTGCCTGATGTGATCCTCTATTGTGATTTATTAACATCGTGTTGAACAATTAGGATGTTTAGTTCCACTTAGTTGGTTAATTGTGTATGACGCGATTAACTCAACGCGGTGTTTTTGTTTCTATAAATTAATTGATTATTACTGAATGAAGCGTGTCCTAAGAGGAAACGCCAACGACGCTAAGCTCATAAAATTCCAACCAGACCCTGAATATTTCCTGCAATCTGTGCCTCACATAAATGAGTTTCATAGTGCTGGTTTAGATACCAATTGTGACTTTGGTGTTCCCATTTACATGACAGGTGTTCGGGTGTCGACGAGGGGACTTTCGGCCGCCGTCCCAGGCAACAGCAGCAAGCTCCGCTGCCGGTCCGGGCATGACGGTTGCTGTGCCTGAAAGAACAGCCCCTACACCCCCATGGCGACCTCCGACTGACCCGCTGCCGCTTACTGCTACCCAGCCAGTCAGCCTGTGTTACCATGGCAACTTCTCCCTGTCTCTCGTGGACAACGACAGTGACGTCAGTGATGACGTAGTGGACGCGGACAGCATACGTAGCATCCTAGAGCTTGCAGGTAAACGGACATTACACAAACCTATCGTTACGGTTGTTTTCTATGCATTGTAGGCATGATCTATCTATTGACGGGCGATTGGAGAAATGACGTAGTTGTTTCGTAAGATATTCTGACCCGAATGCTATAGTATTTGATAAAGGCCGGGGTATCTACCGTGGTAAAATAGTATCGCGTTGATTGCGTGGGTTGGGACTTTGGGATGACTTTATTTATAAGGTGGGCAAAAACAAATAGTCGCTGGAACAGAAATAACCGTTTACGTATAAGAGCCGTCGGGTTGTTGTATAACACTTACAAGAAGACTAATAATTTTTAAAATAGACTATACGAGCTAAAAATAGAATGTTTTCGTGGTAATTGATTTGTACTAACGTGGGGGAACCTATGACGTTTTTACATCGTAACATGGTTTTGTTTTGAACACCCTTTACTAGATCATAATTCTGGTTTCCACACGGTAATTAATGTTTTAGTTTGATTGATTGATTGATTTATGTATCTATCAATTTGCATTTATTTTTATATGTCAATTAAACCGTCTTACTTTTTCTTCCTTCATTTCTTCATTCCTTTATTTATGTATTTATTAACTTATTTGTTCATTTGTTCTTAAATTCATTCAGTTGCATAATTATATCTGTTTCACTCATATTTTTGGGAGAGGTTCGGCGTGTTCTCAAGATGTTTATTTCTATGAAACATCTCCCTATACATTTGAAATGTTTTAATAAGCCGAATTAATAAATATCTTTATGTTTAAACATTACAGAGCAGTGTGCATTGGGAATATCGGCAAAGGACACCGCCCATCATCAGGACATGTATCCGAACGAGTTATCACCCCCATCAGCGAGTTGTGAGGAGGCGACCACAACGTACCAACCTTGCCGATTTACGGCTGGTGTCAAACGAAAACTGGACTTCGACTCCGTAGCGGATGACGAGACGGTCGGAGGTAGCCTTGCGTCGCGAGAGGACGGGGGCGAAAGGTGTGTCTCAGACTATATGGACCAGCAGAGGATGTTGGAAGTGTCTCTGTGTAAAATGAGGCGCATGGAAGACCCAGAGACGTCCCTCCGAAGATGTGTTCTTATCAACAATATGACGGTTAAACTGAAGCGGGAATTGGACCATCACGAACGGCCTGTGCTGCTGCCGAAGAAACGGCACTCTTTCCGGCGTGTCGATTCCATCAGCGTACAACCAGATGTGGTGGGGTTGACAGCGGCTCATAACCCGGGGTGTCGGTATGACAGCTACAGGGGAGGACTCCGGAGGACCCTTGATGATGCGTTTGAGAAGACTGGTCTGAGCCAGTGTAAAGAGTCTGCGGATGGCTTACGGGATAGCTTGGAGCTACCGATGCGTTATAACAAGTGTACATCCATGGAGTCAGACTGTGGAGAAGCGGCTGACGATGACGACGGTGGCACAGTGGACGGTGAAACGCCCTCAATCTTCGGCGATATCGACAATGTGTTTCAGAGTCTTCTTTCATGCCTTGGCGAACCCATGTAAACTCTACGTGTTAAAGGCAGTATATGTTTCCATAAATTAAAACCCTTTCTGATGACGGCTCGCTATAATATTGTAAGGGAAATACCCCATCTAAATTGCAACATGCCTTCGAGATTTACGAAAACTTTCCTGTACAGTGTATAAAATCTACAAAATGAACTCTAACTCGAACTTCCTAAAAAGATGTACATGACTTATAAACAAGATTGCAGCTAAGAGACATGTATTTATTATAGTTTTCAGAAATAATTGGTATTGTGTGAGCTGTAGGGCCTATACTGTGATAACGGTGTTGGCAAACAGGCTGATATTGAGACTTCAATGGATTTTTTAAATAAGAAACGTTTTAGACGGACATAAGTCATGGCCTTAAAAAAAGACTGTCCACCAATGGTTGACTTTTCGGTGTGAGCAGAGCCATGAAACAGTGCCTATTTCCTCAAAGCTTCGAGCAAAACAAAACTTGAAGTAGGTCTACAGACAATTATTATTGGTTGGCATCTAAAGGTTACCAACGAAAATACAATTCACACTATTGCTGCAACTGGTACCCACTCTTAACTTGCTTGGCAAAGGAATTTGGTGAGCAAAATTGTTATTAATGTAAAAGCTCTGTGAAACTAACTCTGATGTGTTCGTATGAATGTCACATGACGTCTGAAACAGTAAGCGCCACACACTATTTTGGGCTGATAATAATATAATATCGAAGTTTTAAAAGCGCACGTATCTACCAAACAAGGTACTCAAGGTGCTGAGTATATACAAACTCCCAGAAAGATAGGTTGTTACAATGATACATTTTGAGACCCAATTATGTAGCACCTTAAAGGGTTTACAAGGTGCAAAGGCGCACACAGCAGCCACTGCCAGGAACACCGGGCGAACCCCTTCCCTTTTCGAAAAGTGCATGTTGCGTTACACAACACATGGGACCAACGGCTTTACGTCCCATCCGAAGGACGAAGCAATGGTTAAGTGTCTTGCTTAAGGACACAAGTGTCACGGCTGGGGATTGCGAAGCCACACTCTGCTGATCAGAAACACCAGAGTTTGAATTCAGTGCTCCTAACCGCTCGGCCATGACACTTCCAATCAACAGTTGCGTCTTTCTGCTGGATCATCAGCAGCAGCCGTTTTTAATATGGCTTTGGTTTGAAATCTCCACTGCAGAGGCTCAACAACCGCTCGATTGCGGCTGGCATGGAACTTTTATAAAGCATGCACCCAAGTCATGAATTGACAAGGAATGTACCTTTCGCCACAATTATCCCAACACTGGTTTGCAATAATGAATTATCTTTGAAATAGGCCTATCTCAGCGCTTCTAATTATGAATACGTTTGTCTGATTATTGTTAGCCTATATATAGTGTTTTTTTTGTGTCTTCATCAGTAACTTCTCAAATCCCAATTTGTAAAACTTACGGTAACAAATAAATGTTGAACAACCAGACCTCAGAGAAAGACGTCTTTAGTTTAAGTTTTGTTGTTGGTAAACACATTTTACAGCCACACTGTAAACAAAAAACGTCGAATTCTGTGAACAATCAAGTACTTGCCAGTGAAAGACATATTTATATATTATTGCATGACAGGATTTGGTGCAATTTTATTACAATGGCTGGCATTTGATTGCAGCATGCAGCCGAGTGAAACCATCGGTGATATTAAGGGACAGTGACACTGGACACCTTGGGTATAAATTGTCAAAGACCAGCAGTCTTCGCACTTGGTGTCTCAACACTGCATAAAGTAACACAACTGTGAAAATTTGAAGTCCATTGGTCGTCGAAGTTGCGAGAAAATAATGGAAGAAAAAAAACACTTGTCACACAAAGCTGCGTGCTTTCAGACGCTTGAAATTCATTTCAAATAATTATTTTAGTGAAAATTTACTTCTTTCACGAAAACTACGTTGTTTCTCACAATGTTTTATACTATAACCAACAGCTCTCCATTGCTCATTACCAAGTAACTTTTAATGCTAACAATTAGTTTGAGTAATTACTAATTAATAGTGTTCGGTAAAGTTGCGATATCCTTTACTTGTACTGTTTTCAGACGGGACAATGTTCTCTAGAGGCCTGGTATTGGTAGAAACGTTTTGACCAATGAGCTTTCAGAACACTTTAACCAATCTATATTTCGTTTAAACATAAAAAATGGGGTTCAATGTCATATAATAACATTTTATAAGTCCCAAGGTGCTACCAAACATTAAAAGACAGAGAAGCATTTTCGGGGTTGCGACTTATTCAAATTCCGTATACCATTTTGCAGTATTTTTACCAAAAGTGTACATTATTGGCTTTTAAAAATGATAATAACAATAATCTGTAGCCTGAAGGCTTTGTGTGAACACAGCGACCATGCAAATAAAATCATAGTATCAACAAGCAAAGAATTTGAGAGTACGTGATTAATTATTACTTTTATAGGCTTACTGCAGTACGAAGTGTCCCGAAGGTATATACGAAGTGTCCCGAATGTATGAAGTGTCCAGGGTACGAAGTGGCAAAGATACGAAGTGTCCGACATCAGTCAAAGACTAGTCTTCACAGTTGGTGTATCTCAACATACGCATAAGATAACAAACCTCATGAAAATTTGAGCTCAATCGGTCGTCGAAGTTGCGAGATAATAATGAAATAAAAAACATCCTTGTCATAGTACGAAGTTTTGTGCTTTCTGATGTTTGATTTCGAGACCTCAAACTCTAAACTTGAGGTCTCGAAATCAAATTCGTGGAAAATTACTTCTTTCTCGAAAACTACGTCACTTCAGAGGGAGCCGTTTCTCACAATGTTTTATACTATCAACCTCTCCCCATTACTTGTTACCAAGTAAGGTTTTTTGATGATCATTATTTTGAGTAATTACCAATGTCCACTGCCTTTAAGCATTCCTGCTAAGCTAGTAAGCAAAAGACCAGTTTTAAATCATACAAGCGTTCGGCTGGTAACCTTTTTTTTTGATAATCACAGTTGTTTTGTGCTTTTTAAATTTGTAATCTGGGCCGAGGATGTCCACAATGATTCTTTGCAAGCAATTATTGAGCATGCACGGGTCAAATTAATTAAGGATGCGATCTCATTCAATTTTGAGAAAGTCATGCAGGCCTTAAGTGTTCTCAGACTAAAAAAATAGTGAACAATTATCCCGGCTCTCAAAAAAACAAACTGTGTGGCCTCAGAGAGAGAGAGAGAGAGAGAGAAAGAGAGAGAGAGAGAGAGAGAGAGAGAGAGAGAGAGAGAGAGAGAGAGAGAGAGAGAGAGAGAGAGAGAGAGAGAGGGGGGGGGGGCGGGGACGCCTCCCATAGGTAAACAAAAATAAATAATAATAGGTCAGATGGTGTAGCAGGCTCACGGTCAAACTCTATAATTTTCTCTTTTAACTCAAATTTAAAAGTTTAGAGAAAGGGCCTGATAAGTAATACTCTTGCTCTCACGGTAGTACCCGCTTTAGTGGTTTATTAGGCCTATCGGATACTTGTAAAATAATGGCGACTGTTCGGAAACTATTGGCACTCTCATACAAAGATTTAGACCTCCATGTTTAGATCTATATATATTTTCTTGTTTTGCCTGCCTGGAGAATAAATATTGGAGATGTGAAGAAAATAGGTGGGAAAGGGTCAGGTAGAACTGCGTGGTTAGATAATCTTCGTGCCAAAAATAAAAACCGGGCCAGTTGCTATGCACAAAATGATTTGCGACTGATGTTGTTTCAGGGCCACCATAGGTTTTGCTGCGCTGACTGCCCCTGATGTAGGATTTGTGAAACCCGGCAGATTTTGTTGCACTATCTGCGCTTGCGCACCGAGGGGCATCATTAGACGCCATATTTGCGAAGCGTGAGAGAAGCTGGATTCAACGTTTGCTGCAAGTTGAAGTGTGTAAGGAAACGTTATTTTTCATATGTTTATCTTATTTTATGTATTTCTTTAAACAACACTGTATTTATATGTGTTTATTGCCTTCAAATGTTTTCATTGTTGTTCCAACTTGTTGTTATTAAGCTATCTTAAGTCATTATTTTTCAGCAGGTTGCTGTTTGTTGTTGGAAGCTTCAGCTAGACAGAGAACGCAACCGCCGTGGCCGCGCCGGACAGTCCTTGGTTGCTCGGCTCGCGTAGCGTCCTATTTTTTATATATCCACGGTTTACGTTCATGATTCCTAGGGACCTTACTTAGTATGTATCTGTTGAATAAATAAAAATGCTACTTTTGTTTTTTGCTAGATCTGTTATGAAAATAAGAAGGGGTAAAAAAAGGGCATGATGAGCCGGGGGGGGGGGGGGGGCTCACATTTAAATAAATTTTTGGGGAAAAGTTTCCATATGCATATGGGGCGCCACCACTTTTTCATTTGAATATGAGATAATAAAGTATCATTCTAATTTACCTACATGAGATATCCCTAATTGTTTAAATGAGTGGAAAATCGGTGGTGTCGTATGGAAAGTTTTTTTTTTTTGGGGGGGGATTGGAATGAGGTCCACATTTTAACTGTTTTTTTTGTGTGTGTTAGGGTGCAAGAAGAAGAGATGAGGCCCACAAATTATTAATTGTTTTGGAGGGAGAGGGGGGGGCGCAGGGTTCCCTTTGCCGGTGCTCCGCGCTGTTACATTTTGTCCGGGCGCTAGTCGTGCTAATCCAATCCTGCACGATTTTAAGTTGCCAGTGCATACTAGTTGCGATAGCGTTGCCCTACTCCCGACCGCGAAGCTGGTGTGTTACAAACCAGGATTGAATTGTACAGGGTTAAATGGGTCCTTATTAAAAGCTGACAACAAGCCGACAACAAGTCCAGAGTGCCGTCAACACGCTGACAACAAGTTTAATAATCTCCAAAACCGCAAACCAAAGCTTTAAAATACAGAAATGTCAATGCACATCTTCACGAAAAGTCTGAAATTTTATTCAGAAAAAGCGAAGTAACATGGCAAAGTAACACGGCGATCAGTTGCCATCTTGGCTTAAAAACCATGTTTCGGCGCGTCATTATGGTACGGGTAGATTACTCACTAACTAACAACAGAGGGCGGGCATCGAGTGAAGACCTTCGTTACACTGTCATGAGTGAGTGCACAGTTGAAGGTCATTACATGACGCCCACCCTCTATTGTTTTGTAAACGTATTTTACCATAACTGGTTAATACGTTTTTACATGCTAAAAATAATTTTTGTCTCACTGAGACCCAAATTCATTTGTGACTTGTTTTTTTCTCATCTGTGAACATAATGTTTTGTCTTACAAAAAGTTACAAATCCTTTAATCATGAGAGTTACAAAGGGCACTTCCATTGAGAAAGTCTATGATGGGGCACTTTTTGAAGGGGCACTAGGTCCAAGACCATGTTTGGATTTGTTTTTGTACATTCAATGGAATTTCATCTTTGAATTGAGAGAGCAAAGCCATTTTCATTGGGGACCCTTGTTCTCACATCAAAAACCAAACGACAAGGGACAAGCACAACTACAGGCAAACAACCGAAGAAAACAAAGAAATACTATAAAAGTAAACAAAATCACAAAGAATATGGAGAAACTACAGTTTAAAAATGGCAAAAAATTATTGCACAAGCATGATAAAAATCTACAGGAGAACCGTACTATCCAAATTAATTAATTTTGTAAAAGGTTTTTATTTGTATGATTTTATTTCTGCTCACAGCAAGATGAGCCGAGTATATATTGGCCGTCTGAGCTATCAGGCGAGGGAAAAAGACATTGAAAGATTTTTCAAGAACTACGGCCACATCAGAGAGATCAATCTCAAGAATGGTTTCGGCTTTGTGGTAAGTATTGTACAGTCCAGTAATCATTTGTTTATTAACAATGAAGCAATGAAGCAATTTTTCAAACTTACGATCATTCAAATGGTTAAACAAGGCCTTGAAATAGCACTCAACATCCACAGCAATTGCAGTGGTGGCCTGTGCTTTTTCTGTAGTGCCCTCTGCTTTCATTTTCCACCATAAAAGTGCCCCTTGTACTAGAGGAAATTTGGCATGATTGGCAATTTAATGGAGTTTCTGAAGAAAAAAAGTAGTCCTTGGTTGCTATCCTTGATAGAGTTGTTATCTCATTTCCGATGCTCTGAAGAACTACACTGTCGAGGCTAAAAATGAGATATTTGCAATTTCAGGCGCATGATCTTAGCTTTAGTTACTTACACAACCAGCTTGTAACTAAACATAGGTGGAACTTACCAAGCTGAGGCTGAATGGCTTTATAAAGTAAATCTGCAAGGAAAACATTACTAAATAAGTTTCCTTTTCCCCCAGGAATTTGATGATCGCAGAGATGCTGAGGATGCAGTTTATGACTTAAACAATAGAGAACTTTGCGGTGAACGGTGAGCATTCAAGGAAATCACTTTTTTATGCAAATTTATTCATTAACTTTTATAAAAAAAAGTATTTCAAAACAAGCCATTGGATAACTGCCAACGCAATTTTTATGTAAAGATTATTGTTATCTTTTTGTACAGGGTGATTATTGAGCATGCACGTGGACCAGCCAGAGGAAGAGATGATCGCTACGGAGGTTCTAATGATAGAGGAGGGGGTAGGGATAGAGGTGGCAGTGACAGAAGACCAGGCTGGATCGACAAGTAAGGAATACAGTCATCTTCTTTGTTGATCTTTATTGTTGCATTTACTTTTAAAGGTATACTACAGGTTGGTAGGGATAAAAAACATAATTGTTAAAAAAAAATCTCTGAAAGCTTAGCGAATTATGGAAAAATTTCCCTACATTATGAAGTTAAAATCAGAAAAAAAACTGGATCTAAAAATGAGGAAAAAAGTAACGGCTGATAAAACCGGAATTAAGGACAGTGTGTTTACTACATGCTGACAATTGTGCATGGCTTTTCACTATTTGCTCTCGACTCACAATGGATGAAGGCAATATTTTCACAGGTTTGCTATTTCATGCTTTGGTCATTTACATAATAAAACATGAACTCTGTGACTACTTTGTCATCTCTACCAATCCTGTATAATGCCTTAAAGTAAATCCATTGTGTAACTGTTTACTTTTAATACACAGCTGATGAGTGTAGTTACTCTCCATTTGGAGCAATAAACCATTTACACCACAAAGAAAATTTGATGACTTATCATGGACGTTAAAAACACAGTATCACTCAAGCTTACAAAAAAAAATATTTGAAGCTTTAGACGTGTTCAAGCAATAAATGAAGAAGTAACTAACTATCTTGCTGTGACAGATTCATCTACATATTTCTATGCTAACCACGAAATTATAAGTTGGCTTAAAATGTGTAAAGTTTTAGGTGAAAGGCTTTATCAGCCAAGAAAAACATGGCGTCTTTCAACAGACATGGCATTCCTGGTGATGTGTTTTGTAAGCATTTCTGTATGCACGAAAACTGTTCCTGATTGTGTGGACTATCTGGGCCACATCATGAATCATTGTCAATGGGCAGCCACTTAAAATACTCTTTTAAAAGCAACAGTTTAAAAGGAGTTTCAAAATAGGAGTGTGTGGTGTGTATATATCCCTAGATGACCTGGATGGCTGAACAGAACGAAGGGGAAATGCTGAAATTACCCCTAACTGATCGTGATGTTTCTTCTCAAAGTTGGGTTACTGAAACAGAACCTCTGATGTTATGCTTTTCATCACTCTGTTAAATTGATATTGAAGCGTTTTGTAGACTTGCTCTTTCTTTTTTGAGAAAGTGGGCCATTTCTTCCACAACTTTTGAAGATCAGTGATATGCACATTGGGGTTATTCAGCTAAAAAAAAAATGTTGTTACAGATGATTGAAGAAAAAGCATGTCCTTTTGCTTATTTGAGATTTCAACCTGTGAAGCAGCATGTGACTTAGGCAGATAAAGCCGACTACCCCTGAAATGCAAACATAATGTATATTTTCCCTTTGTTCCTTCAGTCATAACGGCTCAGCGTCTTTTTCTGGTCGATCTTCTAGGTGAGACACTCAAAAATTATTCTTCTCAAAATAAGTAAGAAATAAACATTGCATTATAATTTAAGGTGCTTTTAAAGGTTTGACATGATTGAATCTGTTGTGGTTTTGAAAACCTGACCAATCCTTGTAACATGAAGAATGTCGCCACCAATTTTCTTTAAAAGATTAGTTACCCTGATTTACTAATCCATCTAAGCTTAAATCCATCCAATTCATGAAATGTGCCACCCTGGTGTAGGTCCACAAGGGGATATATACACACACTCACACACACACACACATGATGATTATGTGTATTACCAAATGAGCATTCTGTTGTCCTCCCTGTAAGATGTATTTTGCAAGAACATGATCACGATAACATTATTTGAATTTTTGTGGCATATTTTCAGATACGGTCCACCTGTACGCACTGATTTCCGTGTCATCGTTGATAATCTCTCCAGTCGTGTCAGTTGGCAGGTATGATTTCAGTTTGTTGTTCTGTTCATAATTGGCACACATTACAATACATACCATCCAGTGGTTATAATGAACTTCATCATTTGCAATCGTTTGTCCAGCTTACCCGATTGATTTTTAGACCTTTCTTCCTTAACTTGCCCTGACTTCTGGGAATGGCTGAAAAAACAGTCATTGTCTTATTTTCTTAAAGCCCTCAAAAGACTATATTGATATTGTATGGTAAAACAAGTGGCCAACTGACCAATGCAATGTTGTCCTTTCTTCAGCACTATTTTAGCGACTGAGATGTCCATGTAAGGCACTGAGGGTTGTCTCTCTATCTGAGGGAAGGTACCCCCCTTGTACCACTAACGAAGGGCTTAAAAGGTCTAGGTCATGGCAGATGATGATGGTCTATCGCTCTCTGAGGGCCGAGAATAAACAGGGCTGTGGCTGCTGAAGCGTCCTCCGCCTCATGCTCCTTAACCATCCCCCCATTGTGTGTAGAGAGAAACGAGCAGGCAGATGGCTTAATCCTTTTGGCAGTTCTGGTTGGACGACCGCCCTGGGCTGGCTGTACATCTTCCCCCGAGGGATGTTCTATGCAAAGTTTTTTCGGCCGAAACTGTGGCCCCCTAAAATATCCAACGTTATTTTTTCACACATGAAGAATCTATGTTTTTAGCCAAAAGATCAGCACTGAAGAAAAAAAAGTACGATGTGAAAACTTTGAAGTGAAAGAAAAGAACAGTAAACAAAATTAGAACAGTAGAACCGTTACACCTTTTTTCCTAAGAAATTGGTCAATTGTACTAAGTTGGTTGCAATTCAAAACATGTCAACTGTTTCAAACGACATCTCAAAATTTTGGTAACCTTCATTTGAAATATAGAAATATACATTTTGGCATTGATCACCTTCTCTAGAAATTTGAAAATGAAACCATGAAGGTGCAAAAACAATCGGGGAAAAACCTCCTTGGCATTTATGTGGAGGAATGCAAAAGAAAGTTGTGTGTCCTTCTCCAACTGCTCATCAATCCCAATTTCTATTGGGTTGAAATTCTACTGATGGTTACCACCACCTGGGCCAATCTGTGCTGAAGCTGGGCTGGCTGGCTGGCTGTTTTGCATAAAGTGTGACCCACCCCCGAGGGGTGCCTCTCTGTCTGGCTGTTCTCTCATGGGTCTTGTAGCTGCCCCTCTCAAGTAAATATCGATGGCTGATGAGAGCTTGGCCTTACTATCTGTGGAAGGTATAGTAATGTTAAACCATCAGGGAGTCCACAGTCACTTTTAAGATAGAGCACATGAACAACCATAAGGGAGACGTCTTTAGTTTGGGAAAGTAAACATTTTTAATAAATAGTTTGAATCTTGATGGGTGTTCAGGGTAAGGATGAAATATGCAAGAATTTAATTGCAAACTTTTTATTTTTTGTTACCAAAGTTTCTTTGCCTGACTGACAGTACTTCCTTACTACATGTTCATGTGTTCTTTCTCTCTTGGTGATCAATGAGCTTGTGTTTTAATCAGTTGAATTAAGGGGTAGGCAATCTTGTTGCTGAAGGAGGCTGCTGGACTACGCCATCCGAGATCATCAACGATGTTCTAGATTGCTCCAAGGATAGCTCCAGCCAACATTTTCATTTGTTTCAGGCATATTTATTACTAATGTGATCAGTTATTGTAATGAACACCATGAACTACATAATCTAAAACTTTAAAAAATACTTGCAATTAGTGAAGACATAACATTGTTTACTGTGTTTACATTGTTTACCGACTTCAAAAGATTGGGCCGTTGTATGGCGACACGGTTTTGCGTTCTCTCGTTACAAGTGACAATAATACATTATTCTATTCTATTCTACTGTGCGGACAACATTTCCTGGTGTTCTTTACATTAACAACCCTGATTTTTGTTCCTTTACCAAATTATTACAATCCCATGGTAACATGAACCTTTTTATGAAAATAAAAAAGGATATTATTTTTGTTATCAGTTGTGTTCATGAAATAGAATTGATTTTCATGATAAGTCTTCTAAAGACCAAAAAAAAACATGTTACTGTGAGATTGTTTGATTTTTATTTATTTTGTTGTGCGTTATTCATTTGTATCGTATTCCTTCCCTAGATATGTACCTGGCGTGCTCCTGTAAAATAAACCAAGTTTGCCCTTATTCCAAATATTGTCACTTATAGCATGCAACCAAAAGTGATCGCTTATCAGCATGACACCATCTCCTTGGCTCGAATAAGATCTCTCAAACCCTTTTATGTTGCCACCCTCCCTCCCCCCCCCCCCCCAAAAAAAAGTTGCATAATCTCTGGATGTAAACTTTCAAAATTGTCTTTGATGTCCTTTTTTTGATTGGTATTTGTACCCATATGTTTCCTTGCTGTAGGATCTGAAAGATTACATGCGTCAGGCTGGTGAAGTGACCTTTGCAGATGCCCACAAACAGCGCAAAAATGAAGGGTATGTTATATGTTCACAATGAGATTAATTTTGCTCACTGATTGCTCCCTGATTTTGCTCACTGCATGGACCAAAGTCGGCCCAGTCTGGAATTTCATTTCAAATGGGAAAAACCTATTCAGTGAGAATTGGGACACTGCATAAAGCAGTGTTGAATGACACTTGACTCAAATAGATAAAGCAGTCATTGTTAAAAAATGTTCTAGCTGTTTCAATTATGAATTTCTTTTTAAACTATTAAGTAACCCTCTGCTACCGCTTCCCAGGTTGTAGCATAAATTTACGTTTGATTCCTGACATTCAGGAACGGTTTAAATAGCTTCTAACTGGTACCCTGAACGAAAATATTTACAAAATAGGGAGACTGCCAACACCACCAAAGGGCTCAATAGCTCAGTCTGTAGAACACTGGCTTGTTAATCTGGAGGTGGCATGTCTAGTTTTGAAAACTTGACTTTGTTCAGCCCAAAAGAATGCAATTTCAATGTAAACTATTATTCATTTGTTTGATCCTTATGTGTTGTAGTTGTTAATTTTGTATCTTGTTTCTCATGCAGCATTGTCGAATTCAACAACTTAAACGACATGAACAATGCTATCAAAAAGCTAAACGGAACCGAGTTGAGTGGAAGACACATCAAGATAATGGAAGATACTCCACGGAAGAAGTAAGTTGTTTTTCTAGAATATCTCTCCAAAGGTTTCACAAATCCAGAGAGAATTGTATGTTTATTAATAGTGAACAACAATCTTCGAGAGAATTGTATGTTTATTACTAGTGAACAACAGTCTGCTGACGAGTGGCTGTCCAAAACACCAACTTAAGTCTCCATTAAATAATGTGGGTTTTTTTATTTTAGAAATGTTATTATAATGTTCTAGGGTGTTAAACTTTTGCGTGTCTTCTTATAGTTGTCACATTATTGACTTTTTTTTGCATATTTTCAAGAACCTGACTATGAACTGTGAATTCTGAAGAAATTAAGATTCGAAATATGTAATTACGGTTTGTGTTTAGCTTCATGCTTAGCATTATAATGTGGGGTGCATGTGTGTAACAGCTCCCTTAAAATTGATAAATACAAAGAAAACATGCATGTGCATAAAAGCTTTTAGACAACAAAATGCTTGGGTCATTTAGTCGCCAGTTCATAGAGCCAGTCTTTATATCAGATGTTAATACACCCCCATATGACCAGTCGTTAACCAATCCAAATGCAAAAACACTCGAAGGTTTGTTCCCTTTTCTTATTTGTTTAATGTATTTTATCCACAGGAGAAGTTATACTCGTAGTCGCTCTCGATCTAGATCTCGTTCCCGCTCACCTCGCCGATCTCGTTCTCGCTCACCCCGTCATTCTCGCTCCAGACGCTCACGATCTGGAAGCCGCTCCAGGAGCAGATCTCGCTCAAGGGACCGCAAGAGCAACAGCAAGAGTCGTAGCCGAAGCAAGAGTGCAAGACGTAGCCAGTCTAAGTCACCAAGGTGTAGTGTATCACCGCGCAAATCAAAATCCAGATCTAGATCCAGATCCCGCTCCCCACGATCCCGTTCTCGATCCCGTTCCCACTCAAAGTCAAGATCACACAGCCCCTGCGACTAAGGAAGTCGGATAGCTTGAGTACATTGTAATGGTTCAGTACAGATATGCAAATGGTACATTCAAGAAGGGTGTGCAAACAAATAGTTGTACCAAGATCCTTAATGTTCAATGTTAATATTAAAGACTAGGGTCAAAATATTGGACTATTTCCATGTTATTTGTGTATTATATCCAAGTTTTTGTTTATGACATTACTGCCCCCATGATTAAAGGGTCAAGGTGAACGGACGATCTGGTTGTAATGTCAATTTTGGTGTAGAAATAATATTTTTAAATGAAAAGGATTAACTTGGTAGTTTTGTTCAAGAGGAAGGCATTGATAATGTTCGTTTTCAATTTCATGTAATACTATAACATCAAAAATTACATAGGGGAATGAATAGATTCGTCTCTACAACATACATGTAATTGCAAAGAAAATAATGGCATTTTTTGTAGAGTTTCTTTTCATAAAATGATTTCATGGTTATTTTATCCAACTATAAAGCAAGGAAAGTATGGTATAAAGCAAACCAATAAATTCTTTTTTCTTTTTGGGGGGGGGGGGAAATGTGATGGTGGTGTTCATGCACTTTTTAAAGCTGTACATTAAGTGATTTTGTCTCCTTTCTGTTATTAAGTATCAGTTTTATGTTTTGTTTCATTCATTACAATGTGTGAAAGATGAGCAGGAATATTATCAGTACATGAGTAACGGGCAACAAAAGTTTTTAAGGGAATCGGCGCAACAGTCGAATTTGTGCCAATTTATTTTCTCTTAAAAGAAGAAATCACATTAAAAACTTGCTTGGTAGCCATTTTCATTCATCTCTTCTTTTGACGTATTCCAAACTTGAAAGGCAAATTTCTTAATGACTTGGAACATGTTTGGTACATTTTTTTTATTTTAATGATTTCTGTATGGATGTGTTTTTATTATAACAGAATGCATGGTTTGCATCTGAAATCAAACAGGCTTTCGGGCGATAAGTTCTAAAATCTCAATCAATGGTGATATAGGAAAAACTACAGTGGATTCCTTTAGGTTGTACTTGTCAATAAATACTATTTTTCAGTTGGTTAATTCTATTCACTTTTTCATCAAATTTAACTGTCTCATTGTGACTGATATTGTTTGTGTATGTGAAAATAAACTTAAAATGTATTTGGAATTTTTTGTGATTTTAGGAAATTAATTTCTTTTTGTTAGATGTGTCCGATTCAAACTTCTGTAAGTTAGCAACTTCAGGAAGGATTCAAAGTTTCAATACCTTTCATTTTTATTCAAAATAATAATAATGAGTGGACGAACATGTCAAAGTGTCTGGGAGAAAGAAGCCATCACAGGTCCCATACATGAAAGTTCCATACTGTGACGGTGAGGATGGGAGATGTTTTACGAATTGAAGATAACGCCTTGCATTAATGAAATAATGCTTGCAGTGCTTAAGTCGAGTGGTGTCCTCGAATCACAATGGTTCCCCAAGTCTTTCTGTCCCCCATTGCTGACTTGAAATCTGTTGATTCAAGTCCCGTGGTGTTTTTTGAGAAAGTCGGTGCTGGTGTCGCATGCAATTATGTCCTCTATGCAATACTATCCGGAGCATATGCAATAATGTCCGCCAGACGATTTTGCATATGTAATCGTGTCCGTCCGGACACTGCTCCATAATGCAATTGTGTCCGCCCGGACACATTTGCATACGCAGTTGTGTCCGCCCCGTGCAAAACCGTCCTTGCAGTAAATTAAACGCCCTTGGTCGACAGAATATGTTCGCCATTTTTTACAAGCTTAATTGCATGTCATGAATGACATGGGAAATGTTCGGCCATTGGGTAATCGCTGCAATCATAAAATACGTGAATATTCCTGCTGCATATTATGTAGGTTCAGTGCATGCACGCTCGCTTACACGCGCACATACATGTACGGACACGATTGCATATGCAAAAGTGTCGGGAGTGGACAATATTGCATGGCGGACACAATTGCATCTGACACCTGTCTACCAGATTTCCTCCTCCCATGCTTAGGGGTCCACAGAACAATATTGGACACTGATTTGCTCCTGTAGCAGTGGCCAGCAAAACACATTCTTCTGCGTCTGATTTTTGCTGAGAGCTTGGGTAGGTTCCTGTATAGAAGTCATGAAATAATGGGTGGATGGAAATATTTAAGTGTCTGGGGAAAGAAGTTACCACAGGTGCCACGACACCTTCCATACTGTGACACCGAGGGAAGATCAGAGATTTTTTTTAAAGATTTACAGAGGGGGGGGGGTAATTACATATATAAGTTGGGTGGGAAATACTTTTTCAAGTTGCCACTTGCAATATTTGGATCCTGGTTTTCAGTCATTCTTTTGAAAAGAATACTTGCACCCACACTGACGAAGTGTTATAGGTTTTTGTTCAAAGTTGAAAACCAGAAATCCATAATTTGTTTATTTATTTACTTATTTATTTATATATACATGTTATGTATATATAAATATAAATTTTTGTGTGTGGGGGGGGGGGGTAATTAAAGTGATCTTTGTACCAGTCTGGCTTTATACAAAATAACACACAAAGCATACAGAGCTTGAATTTATTTAGTTTAATCTCAATCACCAGGTCATTATTTTCAGTTTGAAACAAAAGTTATTAAGTAAAATAATTCACTACATGTACAGTAATGAGAATTGTACCCAATCGAATACAACTGTATGAAACACTAAAATATAAGCCTGATGCAAGAATGAAGATAAACAAAATAAAGCCATTATTTCTTCCATGTCAAATCCTACACCATCTGGAAAACCAACTGCACCTAGGTGTGACATACAGCTGGAAGAATGACCATAACTCACCTAGTGATTCCGGTTCCGAGTTATTCTACTAGCATTTGGCACCCCTTGCATTTTCTATGCAAGCAGACTTCTTTGCAAGAAAACTGCTGTACTTAAAAAAGTCCAAGTCTAGCGCATTGTACCTTCTACAATTCATGTATTTTTTGGTTCTCTTTTTAGTGACTGACATCCTCATTGCTTTTGTACACAATATCAAATTGAAAACCTTGACCTGACAAAATACATGATCCCTTTTCTTTAAGTCTACCACGAGTTGAGTTAAGACACACTCACTAACAATAAACATAAGCAGTTACTTAACACAATTATTTACATAAACACTAGTACAAATCCAATGTACATGTATTTACAAAAGCAAGTCTTCTTCAGCTTACATCCCCTGACCTCAAAAGTTCTGAGCTTTCTGTTGTTTATTTTGCAAAAGCAGTTCATTCCCTTCTTTTGAACAAGTGAGTATACAGATAACTGTAGAACTGTTGGAAATGAAAATGAAAATAGCAAAACCGGTGAATTATAGCCGACTGGCAAATTCACAGAACACAATGCTTCACTAGGTCACAAATCCAACTTGCATACTCCATTCAAGTCAGAAACATGAGCCATGGTTGCCATAAAAGTCTTTCGTGATCGTTCATTTGTCTAACAACAGTTTCTCATCCCTTTGTGCATCACTGCTTCGCTGTTGCCAGAGGATTCCTCAACACTAGGATAACGCTATCCCCTCGCAGGAACATCTTGGAAATATAACGATCCTTGTTGACAGGTTTGGATTTTTTCTTCCCTTTACCGGCTTTTGGTGTTTCTGTCCACATCTCCTTCACATTCTCCAGTACCATGTTGCAATGTCTGAAAGTAAATTGGAAAGTTTTGATGAAAAGGCTGTAAACACACCGCAGAAATCAAGAAATATAATGAGTAAAGGGAACAGTAAATAAAAAATACCAAATACAGATTGCACCACAGACAGCACCTTGTAAAAACTTACTACATGCTACATATGGATTTGCATACCTGTCAATCATACAGAAATTGAGTGCACATAAATTCATTTAATTTCATTTAATAATTCTGGTTGTGCACCTTTGAAGCAAAGGATTCTCAGAAAAGTGGTCTTTTCTACAGAACCCCTTAGCTTCGAGAAAAGACAAAGAAGAAGTTTCATGTTATAGGTGTGGGAGGGAAAACCCCAGATATTTATATAGATTGTTATGAGCTTATGGCTTTCTTTAATAACAATGGTCTATCCATCCTCCATGGTCTACAGTCGCCATTGAATGATAAGACTGATGTGCAAAGAGAGCCATAACACTAAGTAATCCAAACAAAGAGGGCTAATGGTGGTGGTGGCTAGCTGTTAAATTACCTATCAAATGCCTTGACTCTTCCAAGTAGTTTCTTGTTGTTTCGACAATTGATTAAAACTTGTGTGTTGTTCTTGACGGACTGTGTAAGGACAGACAATGGTCCTGTATTGAACTCTTCTTCTTCTCGCTTAGCGAGCTCCTCTGATGTCATCTCGCTCTTTGGTTTCGTTAATAACCTAAAGGGAGGGAGAAGAGCAGGAAAAAATGTGGTCATTGCCATATAGCCCCATTTATGATTTAATTTAAGGGCCAATCAATCAACTGAACTTCCATTTGTTGAACCAAAATGTGCAACTGACGTTCACGTAGGTTGTAAAATGTTCTTGTTCATGTTGGTAATGTTGCATGATTCACCCAAGTAATAGCCCCACTGGTGTGGCCAAGTTTGTTATAGAGAACTACATTCACTCATATTTTACCTTTATCCCAAATAAATAGGGGTTTGGATGCATTTGAATGCTTCCCCGCCATGTGTAATAAAAAGAGCAGAGCGTATATTAACATGCACATTTTAATTTTTTTATCTGCCATTGTTTTTCTTCAGAAACCCCCATATTTTTGGTCTATATTTAGCTTAAATCAAATAAATAAATATGCCACAATAAAGCCATATACCCTCATTACACATTGTTGACAAAAAAATACAACTTACGACATGTTGAAGGGTCAGATGCAGTGGATTTCAAAGATGATTAAGTCGTCTGCGAACGATGAATGTAACGTTTGAGTAACGCACTTAAACGATCATCAAAACGAACTACGCGCAAACCCCTGGCACATCACACAACACACACTGCATGCCGATCGCTTGTCCTTGTTTTGTGTTATTGCCCGAGCGAAGTATCGAAAGAACGAGGTTGATACAAACATTACACCGTCTGGCTACGTTTATGTTCTTTCATCGGCACGTATATTTTGTATAATAGACGTCTGGGTATGTTTCATAATTGAAATACTCCTTCTCAGGTTTTAGTAAGTACCAAAAACAACCGTACCGACCGCTACGTGTATTTTGTTGGTGCTCTTGTTTTTGTGCTGGCCGCGGGGAGCTACTAAACTGCGGAAGGTAAGGACCTCCATGGTTATATTATTATTTGGGGGAAAACAAAAAAACATAAGCATTTCCCTTTTTTCCTATGTTTGTTGCCTAACTGTTGAGCTTTTTATTTAGGTTGTCTATTTTTCTTGGTGGTTCTCAGAATTTTTAAACATCAATTTTTATTTTTAGTGCCACTTCATTCCTTCCTTGCTCTATTTTATGCTATGGTTTCAGGTAATTGTCTCTTTTTCAAGTATTCTTGATTGTTCTTATAATTTTAAACATTGGCCATTGTATTGTATTGTTTTATTGTTACTTCATATTATCATAGCTTTGCTTTGGTAATATAATACTATAATACTCTCTCTTTATTTAGTGTTCTATGTGTAATGTGGTTTTTAATTAGGCAGTTCCGTCAAGTTGATTTCACGTGCACGTACACAGTCACAGCCCCGAAAAAAAAGAACGAAATATATTAAATCATACCTCACATTTTGTACAACTCACAACTATGACACTTTAAAGCAGGCAGGAGCATTTTCTCCTCTTGCTTACATTTTAATTTTTTTTTTAAATCGGATGAATAGTTTCGGAGGTATTGTACAAAAATAGAGAGCAACGACAGAAACGTGTTTCCATAATGTTCCACCACAAGAGGGCGTGTGTTACAATAAGTTTGATATGATAGGCCGGGGCTCTAATTATGTTTCGTCTTGGTTGGGGCATGGAGCAATATGGTTGGGGGAAAGCTGCCCGATCTTGTTTTTGGTAATTTCCACGTTCTGACTTGATAATAACAGTCTGCTCATCTTGAGTCAAAAGAAACTAGTGTTTTATTATCTATTTTTAAGGCCTAACAATTGAATCGAAAGTAGAACAATAAATTGTTTGTATTTATTGTAGCAACTAGTTTGGAAAAGTTTCCGTATGGCGCCACCACTTTTTCATTTGATATGAAATAAATCGAAACAGGTCAACTCGTACCCAAGTCAACTCGTACCCAAGTCAACTCGTACCCAAAATTTTGTACCCAAGTCAACTCGTACCCAAGTCAACTCGTACCCAAGTCAGCTCGTACCCAACAAGTCAACTCGTACCCGAGTGAACTCGTACCCAAGTCAACAAGGTCCCAAGTCAACTCGTACCGTATAACGTACATTGTATGCCGAAACGGAGAATTCCCGTGCGGCGTGATTTTATAAGCGATAGGAAACGATGTTCTATGTTCCTCTAGTTTCTGCGTAAAATCATTCAGATCCACTTTTTAAAGCAAACAAATATGTTGGATCATGACTTTGTAAACCCAATAGAAATACAAATTTGCGCGAGTTCTGATTAAAAAACACCCAAACTATTTAACCAAACCAATACAAAATTTATTGGTTTATTACTTTATAAACCCAATAGAAATACAAAATTGCTTAAGTTCTGATTAAAAAACACCCAAACTATTGAAACAAACCAATAAAAAATATGTTGGTTCATGACTTTTTAAACCCAATAAAAAAACAAATTTGCATAAGTTCTGTTAAAAAAAAAACTATTGAATGAAACAAACTAATAACAAATATATTGGTTCATTACTTTATAAACCCAATAGAAATACAAATTTGCGTAAGTTCTGATACAAAAAAACACCTAATTAAAACAAACCAATTAAAAAATATTGGTTCATGACTTTTTAAATCCAATAGAAACAAAACAAAAACTAATTTAAACAAACCAATAAACTATGAATTGGTTCATGACTTTTTAAACCCAATAGAAAATACAAATTTGCGTAAGTTCTTATTCTATTTTTCAGGGAAACAAAACTACAACTTATTCAAACAAACCAATGAAAAAATAGATTGGTTCATTACTTTTAACCCAAATACATATTTGTGCAAGTTCTGAGTATCTCTCTTCGAAACTAAACAAAAATGTTAACCAAACAAAAATACGTGTTTCATAACTTTTTTTTCCAACCCAGTACAATTTGTCCGAAGTTCTGATTAATTTTCCCAACCGAATTAACAATGATCCCTGTTGCGTAGATAAATGTATGATTATAAATAATATCATCAATATAAATAACCCAGCAGGCACACGACGTCTTTCTGACGTCATATTATGGTTGATTTTGAGTCGCGATGTCAGATTACCAAAAAGTGACTATAAATACAACGTCAGATTGGCGACAAGAATCAAACGTAAATTAATAACCTGGTATGGACGTCGTAAGATGGTCATGACTATGATAACTAAAATGTAACCGAAAATGAACGTTACATTTTAGGTAGATTTATAACTTAATGGTAACGTCATTGACCAGACGTTACTTAGACGTAATTTTATTGTCATAGTCTAACCATCGTTTTATTACAACAGTCTGACCATAATAAGACGTTGCATTAATGAAATTGGGCACTGGTAAAGGTCTATACTGGGAATCTGGAATAATATATCATAGCTCTTGGTCATGTTCCTTTAATCTCGAGGGTTATGATGATCACACCAAGTAAAGGTCCAAATTTGTTATTAATCATTCATTTTGACATTACTAATATAATAAAACATCTGTTTTTTTAGTTGAAGAGCAATTTCAAAGATGGTATCTTTAAAGGTGGCGCTGACTGCTGGGATAGTTACATTCATCCTCATCGCCGGTCTTGTTGTTGTTGTTGTGGTGGTGGTTGAGGCTGGTGACAAGCCTAAGAAGCTCCAGATCGACGTCACGAAGAAGGTGGAGAACTGTGACCGGAGATCCAAAGTTGGTGATTCCTTGCATATGCATTACACAGTAAGGAAGAGAAAACCATTATTTTCTAGATCATGACTTGCCAATGAATTATCCTACCTATGGTGTTCATGCACCTGTTTTGTCTATAAGGCTTTGATTTCTATTTTGCTTATTTTGTTTCGGTGTAATTTTTTCTTAGGGCATTTTGACTGTAATGTGCCCCAATATCACAGTGCGTTATATTCATGCCATAAGTCTGCACTTTACTTGGAAGAAGAATAGGCTGGTTCTGGAGAGAGAGCAATAGAAATTCAAAAAATTATTTTAATTATTATATTTAGAAAGGTCCTGATACACACCATCTTTACAGCAACTGGGGTTTTGGACTATTATGAGCCGAACCATTCACCCTTTGTGGACTTAACTTTATTTAGAGCCCACCATTAAAATTGGTCTAGCTACAGCACTGGTGGTCTGTTTTGTATTGACATCATATGGGTGCTGCAGAGATTTGGACACGTTGGTGTTTCTCAGCTGAACTTGTAAAATCCAGTTGGAAGTTTTTCAGGTTCTGATATTGAGGTTTATTTTAAGTCCAATTAATTACTAAGCCATCAGCCAATAAATGTTTCTAACCTAAGATTTGTTTCCAATTTGATCTCTTGACTTTCTTTGTTTTTTGTGGTCCTTTAATTTATTGTATTTGTTTAAATCCAGGGCACACTAGAAGATGGAACCCAGTTTGACAGCAGCATTCCAAGGGGGAGTCCGTTTGTTTTTACTCTTGGCGCAGGCCAGGTGATCAAAGGCTGGGACGAGGGACTACTCAAGTGAGTATTCAGTAGCTTTAGGGCTTAATTGGTTTGGTGACACCTGTTGGAAGGTGTTCAATTTAGTTTCCTTGGTAATAAGCAAGTTGCTAGTGCATCTGTATCTTATTTGCACGTTCTCGTCATAGAGAGACCGGCTTTTGCTGGACTTTCTTTGCCTCAATGCTGCAGGCTTTGCCTGGTCTCATGTTTTCCCTCTTGGTTTTTGATTTCATTCAGATTGTTGTTGTTTTTTTTCTTGTTATTCTCTGAGTGCTTTGCAACCCATAGGAAAAGGTGCTTTATAAATGGTGTTGATATTATTATTACCATTGCACTCATAAACATTCATTATGTGTATAATATTGTTGATCATGATGCATGCAATAATTGTATTTGTTCATTACACAATTTTCAGCATGTGTGTTGGAGAAAAGAGAAAACTAGTTATCCCATCTGATCTAGGATATGGAGACCGAGGATCACCTCCCAGAATCAAAGGTGAGTGGCCCTCCCCTTTTATCTGTTATGAGGTATACTAAACAAACAGATTGATGATTTTCTTTTAAAGGCACTGGACACGTTTGATATAATATGTCAAAGACCACCATTCTCACGTGGTGTATCCCAACATATGCATAAACTAAGCTGTGAAAATTGGACTCAACTGGTCCCATAGAAGTTACAATAGAGTAATGGAGAGGTTTCGCAAGCGTACGGATACAGATACAGATACGGATATGATAACCGTATTTGTTCACGTCAACCGCGTATGGGATTTTGTTTCGCAAACTATAGGCATGTTTCACTTGAGTGCGCTCGCATTCATAATGAGTGTTTTTCTGACAAACATGACCGAGAGACGCCGCATTTTATACACTGCACTTTCTCATCGTTTTGCTTGCAAATGACTATTAATTGTCTATATATCAAGCACGATACCAGTGAAAGCAATTCTGTGGGAAATGTTTTTGATCTGATTCAAAAAGACAACTAAAAGTCTGCAAAACAGTATCCGTTTTTGTACTACAGGTATGAGCTCCCGTATCCGTTGCTAACGTGTATTCAAAATACGATAGTCGGGGATACGCGTCACGTGAACACACAAAGTGTCGACGTATCGGTATCTGTATGTGTATCCGACGCTTGCGAAACCTCTCTAAAGAAAGAAAAAATACCCTTGTTGTCAAAGTTTTTTGGCTTTCAGATGCCCTAGAAAAAACCTTCAGGCCCGGAGTCTTTCTCAGATTCAAATATTTGAGTGAGAAAATACCTCTTTATAAAAAAATTATGTTACTTCAAAGGGAGTCGTTTCTCACTATGGCTTAACGGCTCTCTGTTGCTCGATACCAAGTAAATTTTTAGGCTAATATTTATTTCGAGTAATTACCAAACGTGTCCAGTGCCTTTAACATAAATGTTTACTTCGTGTAAAGTTGATAATAAAAATACTATCCTGCTTTGTTTTTTCCAGGGGGTGCTACTCTTGTCTTTGAAGTAGAGCTGATGAAAATTGGCTGATGAAAATTGACCAAAGGGAGGAGCTATAACCAGTCCCCACCTGAGCTTAAAATCAAGCCTTATTTCTTAATTCTCAAACTAGAAGCATGGATAGCATTAGTGCAATGATTCGGTAGGGTTTTTCTATTTGAATCCTCTTGCTTCCTATAACAGGCATGCCACTTTTCAACTGATCAGCTGATTTCCTCTTTTTCTTTTCAAAAAAGTGCCTTAGAAAACTGAAAACACTGTATCAGCCATTTTTTTTTTTTTTAGAGAGTTGCATGTCTGAAATTAGAAAGTTGCATGTCTGAATTAAGCCGACAGAGAATACTTGTTTTCATACTCTTAGCCTGTAACACATAAATGGTGTTGATATTGAAATGGTCACTAAACATAAATACCTTGGGACTCACATTGATAGCCATTTAAATTGGAATGTTAATACACAGAAATTATGCTCTAAGGCTAATCAACGTTTGTATTTTTTAAGGAAACTTAAGATTGTTAACATTGACCGGGATATTATCATGTTGTTTTACAAAAGCTGTAATTCAGTCTGTCATTGCGTCCTCTTGCATTGCATGGGCGAATGGTCTGTCTGTGGGTAATCAAAATAAAATCAACAGAATCACTAGATCTGCTAGTAAGCTCATTGGTATTCCTGTAAAAGACTTAGGTTCCATCTACGCGGCAGCTATATTGTCAAAACTCGAAAGTATACAACTTGATGATACCCACCCACTTCATACACCTTTTGTTTTTAATAAGTCTGGGAGATTGCGTCAACTCAAATCCAACACTAATCGTCATCGTCTATCCTTCTTACCCAGTGCAATTTTCTATTTTAACAACAATTTTATTAGATAACTTGCTTCGTACTTCCCAATCCATGTCACCTACGGCCTCTCCCTCGTTCCCATGTATTGTCTTCCCACCCCTCCTACACCCTTCCTTCTCTCCTTTTCCCACCCCCTTTCCTTTCCAAGTCATCCTTAGTTTAGTTTCTGTTTTTATGTATATTAATTCCGTTGTATTTTAAACTATTTTTTTGTGCAATATGATATTTTTATTAGTGTTTTGTGCTATTTTTAATGACTGTATTTTAATGTGCAATATCGGGGAAGTGATTTTCATGCTGGGCATGACGAATAACAAAATCTAATCTAATCTATCTAACATCATCAGTGT
Organism: Asterias rubens; assembly: GCF_902459465.1. NCBI lineage: Eukaryota > Metazoa > Echinodermata > Asteroidea > Forcipulatida > Asteriidae > Asterias > Asterias rubens. The sequence continues at coordinate 4,857,496 of NC_047062.1, forward strand.
AAAACTTGGTTGTGCCATGTTGAGAGTCATTGTAACCGTGTGTGATAATGGTGTAGTGTACATTTTAGGCCATGCAACTCTTAACTTACACACTTTGATTCCCAAAATTTGACTCCCAAAATGGCGAGCAGACAGAAGTAGAGTGTAATGTTGATGCAAAGGGTGAATAAGGGAAAGCACCGATGCTCAGTCAATGACTTTCAGATGCTATATAGCAGAGATACAAATTCATATCCAGTTGTTGACATTTTGCACACTATTTTTTGAAACAATGAAATTGTTTAGTAAACAAGGTTCTATTTGTGACTCCCAACAGTCTCCCAAAGAGATAAACAAAAACATTGATATTAGATTGAGTTCTTTACAAGGAGGGAAGAAACAATTACAGCTCAACAACATTATGATATATTACATTTTGCATTCATTCATTGTAATGTATCAAGGAGAATTGTCAAATTGTAGCAATAATATATTACGAGATCAGTTTTTGTATTGAATAAATATAAGAAAAGACCGAATTGACTTGGTCTTCCTCTATGGTGCAGATTGTTTGTATTGTCTCACTTGTAATATTATTGGTTTATATTCAGCAACAATTGTCAAGTTTGATAAATGAGTATTTTGTAATCAGCAAAACTACTACCTTTTTTTCATAAAAACAATTGAGGTTAATAAAAAGAAACTATGATTAATAACCAGAATGGTAAAAAGCGCGTTGGATTCCAGATTTTCTTAAAATTACCTTTTGATTGATTGATGTGTTTTTTTAGGGGGGGCACCCCCGTTGAGGTCATGGGCTTATTTTAAAGAAAAGGTCCAGCACAAACCTTGCCAGAAGTACCCACCAGACAAAAATGGTGCACCCCTTGTGTGCCCCTGTTACCCTAAAGAAAAAAAAAAAAAGAAAAAAATGTATTTTATCAAACTGACTCGGATTTGGCTCGGTATTTGCGGCCCATTTTTGTATTTATTTTTATTAGTTCAATATAATGTTTTGCTTAAAAAAAATTAAAAGTTAATAAATAAATATATTATCTATTAAAAAATTGTGTTTTATTGCTTAATATTGCAAAATTCGTTCGATTAAAATAACGGATTCCATATTTGAATCGAGCAAAATGCGAAATCTTGTCACCTCCCTGTACTGTATGTGTTCTATTTCCCGAATACGCGGCTGGTTTTTCCGGGAATACGTAGACTTGTGGACAAGTCGTTAAATCGGCCCCACGTGCTGAGATAGTGCTCCCCCGACAACACTGCTCTCGCGCGAACTCACTGCTCTCGCGCGAACTGATGGCTCCCCGATTTTGACTCCTCATTAATGAGGAGTCAAAATCGGGGAGCCATCAGTTCGCGCGAGAGCAGTGAGTTCGCGCGAGAGCAGTGTTGTCGGGGGAGCACTATCTCAGCACGTGGGGCCGATTTAACGACTTGTCCACAAGTCTAGGGAATACGCGGCTGGCAATTTCGGGCCCAAAACCGTACCGCTAAGCTACGTGTACTTTTTCTTGGAGCTCTTTTGTTTCTGTGCTGGCCGGCCGCCGGAAGAACTAACTCAAAACTGCGGAAGGTAAGGGCCTCCATGGTTATATTATTTCGAGGCAATTTATCAAGTAAAAAAACATTAGCATTTCCCTTTGTTCCTTTGTTTGATGCCTAACTGTGCTTTTTATTTAGGTTTCTCTTTTTCTAATTTTCTTGGTGGTGGTGGTGGTTCTCAGAATTTTTAATAAGCATTGTTTATGTTATTTTTTATGGATAACTTTCCGTATGGCGCCACCACTTTTTCACTCTTTTTTAGAAAAAGGAATGGGTAACTTTCCGTATGGCGCCACCACTTTTTCACTCATTTTTACAAAAAGGGATATATTAATCAGGTAAATTTGATACTAAATTATTTCAAATCGAATGAAAAAGTGGTGGCGCCATACGGAAACTTTTCCAAAGGGATATCTCATTGAGGTAAATTAGATACTATATTATTTCATATCGAATGAAAAAGTGGTGACGCCATACAGAAACTTTTCCATATTATTCACAGGTTAGCAGAAAAACTAGGCGGCCATATTGCGTGTTTACAATGGATTCTCCATGGATTTGCATTGTGGCGTCATTTATTTTTATGCAGTAAGCCCTTTTGTGTGCTTATAATTAGCATCGCTATGAAATGGAAATCGCACAGTAATCACGAAATCGACCACTGATCGAGCAGCTCTATGAAATTGGGCCCTGGTAAATGTCTATACTGGGAATCTGGAATAATAGCTCTTGGTCACGTTCCTTTAATCTCGAGGGTAAAACTAAGTAAAAGGTCCAAATATGTTATTAGGATCATTCATTTTGACATTTCTAAATACAATAAAATCATCTGTTTGTTTTCTAGTTGAAGAGCAATTTCAAAGATGGCATCTTTAAAAATGGTGCTGAGTGCTGGGATGCTTTCGTTCATCCTCATCTCCTGCCTTGTTGTTGTTGAGGCTGGTGACAAGCCTAAGAAGCTCCAGATCGGCGTCAAGAAGAAGGTGGAAAACTGTGACCGGAGATCCAAAGCTGGTGATTCCTTGCATATGCATTACACAGTAAGAAAGAAACAAAATCATCATCTAGATCTGAACTTGTGGATGAATTATCCCACTTAATATGGTGTTCATGCACCTTTTTTTTGTCTATATAAGGTTTTTATTTCCATTTTGCTTTTTAAATTTAAAGGCAGTGGACACTATTGGTAATTACTCAAAATAATTATTATCATAAAACCTTTCTTGATTACGAGTACTATGGAGAGGTTGTTAGTATAAAACATTGTGAGAAACGGCTCCCTCTGAAGTAATGCCTTAGGCAGTGGACACTATTGGTATTTACTAAAGCATAATTATTAACATAAAAACCTACTTCGTTTCGAGGAACGGAGAGCTGTTTATAGTATAAAACATTGTGAGAAACGGCTCCCTCTGAAGTGACGTAGTTTTCAAGAAAGAAGTAATTTTTCACAAATTTGATTTTGAGACCTCAGATTTAGAATTTGAGGTCTGGAAATCAAGCATCTAAAAGCACACATATTCGTGTGACAAGTGTTTTTTCTTTCATTATTATCTCGCAATTTTGACGACCGATTGAGCTCAATATTTTAGCAGGTTTGTTATTTTATGCATATGTTGAGATACACCAACTGTGAAGGCTAGTCTTTGACAATTTCCGATAGTGTCCAGTGTCTTTAACTGGTGTACTTTTCTTATACTGTTTCTTTGTAATTTCTAATAAATGCCATTTTTAGTTACAACAGACTGTTCCTGGAGAGAGTACAATATGAATTCAATAGATTGTTTTATAGAAAGGTCCTGCTGATACACCACATCGATACATATGCATCTGATGTTTTGACTATTATGAGCTGAACCATTCACCCTTGGTGGACTTATGTTGATTTAGAGCCCACCATTAAAATTGGTCTAGGTACAGCACTGGTGGTATGTTTTGTATTGACATCATATGGGTGCTGTAGAGATTTGGACTCGTTGGTGTTTCTCGGCTGAACTTGTAAAATTCAGTTGGAAGTTTTTCAGGTTCTGATGTTTGAGGTTTATTTTGAGTAATTACTGAGCCATCAGCCAATAAATGTTTCCAACCCTACTTTTTTTCTAATTGATGACTTGACTTTTTAAAAAATTTTTATATATTGTTTTTTGTTTAATTCCAGGGCACACTACAAGATGGAACCGAGTTTGACAGCAGCATTCCAAGGGGAAGTCCATTTGTTTTTACTCTTGGCGCAGGCCAGGTGATCAAAGGCTGGGACCAGGGCCTACTCAAGTGAGTATTCAGTAGCTTTAGGTCTTAGACCATAGTGGCTGCAAGCGGCTTCAACCAAAATGCACAGAGAGGCTGCAAACAACTGCAAAATTTGAAGAAATTTTGCACAAATAAGAGGGTCAACAAAAAGGTATTGGACCGAATTGACAGTTTCCATTGTTTCCTGTGTAAACACATAATCTACAATGCTAAAACAAAACCATGTATTTCTGATTCTTTTGAATTTCTTGACATTTTCCCTGAAAGTAACGGTGCAAAATATTAACAAGATTAGCAATGTCTGGGCTGGGCATATGGTGATGATTATACAGAAATGAGTGGTCTCTAATGGTTAATTGGTTTGGTGACACGGTGACACCTGTTGGCAAGGTACTTCAATTTATTTTCCTTGGTAATAAGAAAGTGCATCAGTATCTTATTTGTTAAAGGTACTGTACTTCTATTCACAATGTTGCTTAACATCAGCACAGAATTAGCCCTCTCACAGTTGTATATCAACGTGCGTCGCAACTCACAGTATTTTAAATCTGGATGTTGTGGTTCTTCCATTGTTTTTCAAAATTATTATTATGTATTTGGCCAGTGAAACAAAAGAACAACATACAGGCAGTAAAAATAACATCAAACTATTATTGGGTATGCAAGAAACTTGGCCAATGAAAGCACCCACGTATGGGTGGTCAAAGATTTGATCAATTTGAAATGGGTCTCCTGGTTTGTGAAACCTTTTGAGAATGTATGTTTGTCACAGCACCATAGGAATCCACTGTATTCATTGTATTCACACTATGACTATTATATCTGATAATATTACTGTATAATGTTGATCATGGTGCATGCAATGAATGTATTTGTTCATTACATAATTTTCAGCATGTGTGTTGGAGAGAAGAGAAAACTAGTTATCCCATCTGACCTAGGATATGGAGACCGGGGATCACCTCCCAAAATCCCAGGTGAGTGCCCCTCCCCCCCTTAATCTGTTTTGAGGTTAACTAGACAAACATATTTATGAATTTCTTTTAAAGGCACTGGACACGTTTGGTAATTGTCAAAGACCAGTATTCTCACTTGGTGTATCCCAACATATGCATTAAGTAAGCTGTGAAAATTGGGCTTAATTGGTCATCAAAGTTAAAAGAAAGTAATAAAAAGAAAAAATACCCTTGTTGCCCAAGTTTTTGTGCTTTCAGATGCCTTAAAAAGCTTCAGGCCCGAAGGCTTTCTCAGATTCAAATAATTTAGTGAGAAATTACCTCTTTCTTAAAAACTATGATTTCTCCGTTTCTCACATTGTATTATGGTATCAACTGCTCTCCGTTGCTTGATATCAAGTAAGTTTTTACGCTGATATTTATTTTGAGTAATTACCAAATGTGTCCAGTGCCTTCTGTGTGAAGTTAATGATGAAAATACTATCCTGTATCGTTTTTTCCAGGGGGTGCCACTCTTGTCTTCGAAGTAGAGCTGATGAAAATTGACAGGAAGAAGGAGCTATAACCAGTCCCCAGCTGAGCTTAAAATCAGGCCTTATTTCTTAATACTCAAAACTAGAAGCATTGATAGCATTAGTGCAATGACTCGGAAGGGTTTTTCTATTTGAATCCTCTTGCTTCCTGTATCATCTGCAAGTAACAGGCATGCACCTTTTCATTAAAAAAAAGTGCCATAGAAAACTGAAAAACACTAAAAAGGTTAATTGTGATCGGCAATTCCTCTCTCTTTTTTTTTGCAATTAGAAAGTTGCATGTCAAGTAAGCCGACAGACAAGGATTTATTCTCATACTCTCAACATCATCATCAGTGTAAAACTTGGTTGTGCCATATTTGAGAGTCATTGTAACCGTGTGTTATAATGGTGTTGTGTACATTTTAGGCCATGCAACTCTTCACTCACACACTTTGATTCCCAAAATTTGACTCCCAAAATGGCGAGCAGACAGAAGCAGAGTGTAATGTTGATGCAAAGGGTGAATAAGGGAAAGCACCGATGCTCAGTCAATGACTTTCAGATGCTATATAGCAGAGGTACAAATTAATTTTGCACACTATTTTTTTTGGAATAATGGAATTGTTTAGTAAATTAGGTTCCATTTGTGACTCCGACAGTCTGTCTCCCAAAGAGACGGTTTCATTAAGAGATAAACAGAGACATTGATATTAGATGGAGTTCTTTACAAGGAGAGAAGAAACAAAAGGGTTCTGTTTTACATTATTTTTGTCACCTTATCTCGATTGGAAGCAGTTACAGCTCAAGAACAGTTTACATTCTGCATTCATTTGTGGTAATGCATCAAGGAGAATTGTCCAATTGTAGCAATAATAATATTATGAGATCAGTTTTTGTATTGAATAAATATTGGAAGAGACTAAATTGATTTGGTCTTAGATCTTTAGACTCGAGTTCAGTCTTCCTCTTTGATGCGAATTGTTTGTGTTGTATCACTTTTAATATTATTGATTTATATTCATCAGCGATTCTCAAGTTTGATAAAAGAGTATTAAAACTACTACCTTTTTTCGTAAAAAAAATGAAGGCCAATAAAAAGAAACTACGATTGATAACCAGAATGGTAAAAGGCCTGTTGGATTCCAGATTTTTCTCAAATTAATTCCCTTCTGATTGATTTTTTTTATTTTTAGGAGGCACCCCGTTGAGGTCAAGGGCTTATTTTGAAGAAAAGGTTAAGCACAAACCTTGCCAGAAGTGCCCACTAGACAAAAATGGTGCACCTGTTGTGTGCCCCTCTTACCCTAGCTACGCCGCTGTCCAATTCTAAGGAATAGGTCGACAAAAACTTGCATGGATATAATACATTGTATTGAAAATGTCACTGCCTCTAAAACATGGAAAACAGTTTCCGATTGTTTAAAATATTTATTTTGATCATCTGAAACCTTCATTGTTCGTTATTATGTAATTATAAAAACCACAAAATATATATATATATACTCTTGCACAAATGTTTTAGGCTGGGTAGGGGTAATTTCTATGGGATTTAATCTCTATAAACCCAAAATAAAAAGGTTCAAACATACAGGTTTTTAATCTCTGCGCTAACGTGCTATGTAAACCCTACAACATAAAAGGTCTGGCAATTAACCAGAAACAAATTGTTGGTTTCATACTGAAGGCCCCCTTTGATTACCAATCTCACACACAATTTCCATTTGAACCACTGTCAAAGTCGAGTAATGGAAGTGGATTGAAGTGCCCCCAAATCACCGTTGTTCATTATGACTGTCAATGCAGGTACATGAATGAACATAAAATCCTTTTCGGAACATACATTTTTTGGTGTTTCCTTGAAAAAAGTTTACTTTGAGTTCATGAATAGAAATCGTTACACATTGAACTTAATGTACATAATGTACATGATGATGTATAAAAACAAAGATGAAAACTGGGATGTGTAGATGAGCTCGCTGGAGCTCGGCACACACTGGCATGTGACACATACTGGCAGAGTGCACAAGTGGCTGCACTCCAGGAATGACAATTTCGTTAATTTATCCTCTCCTTGGTTTGAGTCCCACTCCAGTCAATCATCCTTTTGTTGTCACTTTTCTCCATTCATCAGCCAATAACAAACTGCTTCTCCTAGTGTTTCTTCGTTTGCAGATTTTGTTGATCCATTATCCCTCGATACGCTAGGAGCATCAGAACTGTTGAACCGCCTGAGAAAAAACATCATGGGAGCAAAGGCAGAAGTTCATTAATTGTCACTTTTTGGGAACGAAATTACAAAATCTGATCTCAAACTTCCATATTATGGGGTATTCAATTTTTTGGGGGAAAGTGTGGGGAGAAATTTAAAATTCAGCGGTTTCTTTAATCTGAAGCGATAGCTGTAGCTACCAATTTGGACACGGCCTACCTGTGTTGTGATATTTGTAATGAGTGCTATTAAATCAATTCTGTCTGTCTGTCTGTCTGTCTGTCTTTGTCTTATGATCTCCCATCAATGAAACTCGGCAAACTCCCACAGGGGATATAGGCCTGAACACCAAGCTGGCACCAGCCAGTCTCTCTAGAATAAACGGTGGTTAAACATCTATGATTATCTGTATCTGTATATTAATTTGGGTTTTTACCCATACACTGATGTGTGCTAGCAATGTTTACTCGGTACTTTCCCTGAGTCCTGTGAAAAAATATCACAGGCATATTACTCGGGTGGGATTCGAACCCCAGCCCTTGCAATTCTAGAGCAGTGTCTTACCAACTAGACTACTGAGGTTGCCCGGTAGCTAGAGGCAGTTTGAATCCTATGTTTTGGCAGCGGGTACCGCAACGTAATAACAGATGTTAAATTTGCATCGGGGATAAAGAATATTAATTTGGGTTTTTACCCATACACCGATGTGTCTGTATAGTTGAGCCGGCAAAAAAAAATGTCTAAAGACACATCACACCAGCTTTGTACATTGTGTGGATGGGATGGCTTAATTTTTGAAGTGCTTTGTGAGAGTAATCACGCGACCGGGTAAGGCATTCCAGTCTTTGATGGTGGCCGGAAAACAAAATTATGAGTTGGTACAAATCAAGAAATTGTGATTCAGTGACTAAACAACAAAACTTGTTTCAGTCACAGTAATTAGCTTGGTAGGATTCGAACCCACAGCCTTGCGACTGCAAGTCCTGCAGTCTAACCACTGGCCCACGCACGGTGTGGGAGATACATTTTATATTTTAGATATCATTGTATGGGCTTGGCTGTAACATTTTAGTGAATGTTCAACTTTTTTAAAGGGCTGGCCTCTTCCCAGTGCCTCATAATAGATTGACAAGAGAAAGAAGAGAATGAAAATTGCTAGAGAAGGGCTTCACCAAACAAAGAATGATTGAATACTTGATGACGAGCTGTTTCCTAAAACTAAAAAGTACAAACCTGCCACAATAAGTGGGGATATGACTCCAGCTGAAAGTTCCACTGTTTTGAATATCAGCAACTCTGAAGCAAAATAAGCGAAGGCTAGCACGAAGGAATACGTTGTGGCGAAGTATAACCTGTAAGTAGGATGGGAGGAGATCATACAGTATTAAAGGCAGTGGACACTATTGGTAATTACTCAAAATAATTATCATCACAAAACCTTTCTTTATAACCAGTAATGGGGAGAGGTTGATAGTATAAAACGTTGTGAGAAACAGCTCCATCTGAAGTGCCATAGTTTGCGAGAAAGAAATAATTTTCCACGAATTTGATTTCGAGACCTCAAGTTTAGAACTTGAGGTCTCGAAATCAAGCATCAGAAAGCACACAACTTCGTGTGACAACGGTTTTTCTTTCTTTCATTATTATCTTGCAACTTCTACAACCGATTGAGCTCAAATGTTCACAGGTTTGTTATTTTATGCATGTTGAGATACACCAAGTGAGAAGACTAGTCTTCGACAATTACCAATAGTGTCCAGTGTCTTTAATCTAAAGTACATGTAAATGTATAAGAAATGAAAAAGGCAGATAAAAAACAGTTTTTCCAAATCCAGAATTAGGGGGATCAAAAGATACAATGACACTCCTTGTCAAAGGAGGCCACTATTTGCAGGCAACTTGGAGGCAACCAACTACAGTGCATGATACAAAACTACTTCGGTAGCAAATGAGTCCTTTTTGCACATTGTCTTTTCATCCACAAGAAAAATAGGTGAACAATGAAATGTGAATGGCCTTTCTTTCTTCTTGAAAATTGCCTGGAACCGGTTGCCTGGAACCGGTTGCCTGGAACTGGTTGCCTGTAAATTGCCTGGAACCGGTTGCCTGTAAATTGCCTCATGTGACATGGCCCTAACAATCATTTTGCAACAACTACGGAACAGAATACTTCAGTGTTTTGGTTGACAAGTTACAAAAGTCATGTGCGACACCACAGAGCTCAAATTGGTGACTATCCTGGCCTACAATAGCCTTGTCCAAGGCTCTTTACTCAAGCACCGGCCCGCTCTGAATTCACAAACTGCATAGATACTATACTGCACGGAACACAACTGCACTTGATACCGTGGGGTCGAAGCATGGCTTTCTGAGGTATCAACGAGGTTACAACGAGGCCTAAGCAAACTCGTTGTACGAGGTACAACAACCTCGAAAAACCTTGCTTTGACCCCATGGTATCAAGTACTGTTATGTACCATGTAGTATAGTTTCTATGCAGTTCGTGAATTCAGAGAGAGAGCAGTGGCTGGTGCTTGCGTAAAGAGCCTTGGACAAGGCTAGGCCTACAGTAGCTAGTCAAGGAAGCAGTAGGCCGTTTCAAACTTTTTGAGTCGACACCTTTAGTTGTGCAAAAGTCTGTTTACTTAAAAATGTAAAAAGAATTACACCAAAGTAACAAAGAGTTTTCTGTATTAACATAGCATAACAATAACCAGCTCCACCCCCTTCGTCTCCCTATTTGTTGTCTACCCCTTGTTTTTCTGTGTACTTTCCTCCCTCCTTCTCTCTCTATGTATTTCCACTTTGACTGTTTCTGCTTACACCTGTTCCAGAGAAGACTCTGCTAGGGTTGAAATCGTCAGGCCCATTTTTTTGCAACATTACACACTCTATTAAACTTACGGTTTACTGGTGATAAATACAGCACAGAGAATCCTCACTACACCAGCCAGACAAGTCCAGGTTCCAAACAGTCTGCCAAGGGCTGGAGTCACTGGATTAACACATTTCAAAAATAACATTACAATTAAATACCAAAAAAATATTTTCTAAATGTTGTACATTTAGTTCTATATTCAATTTCTCTAGTATTGTGACCCCTTGTAAGAAGATATTCTATTGGGTTAGAAAGAAAGGTGGCTCTATGAAATAGTGATTTTTTTTCGTTATTTGACGTTGTTTTATTTAATGACAACAAGAGTGTAACCTGGTCTTCACTGTGTGGTAATGATCTTGCTTGTGGCTGGTTGGGCCCGGTCCATTAACAGCTGCCAGCCACCAACCTGTTAGGCATCATTACCACTCAGTGAAGACCAGGTTATTGCTGGTCGCTGAATAATGGACCTCATTTTGGATCGGTCCGATAACAGCGGCCAGCCACCAGCCCTGTCATTACCACTCATTGAAGACCGGCTCATTGATGACAGGCCGCTGAATAATGGACCTCATTTTCGGATCGGTCCAATAACAGCGGCCAGCCACCAGCCCTGTGGTGACTTGCCGCTGTTAATGTACCTCATTTTCAACTCAGTCCATTAACAGCGGCCAGCCAGCAACCCAGTGAAGAGTCATTACACAGCAGATTAAGCATTTCTGTTTAGCAAATGGCCTTAACCGTCCATTGTTTTTACCTGAGTCCTTGTCCAAAGTGTAAATTCTTTCTGCTAGGAAGGAGCTATCAATGAAGCTTTGCAATGATGTGACTATGGCTGTGAGACCCACAATGCCGACCCAAACACGAACAAGGCTCTTCATCTTCAACAATGGCGAGGAGTCAAAGTTTAGACTAACACTACAGTAGAAGGTTTTTCAAGCACAAAACCTGTTTTAGAGTAAGATTAATATTTCCAGTAACAATTAGCTCAGTACTAAACTAGTAAATCACAATGCCCAATAAATTGAAACTGCATATCATGCACACTGTCGCCCATTTACTAGTTTAAAGTTGCTGGTGGTAGGATAAAGCGATACAGCACCTCCATGGTACCAGCTAGCTGCGCTAACTTAACCCTCCTCCCGATAGCGAACTTTCGGCTAGGTACCAGCATGATTGGGCTGTGTTTTTTGTAACACAAATCATACCAAACTATTTAGTATTTATCTTAGCCCGTTAGAGAGCATGGAGGTAGAACTAGAAGAGCAAGCAAGTCTATACAAGTTTGAGTCTCAATAATTAGTATATTGCATCGGTGCCAGCATTGTTATTTGGTAACATATCAAAAGGGGTATCGGTCAACTCGGTCCCAAGCCAACTCGGTCCCAGTCAACTTGGTCATAAGTCAACTCGGTCCCAAGTCAACTCGGTCCCAAGTCAACTCGGTCCCAAGTCAACTCGGTCCCAAGTCAACTCGGTCCCAAGTCAACTCGGTCCCAAGAAGACAGGGAAGCTTGCACACCGAGTTGACTGGGACCGAGTTGACTGGGACCGAGTTGACTTGGGACCGAGTTGACATGGGACCGAGTTGACTTGGGACCGAGTTGACTTGGAATTGGGACCAAGTTGATTTGGGACCGGGTACCGAGTTAACTTGGGACCGAGTTGACTTGGGACCGAGTTGACTTGGGACCGAGTTGACTTGGGACCGAGTTGACTTGGGACTGAGCTGACTTGGGACCGAGTTAACTGGGACCGAGTTGACTCATAAGCATCAAAAGTACTTAGCCCACCTTGTTGAGCTGTTAATGGCTCCGCTTTTAACATCGGTCTCATCAATGGTGACAGTGATGAGACCGATGTTAAAAGCGGAGCCATTAACAGCTCAACAAGGTGGGCTACAAAAGTACTGTACACAAACAAGCAAGATTTAATAAATTATCATCAAGCCAACTTAAGGTAGAAATCCTACCTCCATGGTTTGATTGGTGGTAACAATAACTGTGAACAGGGTGACAATATTCTGATTTGGCACGGTCCATCCACCACACCTTACTCAAGTTATATTTTACTGGGAATCCTTGCACTGTAATACCATGGAGCTCTCCATGGTTACTTGGTAAATACCATTTGACTCTGACTTTGGGCTGATGTTGTTAATGTTAATAATGTTAGTCAAGTCTGCTTGAAGATAAATTCGTGAACACGATGCAATGTATTGCATGCTCATCATCTTAAATGGTCTATGCATCAATGTAGGGTCCAAGCTGCGTGCACTTCACAACATACCGACCCCAAAACTCCCCAAAACAGGGATGACAACTGACAAAGTGTTGGCCTACTTACCTTTTCGGTGGCTGGTGGTCCCAGGGTACTTCACTCGTCTAGTGCGCCTGTAAATTGGTGGTGTGTCCGGAGCCGGCTTTAGTCTTGGTTCAACACCCTCCCATTATGCATACCCGGTCTATTATTGCCACTATGACTATTTGAGGGCGCTCTCACTGTAACACACGGCTCTGAACAGACCACTCAGAGCCGTATATCAACATAACTTATACACATAATTTGCAAAAATATAAGCGATGCTTATTCACGATATCACAAAAAACAACAGCGATGGAACTTGACCGCAGGAGTTAAGATAATAAAAAACAATAGCGTCTTGAACCAAGCCTAGCCGGGCTCTTGTTTACATGCTGCTCCCTCTCACACGTGCGCAGAGTCCGAGTTGTGCATGGCTGGCGCCAGCAACGACGGGATAAGGCATTTGGTTGGTTGGCTTACACTTCACTGGAAACGGGTCCGCCCTCAGATTTAATATTATTTTTTAAAACACCGTACCGATTGACACATTCCTCCCGAAGTGTATTTTTTAGTCTTAAAAATAGTTACTCGCGAATTAATTTGCGACTGAATTAATCTGCGCAATCTGGTCAGACCAGCGAGGAGGGGGGGGGGGGGGGGGCTGAGAGCAAAGAAGAGTACAAAACGTATTATTGGTTTACAATCAATATACATAATATGTGGTTTAACAGAGACGGCCATTCATTCATTTATCGATTCATTACAGGTTCGTTTATTTATGGCAGCCTTGTGCTGAATTGCATCATGGCGTACATCGAGTCATTTAGATATAGTTATAAACACAGTCAAAAATAATAGATGTTAAATTTTGCATCGGGGATAAAGAATATTAATTTTTGTTTTTACCCATACACCGATGTGTGTTAGCACTGTATACTCAGTACTTTCCCGAGTCCTGTGAAAAAATATCACAGGCATGTTACTCGAACCACGACCCTTGGTCGTGGGTTCGAATCCCATCCGAGTAACATGCCTGTGATATGTTTTCACAGGACTCGGGAAAGTACTGAGTATACAGTGCTAACACACAGTCAAAAATGGTAATGTGCACATGACACAAATGAAGCAACGTCTGCTACCCCCCCCCCCACAAAACCAACAAACACCCCAACACCCCAACGAACACCCAACAAACACCCCAACAAACAGAAAACAAACAAACAAACACCCAAACAAACAAACAAACACCCAAACAAACAAACAAACATGCGAACAAACAAACAGACAAACAAACAAACAAACAAGCAAACAAACATTCAAACAAACAAACAAACAAACAAACAAACAAACAAACAGACAAACAAACAAACAAACAAACAAGCAAACAAACAAACAAACAAACAAATAAACAAAACAAACATAAAAATTAACTATCATCCACAAATATTTTTTTTAGTAACTAAAATGGAAATTATAGTGTACCATGCGACAGACAAATACAAATAAACAGTAACAAACAACACGAAACAAAACAGTAAATCAATTTGAGAGTGTGATAGCAATAATTAACGAAAGGGCCCTTCTCCTGAAATACTGCTGATAGTTTTGCAGTGTATTTTACACGCAAAAACTGCATGCATCAGGACAGTCTTGAAATCAAGTCGGTAATTGCTTAAAAGCGCGGTGTGGCCACGGGGACGGTACACTCATCTCCCAGATTGTGTGTGAGTATAGCAGCAGAAACACAAGAGACATTCTTTGCAACAAGTGTACTACTGCCCCAAAGAAAATTATGTGAACATTCAAAATGTGATTTCATTTACAACAAAATAAATATAAAACAAATATAATAGTAAGGGTGAAAAAAAGTCATATAAAGGAGAAGTATAACTCCTCCTAAGAAACGAAAACACCAAACAATTATTGAATAAGTATTATAAAGTTTATCTTATGAGAGTTGAGGCATTGCATGGTGAGTTATCAATACACATTATTTGATTTGCGGATTGCGGCAACACCATTGTGTATTATTTGCCAGGTAGAGAAAGTTATAAAGTTTATCTTATGAGAGTTGAGGCATTGCATGGTGAGTTATCAATACACATTATTTGATTTGCGGATTGCGGCAACACCATTGTTTGCCAGGTAGAGAAAGTTGTCCTGCTTTAAATTCTACTACCGCGGATTAGATTTTCGGAAGTCGGGAACCTACTCAGTTCAGGACAAGGAGTGGTTTAAAACAACGACGTTTCTTTCAGTCCGCTGTGAGTGTCTTCACGGGTGGCCCCTGACTTTTTTTTTTTTAGAGTTATGCGTCACACAACGTTGATGAACTATTTAACCAGATTTGAAGAGCAGAAATGCATATTGGCGGATGTAAAAATAGATGAAGTTCTTGGTTTCATGCGTGACGTAGCTTCCGAAACTCTTGCCTACGATGCAGTGCCAAGTCGGGCTGTGATCTTTATCAAACTCTTTCTTGATGTAGGCTGCGATGTCCTTCTCGACGTTAAACTTTTCAAGAGCACGATCCGCAAGTTCGGTGGCGTGATCTTGTAGCTCTTGGTCCATGTCCACATTTTTTATGACAGCGGGTTGTTTATCATCGCTGATTCCCCTGGAGCGGTTCATCTTGATTGAAGATCTATCGAGAAATAAATAACAAGTAAACAAATAAAAGTAATTTGATAAAAGTAACATATATTTGAACGTATTTTCAATCTTCATCGTAGCTGTAGGTTACTCATCAAAACTAATTAACATCTTGAATTATTTTATTTCTATAAAATCCGTATATCGAACAGTGCAGCAGGAAGAATAATACCCAGGGTTACGCGGTTGGGCTTCTCGCATTCAAATTTGTGGGCATAAAATCTGTTATCCTTTTACATAACCATGCATTACTTCGAAGTGAAATGTTTCTTTAAATGCCTTATACTATATCAAAAGCTGCTGTAACCTTCCCCTTCCAGCCAAAGGTTTCTATTGCAATAGGAGTCATTACCAAACGTATACCTTTCCTTTAATTGTAATTTTTTGACAAGTTAAAGTCACCTGGAAGTGGTATTTTTTCAAAATAAAGCTTTTGTCACTAATATATGTGTTTTGATGAGTGGAATGCGAATAAACAGTTAACTAAGGTTTTACAAAATCAGTTCTTATATTATTCAAAACCCATTTGGAATGAAAACTTATTTGTGTGCTTAACTATATTCTTTGCATTCTGGCTTCGGCATCTCTCCTGCGCCAGGAGTGTCTTTTAGACAGACATGGCGCATTATAAATTGCCACTATTATTATTATTATTTATTATTATTTACAAATTTAAGAGTAGACCCCGACCCGAGAGGGCGCTGTTCGTGACGTCAATCGAGGCAGACTTTGCCTGTAATGCGTAGAGTAAACACAATTGCAAAGTACATGTACGGACCAAGTCGTGAGTTTGTAAGTTTCGAATTTTTTTTCGTTTTTTTTTGTTTTTTTCCGGCAATGCCGACCAGGTGTATTGCTGCTGAATGCAGAAAAACACTTTTTGAAATGTACCAACTCACGACTTGGACGTACATGTACTTTGCACGTGTGTTTACTATACGCATTGCAGGCAAAGTCTGCCTCGATTGACGTCACAAAAGGGGTAGGCGGAGTCAGCCCCCAAACAACTTTATATATTTTTTTAACATATAAATCGTAACAAACAATTACTAAAAAAATTGTTTTAATGTTCGTAAGCATATACTCTTATGTTTGAAAGAAAAAAAAATTCTATTTCCAGGTGACTTTAAAGACCGTGGACACGATTGGTATTTGTCACAGTTGGTGTATCTCAACATATGCATACAATAACAAACCTGTGAAAATTTGAGCTCAATCGGTCATCGAACTTGCGAGATAATAATGAAAGAAAATACACCCTTGTCACACGAAGTTGTGTGCGTTTTTATGGTTGATTTCGAGACCTCAAGTTCTAAATTTGAGGTCTCGAAATCAAATTCGTGGAAATATACTTCTTTCTCGAAAACTATGGCACTTCAGAGGTAGCCGTTTCTCACAATGTTTTACACCATCTACCTCTCCCCATTTCTCGTTACTAAGTAAGGTTTTATACTAATAATTATTTTGATTAATTACCAATAGTGCGAGCAGTTAAATCGAAAACAAACACTGGAACACCTTAGCATGGATATGGCTAATAGAATTGTGTTTTTGTCCTTATAATCTGTTGTTGTTCTATGACATAACATAACAAGTTCACAAAGTTGACTGTCCTACTCACCGGGTTGGTTGTATGTGACAGGACCAGAAAATGAACACTCGACTGGTGGTAGTATTATCTCCCTCTTTATCTGACGGAGGAAGAGGAGGTATACGGACCGTGACTGACTTCTGTGAAGACCTGTGGAGTTTGTGTCGAACTTCAGAAACGCTGACTGGGCCTAAAATCTCTTCAAACCTTTTATAAACATAACATGAAATTCCACGAGAAACAGTCACATCTCTTTTGGGTCCAAGTTCCCACGGTGTTTCCGTGGCTACACTCGGCACCCTCTCTCCGGTAACTTGCTCGCTTTCAATCAGACTGATTTCTTTAACACCTCTTGTCGCTATGTAGAGAACAATATCTGGTCCCTGAAAACATTCCGAGTGTTGCCCTTGGAGCTGCTGGGAATATTGTTTAAGTCATCGGCTGAGTTTACCATGACAATGACCATGTTTGCTGTGTGGTTGAGTAAGCATAAGTCTCAAGGTTGTTGCTCAAACTGCCGAGGATTGTATAAGGGGGGGGAGTGTGACTTAGCCATGACAGTTGCTGCCCCCAGTAGAGAAGGCAACTTTTACTAAACGAAAATCTTTCCCTTTTTGTCTTATTTGTCATCAGCATCATTATCTTTTTTTCAACAGTTCTTTTTGTGCCGTGATAGTGTTTATAGTTCATTGGTGTGTTACCCCTTTTCGGGTTTCAATCGCTTTCAGAATTTATCTTTTAAGTTTAATTAACAATTTTTTGTCGTTTAAAAAAATACCGTCAATATTCTGGCCCAGGGTTTTACTTTTAGTCAACCCAAAAAACAAAACCTAACTAACATTGACATCGGAAGGGCTGACAGTAATCTATCTATAAAATGATGAATTTTATCTTAAAGACACAGGACACTATTGGTAATTGTCAAAGACTCGTCTTAACATTTGGTGTATCTCAACATATGCATACAATAAAAAAACCTGTGAACATTTTAGCCCAATCGGTCGTCGAAGTTGCAAGATATTAATGTGAAAGAAAAAAACACCCTTGTCGCACCATGGTCACACGAAGTTGGGTGCTTTCATGCTTGATTTCAAGACCTCAAATTCTAAATCTGAGGTCTCGAAAACAAATTCGTGGAAAATTACTTCTTTCTCGAAAACTACGTTACTTCAGAGGGAGCCGTTTCTCACAATGTTTTATACTACCAACCTCTCCCCATTACTCGTTACCAAGAAAGGTTTTATGCTCATAATTATTTCGAGTAACTACCAATATTGTACTACATTTAAATCATTATGTTGTAAATTAAAATCAATTGCCGTGTGATCCTCAAAGTATATATACCTGTGGTGTTTGAAACCGTTCGATTATTTCAATCTACAATAAAACTAACCCGTGATTTGTTTTTCAAATGGTGGTCGCATTGTGAGATATTGCCGAATTATTCGTACTAGGAACACACAATCTACGAGCCGTTACTGACGATAACGCTTCTCAGATTCAAATTTGGTGTCATAAAAACTGATTTCCTTTTAACCACCTCATGGTGAAATGTTATCGAAAGCTGACTATGTTTCTAACTAAAAGTCAAAACTATGCCATTGATTTTAAGAAGTCTATCTACCCTTTAAAGCCATTGGACACTTTCGGTAAACAGTATTGTCCAAGTCCCACACTTCGTGTATCACAACTTATATTAGAATAACAAACCTGTGAAAATTTAGGCTCAATCGGTCGTCGGAGTCGGGAGAAAATAACGGAAAAAAAACACCCTTGGTTTCCGCACGTTTCGCCGTGTCATGACATGTGTTTAAAATAAATCCGTAATTCTCGCTATCGAGAATTGATATTGTTTTAATGTTTTCTCAAAAAGTAAAGAATTTCATGGAATACCATTTTATGAGAAGTCTTTCACCATTACAATTATTTGTAAATCTGTGAACTTTTTTTTTCCTGTACCGAAAGTGTCTAATGGCCTTAAACCAAGATGCCTGAATGTACCATTTGGAAGACGTGTTCATATTCAGCTTAAGATGGGAGCGAAAATCTGATTGGAAAATCCCACGTTTAGGTGGGAGAAACTTAAGAAGAAAGCAAAAACCATGAAAGGTTTTCACCCAAAGGGAGATGAAAGATATGGGCAAGTATTCCTTAAAAAAGAAAATCAAATTTTCAAACTTCTACAACAGGCCCTATAATACCACTGTAAATCGACGAAAACTGAAATGTTGTCACTACTCACTGCTCACTAAAGGCAGATTGTCTCGCAAATGATTCGATGGACCAAATGGAAGCATTATAAGCAAACAATAACTGAAAATACCCACCTGATGCCCGTCACTGTTTTCACGAAAAAAGGGACCGTCCAAATACTGCAACTTTCACAAGTTGTGATCTGTTTCTAGTAAAGGCTATATACGATAAGAATTAATGTAGGCCTACTCTTAGATGTTTCTTTATGAATATATATAGAACGTTGGAAGTCACTTGGTAGCCTTTGGGCTTCTTGGATTAATTTCAAAAGAAATCATTCTTTGTTATAATTATGCGGACAGCATGCAGGATAAAGATGTTAGGATGAAAAGTAAACAAAACATTAAAATAAAGTACGAAATTACTTTGTTGAACCAGCCAGACTGTTGGGGGTGGGGGGGGGGGGGCGCTGTGCCAGACTTTTTTTAAGACGAGAGTGCACCCCAATTCAGTATCGTTTTAACTTAATAAGTGACATGAGCTTAACAATCAGTTTGTATGGCAGTTGTCCATAGCACCCCTGCATAAATGCGCTCATTTTTTTATTTAGGAAAAGTTGCCCTATCATATAAAAAACCCCAAAAACTAGCGATCAAAAAAGGTCCAATTGTTAAGAGCATACGGTTTGCACACAGTAGAAAGCACTAACTAAAAATTATCAGGCACCGGCCAACAAAGCTGTATCTCAAAAAATACCGGCACTCCCAATAATCAAACGTATATCGTATACGTATTTTAAGGGGAAACGGTAATTGTTAATTTATACAAATTAAAGACACTGGACACTATTGGTAATTGTCAAAGACTAGTCTTCACAGTTGATGTATATCAACATATGCATAAAATAACAAACCTGTGAAAATTTGAGCTCAATCGGTCGTCGAAGTTGCAAGATATTAATGGGGGAAAAAACACTTGTCGCACCATGATCACACGAAGTTGTGGGCTTTCAGATGCTTGAATTCGAGACCTCAAATTCTAAATATGAGGTCTCGAAACCAAATTCGTGGGAAATTAATTCTTTCTCGAAAACCTCGTCACTTCAGAGGGAGCTGTTTCTCACAATGTTTTATATTGGGTGCGTTCGTTTAGCTTCCCTGGGTCGACCCCGGTGTGTGGCGGTTTTTTTTTTCCCAGGACGAACGTGTGCAGATAATTACCCACGTTCGTCCTGGAAGAAAAAACACCACACACCGGGGTCGACCCAGGGAAGCTAAACGAACGCACCCACTATCAACCTCTCCCCATTACTCGTAATCTAGAAAGGTTTTATGATAACAATTATTTTGAGTAATTACCAATAGTGCCAACTGCCTAACCATTTTCCCCCTGCTTACATTTTTCTACTTTTTGGATATGTTGTTTTAGAGGGTTTCAGGAGACACTTACAAAAACTTCATTTCTGTTGCAATTTTGTCTAGGTAAAGCCATATTGTGGCTTAGATTGACTAGGCTACATCAGGCACTTGTCTCTTAAAACTTGTCCATACGTTCCAAATTGTTTTCTTTTAACATCGTATTCAATGGACGTTGGTCGTCATGACCTCATCTTGGATGGTGGGTGTGGCAGGGCGGGGCAAGGTGGGGGCGGGGCGGGTAGTCTTGGTTAGCAACACTTTGCGAAAGAAGACGCAACATCGACTTGCTTGGAGGGACTGGGCAAGTCTACCAATCTATGCCGAATTTTTATTTACAGGGGGGGGGGGGGGGGGGGGTGGGGAGGTGAAGGGGGATATGGTAGAGAAGTTGGGCGGGAGGGGAGTGTGGTCCATTTTGTGCGCTTTTTGTTGGGGGCGGGACTTTCATTTTTTGTCTTTCTTTTTTTTTTTTTTTTTCTTTTTTTTTTTTTTTTTTTTTTCTTTTTTTTTTGGGGGGGGCGCCCGCCCCTCCCCATCCCAGGTGAGCCTGAATGGAGGGTGTTGGGGGGGGGGGGGGGTGGTGGAGGGAGGTGGGGGGGGGGGCGGTTAAGAACATATTCTTGCCAAGAAGCATTTATCTCATCCAGATCCTATACTCTAAAAAAACACAGTACAGACAATTATTCAAGGATTCAAGAATAAACGCATTTTCAATCATATTATTATAAACATAACAGGAATAGTGACAACTTTACATAAAAGTATTTATTTCAAAGCACCAAACTTTTAGTAGCGAGTCATCGACAAGGGTTAATTGTGGTGTGTGTGTGGTACACGATAGCATGTTACAAAGAATAAAGGTGATAACAAATGCAATGTTTCAAATCTTGTTTTGGTTAACACTTTCAAACTTTTGGATACATCCTTTATCAGGACTAAATAAATACTGGGTTTCGCCAGATGCAAAACAATGCCAACATTGTAGGGGGTGGGGGCCACAAGGTGGACACCATTAGTTTCTAGGGGCCGCTTATTTTCTATAATGGATATTAACACGGTTACTTTTTTAACCTGTCATTATTTTTTAACGCGGCGCCATTTTTAGTGGAAACTTTATTTTTGGTAGGCCACTAGTTCTTTTTGGTGGCGCCTTCAGTGGAACGCGACCACTTTTTTTTAAGCGATACCTCTTCTTTTAGCGGCGACTTTTTTTTTGGCGGCAACTTTCGTTTTGGTGGCGACTGTCTTTTCGGTCGGCGTTTTTTTTTTTTACGTGTCACCTTCCGGGTTATGTTTGTGTGTATGGGGATGGGAAAGGGTGGGGGAGGGGGAAGGGAAGGGGGAGGGGATGGGAATTCTCCCACACAAACACAACCAAAAAAGGCGACGCGTTAAAAAAAGGCGCCGCCAAAAATAAGAGCCGCTGCCAAAAAAAAAAGTTGCTGCCAAAAAAAAAGTCACTGCCAAAAAAAGAGGCATCGCTTAAAAGTTTCCGCGTAAAAAAAGGTGCCTCCAAATAAAAAATAGTCGCCGCCACCAACAAACTCCCGCGAAAAAAGTCGCCGCGTGAAAAAAAGAAAATCGACGCAAAAACATGGCAGTGTTACTGGTCAATGCCATAATTATGGTCAAATAAAAATGCAACTGTCCGTTTGCACCTTTCCTTTAATCATGACCGGGCTGTTCAGGCTCTTGTGGTGCTGTTCACTAATTGTTATACTAGATAATATTACGTGGTAAAAGCAGATTATATTATCTGCGTGGAAATAGACAATATTTTTAATACAATAAAATTACTACATGAACGCTATACATTCTGGTAATAACATAAAAACTTCAGAATTCAAGAGAGGCAGAGTTCGATTGGGGGGGGGGGGTGGGGGTGGAATGCCTCACCCCCCGTGTCCCGTACCTTGGCTAGATTTTGCATTGACAGACAATACACAGAGATAGAATGAATGTACATTTGCTGGTCTGGTCCCTATAGCAAATCGTAGATTGTCGATTGGGGTATGTAGAAAAAGCCTCAATTTCTTTCACTTAAATATTGAGATACTTTAGGCTTGCTAAAGTTTATATTAACCTGTCCATTTTTGTACCGTTCACATTAAAAGATCGTTGACTTGGTGAAATACAGTTTTAACACCATCTGATGAGTTACAAAAACAACATCGGCCTTTAAGCCTGCTATTAGTCTATCAGCTCTCGGGAAGACTGCCCTCTGTCGTCTATCCTGATTTATACAGCAAGACTGCAAGTTGTCCCAAATAGAAATAGATGAAACTTTTGGTCTCGTGGGTGACGTAGCTGCCAAAGTTTTTCCCCACAATGCAGTGCCACGATGGCGAGTAGGTTTTGTCGAATTCCTTCTTCAGGTACGCAGCGATGTCTTTTTCAACGGAGAATTTTTCTAAGGCTTTGTTGGCCTGGCTGATGGAGTAGTCCTGCATGTCCTCGTCCATGTCGGTGTTCTTGATCACCGCCTTGGGATCCGTTTGACTCATCTTGACCTGACCTACAAAATAAAATAAGACGTTCATTTATATTATTTCAACTTCTCTCCAAATATATAGGCAAATGTAACCTTTGATTTTTTGCAAAAAAAAATAGTCAATGGCCTGACGCTTGCCTGACGTTCAGTTGTTCAAATCCTATTTGGATGTAGTTAATAAACAATTACATTTCAAGTGATAAACCACAAGGGAAACTGACTGGGTACGTTTTTAAATAGTTTGGCTTCGAACGAAAGATAAATGGACTGAAGCGGGACTCGAACCGACAACACACAACAAACTAAATTGTGAAATATTGTTATATTTCAAAATGTGGTAACGTTTTTGAGATAATGTTGCAGACGATTTATCCACGAAGGAGGAACAATCCATCATTAGAACACACAATCTATGATCATTAATTCATGCACAGAAACGTTTCTCAGATTGAAATGTTTTTTAATCATTCTCTAAAACCGCATTTCTAAAAATGTTATACAATATCAACAACAACAGTGCTTCCTATCCAAGTGAGTGTCTATGGTCATTAATTAAAGGAGTTACCAAAAGGTACACTGCCTTAAAGGCAGTGGACACTTTTGGTATTTACTCGAAATAGTTATTAGCGTAAAACCTCACTTGGTAACGAGTGATGGGGAGGGGTTGATAGTATAAAACATTGTGAGAAACGGCTCCCTCTTAAGTAGTTATACTCTTTCAATCCTCCACAACTGAGTTTAGTTCATTAAAGGCAGGGGGCACTATTGGTAATTACTCAAAATAATTGATAGCATAAAAACTTTGGTAACAAGCAACGGAAAACTGTTGAAACAGCTCCCTCTGAAGTAACGTAGTTTTCGTGAAAGAAGTAATTTTCCACTAACATAATTTTTATTTGAATTGGATTTCGAGACCTCAAAATTAGACTTTGAGGTCCCGAAATCAAGCATGAAAACACACAACTTTGTGTGACAAGGTTGTTTTTTTCTTTCATTATTATCTCGCAACTTCGACAACTAATTGAGTTCAAATTTTCACAAGTTTGTCATTTTGTGCACATGTTGAGATACACCAAGTGAGATGACTGGTCTTTGACAATTTACTAAAAGTGTCCAGTGACTTTAAGGGAAACCGAAATCCCCAAACACTTAAGAAAAGACCATACTATAGGTGACACTAAGATTTCTAGTGCTCATGAACAAAGTTTCTTCACTTTGATTATCCTGTGTATATTTTTTACTTTATTTGTGCACAAAAAATATAAAAAGGTAAAAAGGTATAGCTTTTCGAAAGTTAGTCAACTTGGGAAAAACAGACACTGTATTCAGCTCAAACTTTTCATGTGACCTTAAAAATATCTTGTTGATAACTTTGCCAATAAATCAGTACGTTGACAAAAAGACAATCTAAGTTCCTACCTTTGATCCCTTGGTTAGGTTACCACTCTTGATCTGCACAACACCACACGATACAGCAAAATAGTCTTGTCGCTGAAGATTCGAGAAGAGAAGTTTTGGACAACCGGGAGTAAAGTTATCCCCTTAAGTACTCCGAATCGAAGGCTGCAGTGTGATCGCCATTGGTATCAGAAAACTTTTCCTCACAGCCGTGATTGGCTTAAAAAGTTCGACTCTGTCTGGTGATTGGTTGCTGACTCAGAATTGATGCGGTAGCCATACGTCTGAAGGACGCTGGCTTCAGGACTCTCCCCAGAAAAACATCTCTCTTTCGTTCGATTTCCAGAGGTGGGCTCAGATGACTGAAGTGTCATCCTACGAAGCGACTACAATAACGCCTACATTCCAATGGGATGGTTAGTGACTGTGATTGGTCACCATGGAGAAGAATGACTTTTGATTGGCTGGGAACGTGTAAACCCTGAACCCGGTAGCTTGTTTCGTTTGCGCCAAGGCCGTAAACCCAGCTTTGTAAAAACAACTCTCTTGAGAACGGTAGTTTAAAAACAACAGTCAAGGAGGGACAAATGAATTCAGTGTTAATTTTTTTGTATCGCTATATCGTGTTTGTTCTTTTTTTTCTCTTCGTTTTGTCAACATCATACTTTTGCCTTCCTGCGACAACAGCTTTGTATTCCACACACACCGGCATCGCGTCTCTTTTGAACTTCTTGCAACGTGCATGTTTCGTCTACCTATAGGGCCCTATGCGTTATTTTTATCTTAAATGTTTCCTCTTGTAACGCCTTACTAAGAATGGCTGTTATATCCCACATCCATCACTGCGTCAAGATGCATGTTTCATTCCCCTTTAATTAGACTTTTTCAAGAAACTCCCACCCTCAGCTCAATTGAGATTATTTTCATATAAAATGTTTCTTCGTGTCGTTTTGTCAAAAAATGTCAACCACATACTCTTGGTTTGTTAAGATGTGTAGAACAAATGGCCACTCCAACAGCTTTATATTCCACATACCAGCACAGCGTCTCTTTCCAACTCCTTCGAGGTGTTCAATCCCCTATATCTATACAGTTTTTAAGAGGAATATAAATTCCCACCTTCAGTTCCTATGATTTATTTTCATCTGTAAAATGTTTCCTCGTGTAACCCCTTACCAAGAATGGCTGTTATATTCCACATCCATCACTACGTCTCTTTCAAACTCCTTCAAGGTGCTCGTTTAATGGGGATGAAACTTTCATCCCCTTTAATCTAGACAGTTTAAAGAGGAATATAAACTCCTTTAGCGCCTATTGGTTATTTTCATCTAAAATATAGTAACCCCTTACCAAGACTGTCTGTTATATTCCACATCCAGCACTGCGTCTCTTTCGAACTCCGTCAAGGTGCATGTTTCAACCCCATATAGGATAATCTAAAGACATTTTAAAGAAACACCCACCTTCAGCTCATTATAAGTTATTTTCATCTAAAATGTTTTTGTTGAAGTTTTGTCAACCACTAACTCTTGCTTTGCTGAGATCTGTAGAACAAAGGGCCACCCTAACAACTTGATATTCCACATATCAGCACAGCGTCTCTTTTGAATTCCTTGTATTAGAGGTGCATATTTCAACCCCCTATAATCTAAAGACATTTTTAAGAGACCGACCTTTAGCTCCTCTGGGTTGTTTCCATACCACTAATGGTTGTTAACCTGGTTTGGGGCAAACCAAGCTGGGGCAAACTTGCATACAAAATAATACAAGAGGGTCACGAGCTTGAAAGTTGGTATTACAAAATAAATTAATGTAATAATTATAAACCAAGTGTCTTTCATAATACTATAATAAAGTTTAAGCTCATGCGTTTTAGAAGCATGAAGTTGAGGGCCATCTGTCCAACACAAGGATAACTTGCTATTTTCAAACAAGCCTTTATTTGCACCCCCCCTTTATACAGTCTAGTATAAACTTATCCAATCACTGGATCTTTGCTTGAAAATAATTGGGAAGTAGTTCCAACAAAACCAATTAATCACCATGGTGTTTTTACCCCCAATCCTTTAACGATCAAATCAAATCTACGCAAATTAATTCACTTGTGCTATTGACAGGTTTAAATAATCATAAAAAAATGTGGCCTTGATCATGAGTAGCACAAGGGGGACGGTTGGATCGACTGCGACTCACTCAAGTTCCCGGGACGTTATAGATATTTTCATGGGGGATATATTTTGGGGTTTATGACAGAGTTTGATGATTTGGGTGATTTTTTTGTGGACTGGTGGAGTGTCACTGTTCCGTGACCACACCCTTCAACCATTGCACCGTGACTTCGTAATATATCTGCCGTCGATTTCACCAAACTCTTCCTAACTTAGGATTAATCTTAGGACTTGGGCCCGAGTTGCGTAGGACGCATTGAACCATCCTAAGTTTAGGACGGGTTATTAATTAGTTAGGATTAATCCTAGAGTTTCGTGAAATCGGCTGCTGTTATCTGACAACATTGGAAGTATGAAGCAAAATCCTGTTTTGTTTTGGAGTGATTGGGATGGTGAATTAACCGTGCGGCAGGAGTCCCCACCCCTGGGGACTCGATGCTTTTTGTAACCCAAGCCACTACCCCTACCTTCGTAACCTCTGGTACATTTTGCCCTGGTTTGTGGAACTCCCTACTTCACAAAGTTTCCCACGCCCGCGTTGGGCTCCACTGACAACAGAGCTCCACTTCATTCTTTTGTCTTTTGATGAGAGGTGTTGAAAAAGAATTCACTCCACGAAAGCGAACAAGCTACCGAAGACTGGAACGGCACATTGCACCCAGCCAGTTTACTCTGAGAACAATGGCAACGGTATGACTGAACTACAAACAAGCTTTTGACCAATTAGATTGTGTCTGTTTTCACGGAAACTCACGTTGTACGAAGGTGATGCTTTCGACTTGATTCACGCCCCTTTATCCTTCAGCGTGGGTATTTAATGGGAGAATAGTTGAGTAGGTTGAACACAAATATTAAAGCTTCTCAAGAAAGTCTGTCCAGATAAATCGATCTTGTTCTACATCTTCCGAGAGACCAAGGGGAACGAGAGGAGCGTCAAACAGCCGAGTGAGGGATATTACAGAATACAGGTAGGCATACCCCTATTGTGAATAATTTTATAACCTATATTTCCTACAAACTAACTTTAATTTTAAATCAATCAAAACGACAAGTTGTTAATAAGGTATAGTTTGCTCTGTTAATGTAGTGAACAATTCACTCTCTTATCCGAGTGGTGTCGGTCTCACTCTTTTGAGAGTGAGAGTCATTCTGTGTCACTCTGTTGTAAAATTGAAACAAACTTCCCTCCAAATCGAGTTGAAAGTACCCGTCTTACACTCTAAAAAGGGTTAGATGAATGCGATTTAGAGACGAACACTGTAGTGTAATTAGCAACAAAAGTTTGCAATTGGCACATTAAGTCATTCAGTGTAGCCGCTTTGAAACTTAAAAGCTACCCCTTTTCCAAATGCAATGATCCTACATTGAATAGTTTATTTAAGGCATGGTTTAATTTATAAACCGATTGCACACCAAAGATTTGTTGATAAAACCTTAAATTAACTTTGATTCATCCATCACCGAGACAATAGAAGTGTTAATTAAATGATTAGTTGATTATTTAATTAATTTTGTTGTAATAGTATAGGGCATTCTTACCAATCAAAACCTCGGAACACTTTCATCAAAGTACCGCGGGAGCCCTTTGTAAAACGTTTTAGCGAAACATTTTATGAAACGATATCTTTGATTTATAGAGAATTTGTTTGATTTAAAACAATGTACTTTAAGATAGATATTTGCATCGGAAATAAATAATACTAATTATTTTGTTTTTTACCCATTTTATACACCGATGTGTGTTATTACCGATTACTTTCCCGAGCTCTGTGAAAAAAAAATCACATGCATGTTAGTCGGGTTGGGGTTCGAACCCACGACCTTTGCAATTCCAGAGCAGTGTCTTACCAACTTTTGTTTTTTCTTCATCCTCAACAGACATGTCGACGAACCGCAGCTCGAACCGCAGTTCGATGAACCGCACGACGACGAGTACGTCAAGCCGGATGTTCTCGGGCGGCTCCGGCGGCGACAGCTCCCAGAAAGAGGTGGTCATCAAGAATGTAGACATGGATCAAGAGATTCAAGACTACGCCACGGACATCGCAAGGGCGTCACTTGAGAAGTTCAACGTCGAGAAGGACATTGCAGCCTACATCAAGAAGGAGTTCGACAAGGCGTACAACCCGACTTGGCACTGCATCGTGGGCAAGAATTTTGGAAGCTACGTCACGCATGAAACCAAGAGCTTTATTTACTTTTACATTGGCCAGACGGCATTTCTGCTCTTCAAATCTGGTTAAACCTGTGGACATTAGCGTTGGTCTGACTTTAACAATATTAATGTAGGCAGAATTGAAAGCCTCGATGTCAGAGGAAAACGGACAAGCAACAATGAACGATTTTTTTTGATGGACCGTTCAAATATTTCAACCAGTATTTCAAACTCTTAAAAGTAGGGTCATACTTTTGTAATGACCCAGAAAATAAACTGGTATAATTTCGATCTTAAAGCTTGTTTGTTTGAAATATTTGAATGGTGGTAATCACGCACAATTTTATGATTTCGTTTGAACTGCTCCCCGTTGATATAGGCACATTTTAAAGCCAGTGGATACTATTGGTAATTGTCAAAGACCAGTCTTCTCACTTGATGTATAAAGTAACAAACCTGTGAAGATTTGAGCTCGTTTGGTCGTCGGAGTTGCGAGATAACTATGAAAGAAAAAAAACACCCTTTTCACACGAAATTGTGTGCTTTCAGATGCTTGATTTCGGGACCTCAAATTCTAAACTTGAGGTCGTGAAATCAAATTCGTGGAAAATTACTTCTTTCTCGAAAACTGCTCCACTTCAGAGGGAGCCGTTTCTCACAATGTTTTATACTATCAACCTCTCCCCATTACTTGTCACCAAGTAAGGTTTTTATGCTAATAATTATTTTGAGTAATTACCAATAGTGTCCACTGCCTTTAAATGAGAAAGGCGAGTATTCGCGTTTGCAAATTTCAGTGGCGGCCGTTTGTGAATGCTGCGGCCAGATTTTCGGTTGGTACTTTACCCGCTGTCACCTCGCTAAACTTGTAAGTGCATTTTTTTATAGCCTATAAATCAGCATTATGTTAAACAAAAATTAGCACAAAAATAACTATGACCCAACATTTTAGCAGCATGCAATCATTGTCACGTCGATAGGCCTTCGCAAAGAAACAATATTTGATGCAGGATAAGAACAAAACGACAAAAATTTGTATATTAATTTGTAAAACATCCTAAAACATTTTTTTTTTTTTTTTAGATTTACAAAAATTATATTCCTAATTCATTTGCTCCCCCCATTTCTGTGTCAAGGACTCCGTTTACCACATATTTTGCCCGTAACTTTCACTTTTCTTTTGGTATAGACATGTGTTACCAACCCAAGGCTCTCATTGGTCCACGGTACACTTGAAAGTTTAAAGCAGTTGCCCTCTTTAATATTAAAATGTTTTTTTTGTAATTTCAAAAGACTATAGAATAAGGTTCTTATTTATTTTCAAAGTGTATAATGGAGGAGCTAAAAAACTGAATCTCAAAGATTGAAATAAAAAATTAAGAGCATGCTCTGTTTAACTCCTGAATTGTGGTCGAGAGGTTGAATTAGGCTGTTTATAATAGTAATGTTTTACAGCTGATGCATTCCATCCATACTCGCAAGCATTTTGACTTTTACACTGGACAAATCCAGAGCGTTGAGATTAACTTTCGTGTGGGTTTAGGTTAATGTTTGTGCTTTTAGAAGTCGTCTTTTTGCATAGCCTTGCTCAAGGCAGTCCCATTATTCGCTCCGAAAAGACGCCGCTGTAAACCCACCCGTATACCCTGTGCGTGGGGCGTGCGATCACACCACATGACCCACCCGTATACACACTGTCACAATCGTACGACTACTGTGCACACAAGCCATCCGCACTCGTACCACTAACCGCATGCGGAGGCCGTCAGGCCGACCTGACGGCCTCCGCATGCGGATAGTGTACGGGGGCATCGTGTCGTGCGATGTTACGCACAGTGAATACGGGTGGGTTTTTATACAGCGGCGGTCCTTTTTCGGAGTGAATAGTTCGACTGCTTTGAGCAAGGCTACTTTTTGCAGAGCTGTCACGTATTGAGAGAGTTGCCACAACTTGTGATTAGAAGCAATTTTCATTACCCCCACCCCTCCCCCAGTTTTGACGAAAAATGGCGTCGGGCAACCTCTTCGCCAAAGACAACTTGTGGGGGTTGCAGTGCCCAAATTGTGACCTGGGTTGTTGACTTCCAACTTGAGGTATTTGGGATGACATGGGCCCTGACAAAATGGTGTTATTTGCCGAGAGGTATAGGGACACTTTTAAAGATTGATTCTTGGACGTTTGATTTAAAACGGGGGTTGGTGTATTTTTAATTGCAGGGGGAATAACTCGACTTGCATTGGGACTCCCCTTATCAAATTGAGCGGAGAATAACATTTACTATAGAGTCAATGATAATTTTCCCTTTACTGTTAAAACCGGGAGACTTCTAAGCATTTTAAAAGTATTTTTGATTAAAAGCATTCTGCACTGTATGCTTAGTAGAGTTCATCGTTCATCCATCAATACAAAGTATAGTCCCGGCTTTTATTGTTGAACTGCGCCCTCTGTCGACTCTTCAAAAAATAGAATCCATTGTTGATTAACAAGATTTGACTCAAGGCAGAAACATTATTATGGACGAACATAGGCGGTGGATAATGGTTAAACCACATTTTGTATTTGATTATGGAAAAGAACATGCCCTGTGCCCCAATTCGGCGTCAAAATTCAATATGCAATATTAACCTCCCCCTTCTCCTTACTCTTATCATTTGCCAAAGACTATAATTATGCTGTAATTTACAAGAAACCTTGATAATGTCACTAAATTTATCAGAGTGTTTCAAAGTTTCGTGCTTATGAAGCTGTGTTTCCGGTAACTTTGGATAGTTCTTACGGAGTGGCGACAATCGAGAGAGTGACGGGCCGCTAGGGGCAACTCGGCTTGCTGAGGGCATTTCTTCCTGATGGGAACTGCATGTTGATGGGATTGAATTATCGTGATCTTGCTTTGTTTAGATAGAGACCTTCGTTTCTGCCGGTGTCGGTTTGTCCCATATGGAATTATGTCCGTCGGAGATTCTGTTCCCCTCATGAGAAATTG
This sequence comes from Asterias rubens, assembly GCF_902459465.1. Lineage (NCBI taxonomy): Eukaryota > Metazoa > Echinodermata > Asteroidea > Forcipulatida > Asteriidae > Asterias > Asterias rubens. The sequence goes on from NC_047062.1 coordinate 4,889,194, forward strand.
ACATGGGCTGGAGGAGGTAATTCAAAAGAGGGCGCTACTTTCAGAAGTTTGTACACAGTTTGCCATAATTGGGGACCGAATCTTCGGGGTACAGTATTCCCTGGGATACCGGTGTCAGATGCAATTGTGTCCGCCATGCAATACTGTCTGCTCTGGACACTTTTGCATATATGCTATCCTGCATGGGGTTATGCAAAAACCGCCCGGTGGACATGTACGTACATGACTGTACATGTGTACAGTCATGCACTAAACATACGTAATATGCAGCATGAATATTCACGTATTTTATGCAGCGAATACCCAATGGCCGAACATTTCCCATGTCATTCATGACATGCACTTAGCTTGTAAACTAAATGGCGAACGTGTTCCGTCGACCAAGGGCGTTTATTTTACTGCAAGGACGGTTTTGCACCGGGCGGACATAACTGTATATGCAAATGTGTCTGGGCGGACACAATTGCATTACTTTTTGAGAAAACATTAAAACAATATCAATTCTCGATATCGAGAATTCCAAAACACATGTGACACGGCGAACTGTGCGGAAACAAGGATGGGTTTTCCTGTTATTTTCTTCCGACTCTATGACCGATTGAGCCTAAATTTCCACAGGTTTATTATGTTATATAAAAGTTGTGATACATTAAGTGTGGGCCTTGGACAATACTGTTTACCGAAAGTGTATGCATTTTAACAGTCTATTTCACGGCGTGTAACAATAATGGCGGCGCTGCGATGAGAAGGGCTGCTTTTAGATCCCGATTATGTCGTGCGCACGAGATAATATGTCATGCGCACGAGATAATATGTCGTGCGCACGAGATAATACAAGTCGTGCGCACGAGATAGTTAAAATATTGTTTTTTAAATGTCCCTTTAGGGGCTCCGTATAATAGTCTCTCTGCCACAACTGAAACTAATGTTATCCACATTCCAACACGCGAGCTTAAGCATACGTGTAGCCTTTTGTCAAGGCCTTTGCGGAGCCGTGATCCAAAGCGACTAGGGGATAGCGGCTCTGTGAAGCTGTCCAAGCCAAGAACTAGATCTACGTCGAACATGGTCCGCGTGTAGAGTTTGTCAGGACGATCGAGTTGCCCCTAACACTATTTTCTGTTCATACGTGAAAAGCAGTGCGTGGGTCAAAGCAGTGAGCGTTGTGCATGTGTGTGTGGAGGTTGTGACTAAATCTTTGCCTTGATTGGGGCTTATTTCACCATTTATATTCTGAAAGCTCTTCGAGAAGCTTGACAAAAATAATGGAGGCAGAAAGTTCACGCAAGTCGTCTGCACAAGTGGACAGAGGTTGGGCCTGGGTGGTTTGCATTGCAGGCCATTTCTGTATCGCATTAACCATCGGGTATGCTACGTCACTTGGTGTCTTCTTCATCGAATGGAAAGACCAGTTTGAATTGTCTGCTACATCTTCAAGTTGGGTGGTTGGTATGCCGCTATTGGTTGGAAGTTTCGGATGTGAGTATGCAACAGTTGATTTGACTCTTTATTACTCCATCTATCTCTCTCTATTTTGTATTTTCACCGTCGTTAAATTCAGAATTAGAATTGAATGTTTTACTCCGCATTTCCTTCAGTACACTCAGGCCCAAGCCAATCCATTTAAGAGCCGAGTGTTTTTACAGAAAAGAAATGGTTTTAAATCAGATAAACATGGTCTTTTTTATACGGACATCTATACCTGTTGAATGGTGAAATTGCCGTGAAAGTTACCAGGACTAGTAGGCCTACCATTCTGTTTGAGAATTATTTCCCGGTCGCACTCTACATTACGAATGGACTTGACATAACCCCACAGTCCGCTTTCGAGTTATTTATAACGAAAAAATTACCGAAAATCTTATTTTGGAAGAACATTTGCGCATGAAACCGTTGAGCAACAAATACAGCAGTCAAAGGAAACACACAACGACTTTCAAGTTGTTAGGGAGATGTGTGCACTGTAAACGAGTAATAATTGATCCAACAACGAAGCAATAAGGAATAAGGGTATAGTCAAGAGTGTCAATCGCTTCACACTGTCGCGGCAGTACCATTTCATATTGCTTTTTATAAAATCAAAATGGTGAGCACTCTCTATGTAACCATTCTTCAAAGTGAGAGAAAAAAACCTAAATCAATGATGCATAAAGGCTTAAACCCATTTACGTGCAGAGGCTTTTCAATGTGGTCTTTATTGAGTCTCACTGAACCAACAAATATTGACCTGGATGCCAAATTATTCTGAAGACCATTTCAACACGTACGAGTCCTTGGTTTATCGGATTCCATTTTTATGTGGAACAATAAAGGTTCATTTTTGTTGGTGGGTTACTTGAAGGTAAACAACCCTATTAAGAACTTCGTCTAAATCGCACGCTTGAAAATATCGTGAGTGGTATGGTACACAAGTGATTCGATTGGTACATCTATGGGCCAATAAACATTTTTCTCATCAAACAACTACATTAATTTTTTTAGGAAAAGAGTAACAGCTTAAAATAATTAGAAAAGTTGATGCGATGGTTTTGAAGTAAAAAACATGTATTGTTTAGTTCTGAAACTGAAAATACATCAAGAAGACTGATGACGAAAATGTAATTAATTGTACTTCTCCGTCTCCGTTCAAACTTTGAATGACTATGGACAGAGTACGCCACCAACGATAAAAGAAGGGATACTCAGGACATTGTCGTACTTGTGTACGGTTGTGCAATGAATAAAAGAATATTGTCACCAGGGGTCGATTTCACACAGGATGGAAACCGACCCTGGTCATCATGGTCCCTTTCCCTTTTATGAAACCACGGCTTCGGCCCAAGATTCGGCTCAGGCTAGCTTGGCCCTGCGGTTGTTTGGAGGTAAATAGCTGCACGTACGCTACGCGAGCAAAAACGTAAAAGTGAACGTCAGAAAATGATGTTGTGTCGGGGAGACCTCACCACTTTTGGGGCTTATTGGCCCAAAGAGGCATTTAGTTATCGGTGATGGTCTTTTGCAACCGGTGATCAAATTTGTCATCGGTGGTGGTCCTATATGCAATCGGTGATCAACTTTAGCGAGCGGTGATAAAACACGATCGGTGGTCCATTTTAGCAATCGGTCATGCATATTCACGACCGTTGATGGTATATAGCGAACGGTCATGCATATTCACGACCGTTGATGGCTTTTTGCAATCGGTGGTCAACTTTAGTGATCGATGGTGGCTTTTTGCAATCGGTCAACTTCAGGGATCGGTGATGGCTTTTTGCAATCGGTCAACTTTAGTGATCGGTGATGGCTTTTTGAAATCGGTCGACTTTAGGGATCGGTGCTGGCTTTTTGCAGTTGGTCAACTTTAGGGATCGGTGATGGCTTTTTGTAAGGGAAAAATGGCTATACTGCTGCACATGGGAAAGGTCGACCAAGTCGGAGGTTTGCCTGTCTTGGCCAATATTGGTTTTGTGCGGCACACCATTTCGGCAAAATGGTGAACCTTTAATGGGCCAATGCTGGTTTTGTAGCAGTGCACCATTTTGGGAAAGTGGTAGAAAACCTGCAGTGGTCCAATACTGGTTTTGCGGCACACCATTTGGGAAAACAGCCAGAAAACCTCTCATTGAGCCAATACTGGTTTTGTAGCTGCACACCATTTTTGTCAAAATGGTGTCAGCAGGCCTCAACCTTCAGCTTCAGGGGGGCAAGGCCACTTGGCCTCAACAGCTCTCAAAAAGAAAGGGGCACCAAGGCCAACTGAAAGGGCACCAAGGCCATTTTCAAACCTTTATTTGTTGATGATTATGTTAAAATACTTTCCACTGATTTCAAGATGGTAGTCAACTTTCCAACCGATATTTATTTCGTTGTCGCTGAAATTGAATTAAAGTTTAAAAATATTTGTTTCTGAATTATTTACAGTTTTTTTGCAGCGCTCGAATTGCAAACGATTACCCCAGTAAAACTTACCCCCTAACCCTTAATCATCGACTTAATTAAACTCCCTTCTGGTCATCTGAAAACAAATCGTTGCTCCAGAACAAAGAATTGTTGAAAAAAAATCATACAGAAAAAAATATTAAGAAAAATAATTCCCTGCGTGCTAATCTGAAGAAAAAAGACAAGTTAGTCTCTGGCTCACCACTACCCCAACTCTGCGAGACAAACGAGCCCAACCCACCCCACGCCAACAACCCCCATCATACACCTACAACCCGGAGGCTCAGCTAAATCCGATGATTTGGAAAAATATTTATTTCTTTTTTTCCCTTCTTTTTTTTATATAAATATGATTAAGAAAATTAAAAACGAACCCTCAACCCCTTAGCACAAAATAATTGGCCTAGCATTTAGCTAAACTTGTAAGATGTATTTTGCATGCCGGCGTTTATGCCATGCTAGACTGCGCTAAATAATTACTATAAAAAAAGTAAACAAACGCACCTAATTAAAAAATGCTTCTAAAGTTGGCACTTTGCTACAACTCTAGCCCTTTCGCCTTCCTGCTTATTTTTGCATCTTTTGTGGGGATGGCATGCTGATTAATCAATAATGAACTTGATGGAGTATGATGATTGCCAAATTAGTGCTCTGCCGTTTGACGTTTTACAATTCCACGCTTTTTGTGTGTACACAAACATGTGTTTGGCAATGAAAAACAAAGTCGCAAGGCAGGCAGATCACTGGTAGTGGTGGGTCACAAACATTAATCCAGTACAAGCCTTGGACACCAGCGAAATAGCCAGGGGAAAAACATAGACTGTATCCAGCCCCCGGCCGCGCGCCTCCCCGCCCCATCCGCTACAAATACAGATCTCAATGGACAAAATCAGTGCGAAAATGCGTAATTTAATGTAGGGACTTGTAGCGAGTTTATACATTGGAGTAGTCTGGTGCTGCGTTTTTAGTAGTAAACAGCTCAACAACGTTTGATATGGTTACCATGCCACATTCTCGACACATTGTTATTGCACAGAAGCAGCATTGTAAAAAACTATTGTGCGGGATCGTACGTTTACCTCCATATAAATTAAATGGGTCACAATGTTAACATTAAATAACTTTTTCGAATAAATAATGTTATGGAATCAATGGAAAAGGGCACGACGGCCAAGTGGCCGTAAGGTACGTGATTTTTAAAAGGGCTTCAAGGCAATTGGCTGGGGCATCGCGGCAATGGCCGCTGGTGGCCGCTGTAGAGGTCGAGGCCTGTTTTAAGTTAATTATGTACAAATACCGAGTCAATCGTTTTATGGAATTGCGTCAACATTGTGTTTAATGACAGGTTTGTTCATGGGTGACGTAGCTCTGTGGCTCGGTATACGTCGTGTCTCAATGTTAGGCTCTGCTGTGAGTGGACTCGCCAGCATACTGGCATCATTTTCTACCAATGTCTGGCACCTCTACCTCAGCGGTGCAATGTCAGGTAAGCGTTAATACAATCCTGAGAAATCAGGGTGAAAGGACATGTCAGGGTGAGTGAAGGCAAAGGCCCTTTTTCGAATCCACGGCTACGGCTTTCGATTCGGCTTTAGGCTCCGTTATATCGTCTGAAGCCCTGAGCACGTACGCGCAAAAGTACGCAATATTGTCAAAACAACCGCGGGGCCAAGCTAGTAGCCTGAGCCAAATCTGGAGCCATAAAAGCCGTGGTTTCGAAAAAGGTCAATGTTGTCGTTTAACTGGTACCAGAGCAATTTTTTTACGGGAATGATTTTTTATTATTCATACACTTCTGACATTTGACACTCTAAATTGAAGGGATTAAAAAGTTATGGACCAATCCATTTTGTTAATTTAAAAATAAATATCTTAGATTTGAGTTTTAATTTCTTTGGATTTTGTTTTATTCATAAAATGGATTGTCCCTAATTACAATCCTTTGGAGTAACTTTTCAATCCCTTCCATTTAGAAGTCGATCACTTAGTCTTAGATCGGGAGAGTTTGTCTATGGAAAAGCGTTTGAAAAGCGTTTGTTATTAAATGCATATGGTTGGAAAGATGTTTTGATCCTCACAAACAATGTCTCGAAATTGCACGATTTCCCTATATACGTCATGTACTATACATGGCAGACCGTGTTACGCAAAATAAAAGACAAACCGCGCCATTACGTGGTAAATTTGTGTGGATCATTATATTCTACTTTTAAGACTTCGTTCTAACCATACATTTCATAAGAAACGGTTTCAAACTCTTAGACCAACTTGCCCGATCCAGGGAAACGTGTCTCTTACATCCCTAGCTCAAGGTTTGGGAAAAACTGGGCACAGTTAAAACTTACCTTTGACGGCGTGCGTCAAAATGAAAATACTTGCGCGTCATGCGCGGGAGTTTGCTTCGTTTTAAATCCTCCATGCTGCAATGCAAAAAGGAGCTCCCAATAACGTATTATCATGAGTGATGACGGAACACTAGGGCTTTTCGCGAATCTTTCTGAAAAGTACCGGGGAAGGGTCTCCAAAACGATTGTTTTTGACACAATCAAAATTAGTCTGTGTAATCCCAAGTGAATTCAATTTCCTTATTGATTGAAAACATTTGAAATGAATTTCAGCAAAGATCTTTCGTTCCAGGTCTTTTACTTGGTCCACACAAGAGAACCCTTTGGAAAAGGGGAATATTTTAACAACTACTTCATTGTGTGAGCTATAACCGCAAAGCCCGAGCCAAATCTCTGTTTTCTTTTTATCCAGGCATAGGACTTATGTTGGTAGTTTCTCCATCATTGGTAATACTGTCTCAATACTTCAGGAAAAGATTCGCTCTGGCCGTCGGGCTACTCGTTGTGGGACTCAGCACAGGTCAGTCTGTCTTCCCACTTTTGTTTCGTCTCTTGATTGTAAACTACGGCTGGAGGGGAGCCATGATGATTGGAGGAGCTATCCAGATGAATAGTGTGGCAGCTTGCGCCCTCTTTCGACCACTCAGGTCATCAAGTTCGGACAAAGTTAAGCGTGTAGGAAGAAGATTGGAGGGATTGGATAATAAAGGGGCGATCGACATGGACATGGGAACTACTCCAAGTGGCACGTTACGGAATACTTCCCAGGAAACGCAGACTCCTGATCAAAAAAGAAAAACAACGAACACAGAAAAAGACAACCTCAACGAACTATCAGAAAGAAAGTTAGAAACGAAGGAATTAGATTACACGAAATCTTTAGACAGTATTCCGATCAAAGCAGTTGTCTCAGATCAACAGTTAAATGTAAAGCTTCACTCACAGGGATCCGTTCAGACACAACAAGAAAAACACATCAGTCCTGAAAACGAAGAGCCGATTTGCGATGTTTCTCGCCAAGATGTCAACATAAACAATCTTGACCATAGTCCCAAGGAAAACAATGGAGGAAGAACATTTCGAGACTATTTTGGATTTTTGGACGTCTTCTCCAATTCCCTGGTTATGTTGATTGTTTTGGAAAGTTGTTTCTTTGCCATTGGGTTGAGTACAAATGCGACACATCTTCCAGCTAGAGTCAAAGAGGCAGGCTGGTCAGAAGATCAGGGTGCGTTGGTTCTAACAATATATGCCATAGTTTCTATAGTAACCCGTGCAACTCATGGTTGGTTCGTGGATAAGAACTACATCGGTGCCTTCAAGCTGCTGGCGATTGTCTTGTTCGGATGTGCAGTTGTCAGTTGCATGAATTCAGTCTCTGATAGTTATATATTCTTGATTGGATACGGTGTCATTCTGGGTGGATTTGTGGGTATCGCAGCGCCTCTGACAATATTCACTGCGAAGAGTGTTGCCCGTCCGTCACAAGCACCGAGTGCTATGGGCTTGGTTTTATGCGCTCTGTTCCTGTTCAGCGGTACCGGATCAATCATTGCAGGTAATAAAAAATAAAAATATCTTGAGCCCGTAGGTCCCTAAAAGGGACAAGTATATAAGGAGATAAATGGACAGGTGGTTTATTCCCACTCAAACAAAGGTTGTTCTTTCGAATTCTTGTCATTAGGCCTACATCAAAGTATTAATTTCTTTCTTCCACAATGAAACATTACTTTGTCCCGGCCCCTCAAAATCATGTCGTGGCCTCGAAATAATTTAATATTTCAAAATAGTGTTCCGTTAATATCCGAGGGATCAAAATCCAAGGAACTACTAACTCTATGTCTACTAAATCTTCTTATTTGACCATAATGACGTGCCACTGTTTTGCATTGAAAGAAGTTAAAAACATAAAAATACTCATCTCCTTTTCTTTGTCTTCCAGGAAAGATTTTTGATGTTACAGGAAATTACGTCGCTACTTTCCTAACTGCTGGTGCCACGTTTTTTGCAGCGTCTATACTACCTTTCATTGTAGCAGTCTGCAAGAAAAGGCGGCAGATTGAATGAAAAACGTCCTTCTTCCAGTCAGTCACGAACAGACAATGCACTTTTACTTTACTCATACATATTCATGACCGAGAGTAGAGTTCTCACTGGTCCATTCATCGCGCACGCGAGTATTAACGCACATGGTAAATGCACATGACTCCCGCGCACAACTTTTTTTTCTGTCGGCCCTACACCTACATCGTCGTAGTGCTTTTCAATGGGGAATTTTTGTTTTCTAAATGGATTAAAAAGGGAAACCTTGTAGAAATAAAAACTCAGGGACATTTTTGAGGATGGCAATTCTAATGTAGGCCTCCAGAAAAAAAGTGCCTACCGGGCTGCCCGGGCATTAGTCTACTTGTCATGCGCATTTACCATGTGCTTGACGGTCGTGGAACGCGCCCCTCTCTTAACATTGTTTTATGCATGAGGTATGTCACAATGCTAACCCAAAACAAGGCGATGGGCGCCGCCACTGCAAGTGATGGGAGACTTGCACCCCGTCAGTTGTTGTGTTGTTTAAGTGCAGAAATATAAAGGTTAACTGTTAGATGTCATGCTATTGGAACGTGTAGTGTCATTGCTTTCACACAATTGTTTTTGTTAACGCAGGTTGAGAGGTAAGGGAACAAACACCACATTGAGTATTGATACAGTTAAAAGTTATAACTTTCCTTCAACCTTTTTACTTCTGCAGTGAAGCAACTCTATTTACAAGCAAAGAAGGTTGTTAAAAAACTGTTAAACAATATAATAAGGTTGGTTTCGGGCAAAAAACTTCAGTAACTAGCTGCGCCCACAAAAACGAAGCAAAAACTAGACCACTTTTCAATTCCTATTCTGACATTCGACCTTTCTTTTTAATGGAAGATTCGAAAAACAATGATCTTGAATAATATTGCTGAGCATAATAAAATAAAGCATTAACGGGTCGTAGGCCTTGTATACGCTTGGTTATTTCTCTAAACTAATTTCAAAAAGAACTTACATGGCGAGAAACACACCAGCTTTTATTTATCTATTTATTTATTGTTTAGTTATTATCTTTTTTGTCGACATTCATTTATTGTTTTCATTTATTTTTCTAGTTGTATATAACTCTTTTTAAACTGAGGATTCGTTTTTAAACCTTTGTGTCTCTTGCCAATTTTACAATTTTTTTTTTTAAATGTTTCTTATTAAGTTTATTTTTTGCCTGATGGGAGGGAGTGGTGCTATTTTGCATTTTTACTCTTTCTGCGTTCTTGCTTTTAATTATATTTCTGTTTTTGTCTTAATGTTCTTCATGTTTTTATAGTTTTTTGTAAATAATTATAGATTTTTAATACAAGGCCAGGGATATTGGAATTGAAGTCCTTCGGGCTACAGTTTTTAGGTAAACTTTTTTTAATTCTAGGCATAGGGCCTATGTCCCTGGCTTTTGTTTTGTACTGTGTATGTTTGTACCTTGTATGTATTTTTATGCCGAATAAATAATAATAATAATAAATAATACATTTTGAGAAACAATTTATTTTCAAGTATGGCATACAGCGGTTATTTGAAAAAAGATTGTTTACCCCCAAAATGTTAAATTAAGATGATGTGTAATCCTATAAGAGATTTTCTCTCTAGATTTCCGGCGATTGACAATAATATTGTACGCAATATAAGAAAATGTAATTTGATGGAACTATGAGAAAATAAAATTAGCTGTTGCTTGAACAACTTACCAACCAAATGGACCAATGGTATATATGCAACAAAATGGCCTGACGTTTCGACCCTAGCAGAGTCTTTCTCGAAGGCTAAAACTATGGCAAACTATCTTGATGGAACTATTTGACAGGATGGTTTTATAAAGAGTTTAGATGGAGAACTATTCACTCTAAAATCTCCCGGTTCAAAAACAACGATTTGACCTCGAGGCTGCATTAGTTTCGGATAACACAGATTGCGTTCAGTTTTATTTATAGCGCTTTAATTTTTAAATCGTTAGACAAAATAACATCATTTAAAATTGTCTAAGTAAGACCCAGATTTTAAGAGTGTTGAGAAATTTCAATTTTGACAGTTAAATAATTTGTTATTACATCTAGAAATTTATAGTTATAGCAATGAAAAGCTGCAATTCTTTTGTTGACATTCATTTATTTATTTTTTTCATTTTTTTTTCGAGTTGTATATAACTCTTTTTATCTTGATCGAGGATCCGTTTTTAAACCTTGTGTCTCTTGCCAATTTTTTTTTTGTTTCTTTAATGGTGGTTAAGTTGATTCTTTGCCTGATGGGAGGGGGTGGGGCTATTTTGCATTTTTGCTCTTTCTGCGTCCTTGCTTTTTGAATTATCTTTCTGTGTTTGTCTTAATGTTCTTAATGTCTTTATAGTTTTTTGGTAAATAATTGTAGATTTTTAATATATGGCCAGGGAACTTGGAATTGAAGGCCTTCGGGCTACAGTTTTTAGGTAAACTTTTTTAATTCCAGGCATATGTCCCTGGTTTCAGTTTTGTACTGTATTATGTTTGTACTTTGTATTTGTTTTTATGCCGAATAAATAATAATATTAATAATAATCATAATTCTGAATTAGAGAACAATCAATGTACAACGTGTTTAAAACCATGAGCAGAACTTAAAAGCATGATAACTTGAAACACTGTGAGCAAAACAATTGATAGATACGACTGTCACTATTCGATACACTGTGTGAATGGCATAATTGCGCAGAAATATTTGTTTTGAACGAAAATTGAAATAATATTTACTGATTTTTTTTAAACGAAAAACATAGGCAAACTCTTGCATATGCCACGCAGCACAAAATGTTATGTTTAATTATACTACTCCAACGTCATTAGCGTCTGTGCAAGGGTAAGATACATGTCATGTTACACTTCTTTTTAAAGATAGGGTCGTCATGTTAGTGAGGAAAAAAGTTGTCTAACCTAATGTTAAAGTGGGGAAGAGTGTCATTGCATATACATGTACAATGCGATTCTGGGCCACTTAACAAAATGTCAACACCCAAAACACCCAATGTACATTGTGCATGTGCCCTTTTTTTTCACGGGTATTGAAAACTGGAAGGATGTTGACCTTATTCAAACCATTTTAACGTGAGGTTAGAGATTTGTAGTTGCTTACAGTTTGTCCACTCACCAGTTTTCAATGTCCTACAGGTCGCACATTCAACTTTATAATACTAATACTAATACACAGTTTTTATATAGCGCTTCACAAAAAAAACCTCAAAGCGCTTTACAAGAAAAAACAATATTTCAAATTAACATTATTAAAGATAAGCATTATATACACAGAAAGCGGCAGAAAACAACAGAGAACTAATTGAATAAATAGGTTTTGAGCAGTGATTTGAATTGATTAGCAGTTTGGGCAGTTTTTATGAAAACAAACAGATTTGTAATAAGACTTTTAACTAATCAATTGTCATCAATGATTTTTACAACGATTTGATGATTTTGTGTACACAAACAAGAAAAATCAGTTGGGTAGAGAACAACATGTACTTTTTTTAATGGTGATTATTATTTAAAAAAGAATTATGGAACTGAAACCAAGGATACTTGATACTGAGCTTACCTCATAACTGTAGCTCGCTAGCATGGAATCAACCAGAAACACCAGGCTAAAAGGTGGACACTATTGGTAATTACTCAACATAATTATTTAGCATAAAACCTCACTTGCAAATGATGGGGAGCTGTTGATAATATAAAACATTGTGAGAAACGGCCCCCTCTGAAGAAACGTAGTTTTCGAGAAAGAAGTAATTTTCCACGAATTTGATTTCGAGACCTCAGATTTAGAATTTGAGGTCTCGAAATCAAGCATCTGAAAGCACACAACTTCGTGTGACAAGGGTGTTTTTTCTTTCATAGGTATCTCGCAACTCCGACGACCGATTGAGTCACAGGTTTGTTTTTTCATGCACACGTTGAGGTACACCAAGTGCAGGGAGGACTGATCTTTACCAACAGTGTCCGGTGTCTTCAACCCATGTTGCACTTTCAAGGTTTTCTCCGTTATTTGACGTGAACTATTATCAATCCTAGTAGATGGGACCTAATGCTCACTGTCCCATCAGAAGGAAAGCATTTGGAAAAGTATCTTTCTCAAGGACACAAGTGCCACGACCGGGACTGGAACCCTATACTCTGCCGATCAGAGCGCGAGTCACGCGCTAGGACACAACGTGATCACTACCATCCCTTTATAGTTTCGATACCCATAAAGACCAAGACCTCTCGTTTTTGGAACCTTTCGATTCTTTTAATTCTAAATAAATGAAGAAAAAAACACATTATGCATTACAAATATTTTGCTAAATTTTTCTTTCAAACGGTCGGGTCGCGTTTTTCAGGTTTCACCTTAAATCTAGAGCGATTATGTCCAGGAGAATAATTCGTACTCGGAATACCCAACGTTTTAATACACAACGTTTCATGAAGGTCACATAATTTGATCGTTTAAATCCTTTTCTCTAAACCCCATTCCTTCTAGGAAAATTGTTTCTCAAAATTTTATCAACAGCTGCATGTGCTCATAGAAGTAAGTTTTAATGCGGTCATTAATTTGAGTGTAGGGCCTACCTCCCATTTAAGGCTTTACAATCATGTTATTGTTAATCTTTATCAATACAAGCAATGTTAGATTCTGACTTTGATTTTGTTTTATTTGCCACCAAGGTGTGCAAAATGACACATTAAAAAGATACACAGTGGAAAAACACATTAAATTGGAATTCATAAATACCTCAGACAGTTTCGCTATTCCTATTGGTGGAGAGCGCGTCACGTGGGTGTGTATAAACCTTTGTCTCTGACCGGTAAAAAGTGACACGCGACCTTGCACCTGTTCTTATAAGACAGTTTCTTCATTCCTATTGGTCGAGAGCAACGGCTGAAACAGTTGTGCCACATCACGCGATAGCGACGCGCACAGCATTCTCTTATAAGGAGTTGTTTACCCGAGGGCGGCGGAGGGCTTTACCATTTCGTGGAGGGGTGTTGTGTTGAAAGAAACCATTGAACAATTTTTGCATTTATTTTACTTTTTGACCAAAAAGTGATGATGTTTTTGACCGAAAAGGTATACATGAATGGGAATCAAAGTGTGTTGAATCGGTTTTCAACTAGTGGTTTAAACCCACGAGGCCTGGTTCTTGATAATTTACCTCGACTTCGTCTCGGTAAAATTATCAAGAACCAGGCCTCGTTGGGATTAAACCACTAGTTGAAAACCTCTTCACCTAAAATCTTTTTGCACGTTGAGATTTGTGAGCACAAACTAAAGATTTACAACTTTATCTTTATAAATTGTTTTTCATCACACAAACTCAAAACAACATTTAAAAGGTTCCTTTATAAGGTCCTGTTTCAATCAACCCATAAACATTCCTTTAAAGCCATTGGACACTTTCGGAACAGAAACAAATTAAAAGTTCAAAGATTTACATATAACTGACAGTGTTTACAGAAGGTAATGGTGAAAGACTTCTCTTGAAATATTATTCCATGAAATGCTTTACTTTTTGAGAAAACATACATGTCATGACACGGCGAAACGTGCGAAAACCGATGACCGATTGAGCCTAAAATTTCACAGGTTTATCATTTTATATATAAGTTGTGGTACACGAAGTGTGGGCCTTTGGACAAACTGTTTACCGAAAGTGTCCAATGGCTTTAAAAATCTCACAGTTCTGGTCGGATGCATTTTGGGAGTCGCAGTATCTCTTTAGGTGTTGTTGTGCTCAATTTACCGTTTATTACAATGTTCAAAATGTCCATCCTTATTTTTGTCTTCCTTGCCTCAGCGCTGAATTCTTGAGAAGCGGTTGAATTCAGCAAATGGTTGACTAATGGAAATAACCCAGCCAATAATACAGTAGAGAAAATTTTGACAGTGGTAGATATATTATTATGTACAGAGTCAGTCTCTCCCAGAAGGTTTACCCAAAACACGGCCAATAATGTGATGCCGATGACTTGTAGCATTATCCTGGCAACGTGCACCCTGACTGGCCGGTATTTTTCAACAATCAGCCAAAACAACTGAAGCTCAATTGTCGGTATTCCGTTTTTTTTATATTTGACGAGAGGGGTCGCAATTTCTTTTTCTTCAATAACACCCATGTATTTATTTCCTCCATCTCCAAGACTCGTCTGATTGTTTATCATGCGTCTTGCGGAGCGGACCTCTGCCTCATCCATCAGGGCGTCTGCCTCCTTCATGACGTCACTTAGTAAGATGTGATATCCGTCGTAAAAACTCGTAACTGCATCAACTACGTACATAGCCAAAACCAACATTGTCATCACATATGGGCCGACCTTGTCAGCATTTATCACAGTGCCCATAAAAGTGTGCACAAGTACTTCTGCAACATAGAAAAGGTTCATCACCAACTTATAGGTCCAAGTATAGATACCCAACAAATAAGGTAACACAAAACCTAAAACTGATATTTTTTTAACCCCCCTTGGGAGAAACAGTTGAATAAAAAATTTCAGAAAAAACAATAAGGGCAAAGTTTCTGCTGCAAAGTACACCAATGACAATAAGACACACGGAAGATACAACAACACACTTAACAAACCAAGACAGACATCACTGTCAATATGACTATGGATGCAGCGGTTAATAATGACCAATGGCCAGCTGTACAACACTAGCTTCGACCAACATTTCACATTAAGTATCATCTTTGCTCTATAACCTAACATGTCCTGTTCAAAGAAATTTTGGAAACGGTGCTCAAATGATTGCGACTCTTCATGTGTTTCGAGTCTGTTGTGAGTACCGGTCCTCGTCGTGTGCACCGTTCCTTTAACACATGTAAACAGTATTATCAAATGAAAGATAATGGTGAATAAGTTAATGCCAACATTATACCATGTTTCTGTAAAGGTGTCAATGAGCTTACAGCGATGAAGTGCATTGTTTCTCATTGAATAGCTCTCTGTATTTGTCAAGAGACATTGGGGAACATATTCCATCACTATAAACAACCCAACAAACACAAAGTACCTTAATGTGAAAACCAGTATATTGCTGTTTCCCCAGTTAAATAGCGTATATTTTAGTCCAATTGGGAGATCTGATTCCAGACTGAGCCTGTCGACCCCATTTTCATCGCTCTCTGGTGGATTTTTCTGTTGAAGAAATCTCACGGCCATCGGCGCAAACAGAGCCAAGATGATGCCAATTACGCGGATCCAAGTTAGCCAGAATTCGGTACGCACCACTCTAACCTGGTCACCGCCTCTCTGCCAACAGTCATATGCACTTGTTTCTTCCATCAATTTGAATGGGCTTGCAAACAACCTATCGTTCGTCTGATACATTTGTTTCTCGAGACATATTATCTCCCCATCATCATCATACACTTCAGCTTGACGTGCGTCATTTTCTCCTTTCGTCATGTCTTGTAGAAGTCCTTTGATCTCTTTGAGTGTGTCCTCATCAGTCGAATTTGGTTCGTTGCAAACAGAAGATGCATTTATCTTCACTGTTAATGAGAATACACCATGACTTAATGTTGTCAACGAAATCATGTTGAAATTGAAGGGAGCACCAAGTAAAAGTTTCCCCCTACCTCCTTTGGACCACACCCAAGTCAGTGGATCAATAATGTTTCCAATGTCCTCCAAGTAGGTCGAGGAAGGGTCATCAAACTTAACGTTTACGAAATCCAGCTTTAGATAGACGAAAATGGCGCCCTTTTTTACAAGTCTGTTGAACTCTTTCACTGGATGAAACGACTCGGATTTAAATACGGAGAAGTTGCAATATGTTGGTGAAAAGTTGTTATATGGCGGCAAAGTGCTATTAGAAGGAGAGGATCTCCTTTTCATGTTCACCTTATCTCGGCCAATTGTCTGTCCTTCAAACGACCGACGTGCTGGTGCGCTATGAAGCAGCCCAATCACGGCGAGAAATACGACAAAGAAGAAAGTCACGCCGGTGATATTTCTACCTTTGCTGCACATGCTGAATCCCCTATGGATTAAAACATTCATCTTTAAAGTTGCTTGTTTACTGTTCATTAAAACATTGAAAACGGGTAAATTATTCAAGCTGCATAAATTTGGTTGGAAGGCTGCCAGTCATTCTACCGAGAAAAAAAAAACAAGATTGTGTTTTTTACAGTATAATTGTAAAAGTTCCTGCAAAATATGCCATTTTGATCGTCTTTCTGCTGTTATGTTTATAAATTGTTTTGATAACTTCAACTAATTAATGTGGCATAAAATTAAAAAATAAATCCTGATGTGAATACCATAAACTATAACAGTTTCAATTAAAAAAGGGTAGTCACATTATTACTCATTACAAACTGTCACAAGACATCGATGCAAAAAAAAAAAAAAAAAAAAAACCTCAGTGAGCGATAAACTCCAAACAGGAAATTAGATTTATTTATTTCTCATTAAAAATTACATTTCAGACTGTAATATTCTTCCAGGGATGTATTCTTCTATCATCTTAAGATGGTGCAAGTTTTATGTCAATCTGATGATCTTCGGTTTTTTGCCTTACCAAATTCTGTAACGTTCCTTTAAAGACAGTGGACACTATTGGTAAATGTCAAAGACTAGTCTTCACAGTTGGTATATCTCAACATATTATGCATAAAATAACAAACCTGTGAAAATTTGAGCTAAATCGGTCGTCGAATTTGCGAGATAACACTGAAAGAAGAAAAAAAAAACCTTGTCACACGAATTTGTGTGCTTTCTGATGCTTGATTTCGAGACCTCAAATTCTAAACTTGAGGTCTCGAAATCAAATTCGTGGAAAATTTCCTCTTTCTCGAAAACTACGTCACTTCAGAGGGAGCCGTTTCTCACAATGTTTTATACCATCCATCTCTCCCCATTACTTGTAATCAAGAAAGGTTTTATGATGATAAATATTTTGATTAATTACCAATTGTGTCCACTGCCTTTAATTGCAGTAAATAATTAATAAACATCATTGCTTATATAACCAGGACAGGGCAATGTCATGTCAACACGGACGGGGCCAACTTCATATAGATGCTTATAAGCAGACTTAGATATCCACAAATTATTTTGCTCAGCAGAAACGTGTTAACTGAGACTGGTCCTCTATTGATTTTGACCTATCAAAAAAAAAAAAAAATGCTTAGTAGATCATTGAAATAACTTTCTCGGGGGGGGGGGGTACTTTTGTAACCGCATACAATTTTAAAAGTAAATGTTTGAAATCTATAGACTGCTCATTTGATTGTGTCCGGTTACTGATGGTAGTTAAAGAGGGACATGTTGCATTGTACAGTGAAACGATTTTACCTGGCACTGCCTTCCCTCTTCTTCAACCAAGTCTGTAATCAATCTATCGGATTTATTTCCTTGAAGTATCTGTGAGAAAGAAAAAAATACATGCAGTAAAGAGTACTTTTGTTATTATCACTAATGCAATTACTACATCTGTTTACTTTTTGTTGTGGTGCCCTTTGTTGACAGTTTGCTCAGAAGACCTCTGCTCTCGAAGTATGTCGTGGGTTTGAATTCCAACTGATTGGGTTATAGGCCCTATAATCCTGTGGTCAATTTATTGGAGGTCACCGTTCCAGAAGGCACAGGCCAATGGTATAATATTCCATCTATAGTTGTCAATACATCAGACCATGAGGGTAGGATCATACAGACTGCCTTCAGCCGATTTCACGAAACTGCGTAAGTCCACTTGCGCATAGTTTTTGGCACAACTAACATACATATTGCGTAAAGTTGCGTAAAGTTTCGTGAAATCGGCTGCTAGTCAAACAGCAGAGTGTAGTCCTGCGTCGCCTCAATATTGGTCCAATCCCCTCCAAATCCACTTTTTCTTTTTTTAAGGCTAACTTAACTAGACAATCCGATACCGCAAAATACTTATCAGTGTAATCTTTTCAACAACAAAATATCATACATTATATTTATCCCAAGTTGATGTTTGTGTCAAGCAGATTACTTGTTCATACCATGGAGGAATAATTCATACTTACCTACATGTACATTCTTACTTCCTTGTTTGTAATGGCGGCGCAGATTCCTTGACAACAAAAACGACGACATTATTAAGCGGCGTCACATCATGAGCGTGCGCATATTATTACAACAAATCGTGAATTTACAACAGAACGGGAAAAACCAGTCATTGACACAAAAACAGTCATTGGCTCACCGTACCCGGAAACGTTTTTAGCTATTCCGACCTACCGTCGGAACAGGTATTGTTTTCGTCGTCATTTTTTAATCTTAAAAAAAAAAATTAATAATATATATTTACAATGTTCAGTGGATTATTTCTCGTCTCACAAATTAACTTACAAAACAACCTTTTCTGTTTGTACAGCACTCATGAACATAAAATGAATGTGAAACAGTTAACTATGCTCAATTTTCTTTTTGGGATTTTGGTTTCATACAAAGTAGCAGTAGACGCGTTTTGGCTGTATCTGTGTTCGAACTGCAGCGTGAATGAATTATGAATATATTTAGTTATTTATTTATTTATTCCATTCCAGATCTTTATACATGATACAAAAAAAAAAAACAGCACAAGAGCTGTATTACACTGGTCTTGTCATGAATCTGGATCTGGATCAGTATAGGCTAGGCCTACTTGCAGCAATGATTACGGGATGTAGGTTGCAGGTGTGTGGTGCTAGCTGGGAACTCTATATTATTGAGTTCAATTTCTGAAAGACATGGGCCCCTACATGAGCGAAAATGGCAAGTCGTGACTATCTTTGTCTGGATTTCATTTGAAATGTTTTCAATCAATAAGGAAGTCGAGTCAATTGAATGTAAATAGATTTGTATTGTTAAAAAAAAACCAATCATTTAGAATACCCGTATATATATCAAGTGCTTTTTTGAAAGATTCGCGAAAAGCTTTGCACCATGTTACGTCATAGTTGGGTTGTATAGCCGCTTTGTTGCAGCGGGGAGGTATAACAAAGCAAACCCAACCACGACGTCAAAACATTGTAATTTTGACGTCAACGGCAGTAGTGTATACTATAGGTGTCCGATTTTTTAGTCGATAATAGTTCAGAGTAATGTCACAACTATACATTAAATCGGTAAATAAACACCATTAAATAAACAAGATTAAGTTTCCATCAAAAACAAATTCGCTCAAATATAGGCCTATACCTTTACGCTATTGTCACACTGTGGCGAACATTCTTGCAAATAATATGAATATTTAAAATTCGCGATGAATTCGCAAAAAAGTTGCGATTTGATATTGAATAATGTTCTCGGTCGTCCTTAAACCTCTCCTTACCAATATCTTACGCACAGTACGCACGCTTTACCAACAGTACCAATGGCTTAAGGCGAATTACCGTCTTTAAGAAATTTAGGAAGCGCTTAATTGCCACTTTCAGAGTGATGGCGAATGTTCTTGCGAAGATGAATATTTGTTTTTCGCATAGAATTCGTTCAAAATGGCGGTTGGATAGTGAATATTTTCGCAAGGATGTGGAGAATGATTTGTGAACGTAGCGAATTTGTTACCAACGCTTATAAACACACGGCGAATGTTTCGTAAGCCTTGATAAGCCATTCCTGTCGGTAAAGCGTGCGTGTTATGCGTTAGATGTTGGTAAGGAGAGGTTTAAAGATGCTATGTCAGATTGTTGGCCCCAAACATAAAAAATGGTTTTTTTTTGAGTGAATGGTATTTCAAAGAGTATCACCCGCTCTAACGAAAAAAAAGTTTAACTTTTACTTTTAATGGTCAGGAACCATGAAATTCTTTTAAAACGTTTCTTATACAACACATAAGAATTGGTCACGTGATATATTGTCGGGATCCCGACAAAAACTAATTTTGAGCACTTTATTTCACTGCTACTAATAATTGGCGGACTTTTTCGAGCAATGGCTCAAATGAAAGCTTGTAACTTTCTCGAACCCCATCAAAATACCTATTGAATTTTGGGTCAAATCGGTAGCCTTGCTCAAGGCAGTCGCATTATTCGCTCCGAAAAGACGCCGCTGTAAACCCACCCGTACACCCTGTGCGTGGTGCGTGCGATCACACCACATAACCCACCCGTATACACACTGTCACATCGTACGTCTACTGTGCACACAAGTCATCCGCACTCGTACCACTAACCGCATGCGGAGGCCGTCAGGCCGACATCCTTGTCGGGTCTGTAACTTCCGGGTTTAATGTGTTGTATTGAAAAATGTCCACAAGTGGAAAAAATTGGGGGGCTCTCGGATATGCTAGTATGCAGCTCATGAATATGTATATCTTTCGTCAGACCTATCAGACAACACAGGATGTGAGGCAAATGAATTATTCATTTTGACGTCCAATCACGCACGCCTATCATGCTCGCTGAGCGTCCGTGGTGGTGGTGTGTGATGTAGACATGTCTCGTCTTTCGCGGGCATTATGGTAATGAGCTGACCTTGGGAACTCTTCGCTTATTATAGTAACTGGCGGAATGCCGCGCTTCGCGCGGCACCCCGCTAGATGAGGAGGATTCTAGTATACAAATGTTGTAAAAGGTAATGTGGGGGCAAGGGAGGTATTCTTACAGGTAATAATCATTTCGTAGGATTGGATAAGAAATTGTATTTATGATCGGTATGGAAATTTGTCATTAATGTTGTATTTTGATAAAAATTAATTGTTGAGCGTGCACAACCTACGCGTCGCCTCCTCTCCTCACCTTCTCTCTTGCGTTCTCCAACTAAAGGAATTGGTGTTTGTTTCTGGAATTGAGCTTTAATATTGGGGATGGGTATACTTGGCAATGATGGTACTTGGCATGATATGTAGGGTATTTCGTAATATTTTAGTGTTGATCGAGCGGGCCAACGCATTATCCGTAATGTGGATTATGTTTCGCCTCTTTACGCATGTTTTAATTCAATCGGCTTTTGTCATTGTGTCAATTTTATCCACTGCACTGAGTATTTCCCAGCTAAGATGACTGTAAGGGTAATAATGCTTAGTCGACTAAAAATATAGCACGTACACTGCTCCAATGACACACTTATTTTATTGTGTTGAGCACATTTGGTACAATTCAGTTACACTTGGCAAAATGTACATCCTGAGTCCCGCCCAAACTGCTTTCGTTATAGTTACGAACTTTGTGAAACATTTGCCTTGTTATTTTGAGGGTCTGTACGTCCAGTTTTGGTTAATTTTTAATGGAGATGGGCCAATCGGACAATGTATAACTTGCTGAATTTGGAATCAGCAGTGGTATTTGGTTCCCTTAGCAACAAATCCATAGTCACCGATAGCCACGGATTTGAGTGGTCTATAAGTCTGGTCTCCCCCCCTCCTCAACAATTATCACCGCTGCACTATAGCAGAGGAGAAATCTGACTAAAAAGGCTTGTATGAAAGTGGTACCCTCTTTTAAAACAAACTCATAATCACAGCCACTAACAGCCACGGAGTTTATCTGACTGAAAAGGAAGCTTCGAATAAGTTCTGGTATACAGCAGATAAAAAAAAACGCGTCAGTTGGTATGGACTTTAACGACAAAGTCAATTTCTGCAAAATTGTATTGAAAATAAAAATATTTAATGATTGGTTGCTATATTTGTTGAATGATTTTTGCTTTGTTTCCAATGAGGTGTACACGATTTTAGAATCTAAGGCCCCATTCATCGTGATTTATTGAGCGTACGTCCAACGACGCAAACAAAGTTGTCTGAGCACCAAATAAAGCGAGTTTTCGGAACATGCTGTGCAACATCTAATCTACTGTTTTTACCACCGCTTTTGGGAGTAACAGAACGTCGGCTTCATTAATTTTTAGTTTATTCTCATATCAATTAATTCTCATGTAAACTTTCTGGTGAACATCCGCCGGGGCGCGCGCCCCGCGTGACGAAGTCCCCTGATAAAACATCCAATTATATATTATCATAATTATCTGTGGAACCCTATACGAACTAAAATAATAGAAACGGTAATTTTATTGGTCTTTAATAACTACTCCTATATTCTCTCACTTAATTCACTTTCAGAAAACATTTGCCTAGTTATTTTGAGGGTTTGTATGCCAGCTACCCCTACATCCTCTCACTTAATTCACTTTCAGAAAACATTTGCCTTGTTGTTTTAAGGGTTTGTAGGGCCAGTTTGGTTAATTTTGTATGGAGAAATTAGTAAAAAGTGCCTGATTCAGCTGCACATGAGGGCTCTTTCGATAACAAAACCCGACGGCCGATTGCTTAATACAAAACGGATTTGGCAAAAACTACATCCTGAGTCCTGACCAAACTGCGTTCTAACAATTTTTGTTGCTTCAGAACTTTGAATGGAATGTTCGTTTACAGCTTCAAAACAGCCGTTGATGTTTCACAAAGTTCGTAACTATGAAAGCATACTATTCTTAAACGGTGATTTAATGTACTCTTTTGTAGGTTTAACTGGCAAAACCTATACAATGTTTATGAAAAGAATCAGTAATGTATTTACTTTCTTTTTGAAAATGTTCCTTGAATTGATCCACCCTTGACGATGCTGGTAATGATAGGGATGAAACGCCGTCTGAGCATATACATGCAGAAACAATAATTATGGATAGTACGAAGCTATAAATTATTTTGATTTGTTTTTGTTTTGTTAGGTACAATAACCATGATTGCAAAAATAGGTGCATCACAGCTTGAAATAAGCACTAATTCCAACATCTGAGAGGAGGGTACGTCACCCCTCAGACTCCCTAGATTGCACCAGAGAGCATCTACGGCCTAAAACAATTATGCACCCCCCCCCCCCCCCTCCATCTTTTAAGACGGATTGACGCCCCTGGGCTAAGGGGAAAAATAGAGATAATGTAATTGTTACTCATAGGGGTTTACTTATTGTAATGCAAGCTAACAGATCCATGGATAGGGAAGTTTTTCACTGTGGAAGTTTATTGAGTGTGTGGTGCACTACGAGCAATTAGCTGACATCGCCAACACTGCTCGTCAGTACGCTCCTCAGTGAAAAATAAATATTAAACATGGGATGTGTTTTGAACAGAGCAATAGAACAGGTTCTGTTTCTAAATTCCGAACAGCGCCCTCTTTAGCCTTGAAATCACAAGGTCAACACTGCTGCTGATGACAAATCAGGATCACATGAACAAAACAACGTGTGATCCTGAACGTACAGTGCACAGTGGACGATGATGCTGTGTGTGTGGTTGTCCAAGATTGTGATTATTTTTGACAGATTGTGTCAAAAAACGTCTGAATCTGAGAAAAAATGTGGCCAGGATAGGAGGAAAGGATATTATTAGCACCATTTTATATTGTGATTAAGTTTGATAATTATTCATTCAGTGCCGACAAAAAACATCATCATGGCTTCTGTCAAAGTTGCCGTTCGTGTTCGTCCGATCAACGAGAGGTATGTACACCATTGCTCTCTATAATAATAACTATACGATTTTAACGTCAAAACTCAAATGATGGTGATGTTTTCATCTCATCATACATGTCATACCATGGTCATACAGAGTACATCGGAAAAGTTTCCGTATGGCGCCACCACTTTTTCATTCAATATGAAATAATATAGTATCTAATTTACCTCAATGAGATATCCCTTTTTGTAAAAATGAGTAAAAAAGTGGTGGCGCCATACGGAAAGTTATCCCCACTATTTAATTTATCATGATCCAAATCATCGACGAGAGACAATTTCATCTGACCATTGTGGACGGAGGCTACTTACCTACCTCCATGGTTGAAAGGACATAGAGCTTCTCTATGAATGAGTTGGAACGTAATGTTGTTTCTAGTTGCGATGTTCAGAACTCTCCATGGATCATGTGGAGGGTTCTGATCATCATCGCAACTGTTTTGTTTCATGAATGTGTGCACATTGTATACGATGTATAATCACATACAAATTATTTTGCAAATATTTGCATATATTATGTATTTGATGATGCAATACTACTATGAATGTTTTGGCATACTGGGGTTATGGTACCTTTGAAAAAGATTTCTAGAATCTAGGTCTGGGGAGTTTCCATCCAGTCGAGATTCCAAACTTCAAACTCATCAACATAGGCTATATGCGATCTTCAATCTTCAATGGTGGAATCCTTATTCAGCTATCTATAGCTATACTAGATTGGTGCAGAAGTGACGTCACAGGCAAAGTGCATAAGAAATAAGCTAAAGTTAAGGTGTCGACAAGACAAAAAGACTGATAACAAAGACGATAACTTAGGGTGCGTAAAAACTGACGGATGATTTAGAGGAGATGTGAGCCCACTGGTAGCCTCATCCCTCTAATAGCTGGTAGGGCAGTTTCTTTGAAGGCTGCTATTGAAGGAGACATTACAGTGGCTGCTGGGAGCTGGTTCCATAGTCGGATGGATCGAGGGTAGAAGGAGTATTTGTACGGAACTATGGATGTGACTGGTATGGTGAACTTTAACTGATGGTCATGTCTTCCAAGAAATGGTGCTGTTTGGACGATGGATGGGAACTGTACGTTTACTAGTCCTTGATGAATCTTGTAGAACATGGTTAGTTGGGAGACAAGTCGTCTAGTATGGAGTTACTCCCAGCCCAGAGTATTAATCAAGCTTGTCACAGATGTTGTTCTCCAAAAGTCGCTGAAGACAAACCGTGCAGCAGCCCGTTGGACTTGTTCAAGGCGGTTTACTGTGTTGATTGTGTACGAGTTCCAGGCTTCCGAAGCATATTCTAATTGGGGGCGTACTAGGGCCTGGTATGCTCTTGCCTTGACTTCCTTGGTACAGGGAGACAGAGTACGACGGAGTAATCCAAGGGTGCGACTGGCCTTCTGTGTGATTTTGTTACAGTGGTCGTCCCATCGAAGATCGTGAGATATGGTGACTCCGAGATACTCGTGTTGGTCAACTCGCTCGAGCGTCTGTCCAAAGATGTTGTAATGGAAGGTGCTTGGGTTGCGCTTCTTCGTTATAGAAAGGATGGCACACTTTTTAACGTTGAAGTGCATCAACCAGGTTGAGGACCAATCTGCGAGGGCTTCAAGATCTCTCTGAAGGATAAGGTGATCATTTTGGTTCTCTATCTCCCTGTAAACAATACTATCGTCGGCGAACAACCGTATGCTTGACTGGATGTTATCTTGGATGTCATTTATGTATAGTAGGAATAAGGCGGGGCCGAGGACTGAGCCCTGAGGAACACCCGATGAGACATTTTCCCACGAGGAGTGTGAACCATTGACAGAAACTGCCTGTACTCTGCTATGCAAGAAAGAGTTAATCCAATCCAGGGTTGGACCTTGAATGCCGTAGTAACCTAGCTTGGCGGATAGTCGTTGGTGGGGCACTTTGTCGAACGCCTTGCTGAAGTCTAGAAGTACTACGTCAACTTGTCCACGAGTTTGGAGAGTATGCGCCCAGTCTTGGCATGATGATATTAGTTGAGTTACAGTTGAGAGCTTTTCCCTGAACCCATGTTGGGAGTCTAGAAGTATGTTGTGTGCACTCAGATGTTTGGCAATGTGGCTAAGCACAATATGTTCCATCACTTTACAGCAGACGCAGGTGAGGGAAATTGGACGATAGTTTGCTGGGTCAGATTTAGGACCTTTTTTTATAAATGCTGGTTACAAGAGCTTGCTTCCACTGAGTTGGTACAGTTCCTGATGTGTAGAATTGATGAAAAAGAAATGCAAGTGCAGGTGCCAGTTCATGTGCCAGTTCATGTGCGACTGTCGTCAGGAGCTTGGGTGGCAACTCATCAGGACCACAAGCTTTAGCTGGATTCAGAGTATGCTAGTTGTTTCTCCACTCCTGCAATGCCTATGGTGAGCTGTGGTATGGATGGATATGGCGATTGTCCTTTGTTAGGGATGTTGGAGCATGGTTCTTCTGTGAAGACAGATTGTATTCCTCCATCCTCCCGACCAACAGGAGGATGGAGGGCCGGTTATGATCATTGCAACTAACTACAAATAGCTATAGTGCACATGCCATGTAGCATGGTACGCTAGGTCCTTAGGTCACTAACAAAGTTGTCGTAACTACCACGTCTCAGAAAGTATGGGACAAACCATGCAACAAAATTTGCATTCCATCATGCAAAAAATGTTTGTAAGTAATTTCACGACATCACACATATTCGGTAAAGTATTTTATAACTTACAATGCGTAATTCTTTTTACACATTCACAAAAATTAGTACATATATGACATTTTTGCATAATGTAAGCACATTGCGTATTACGTTGTAAAGCTACATTTTAAATAAATTAAAAGGTGAATTTAACATTTATTTTACAATCACATCGCCATCATAATAACATTTGTAGGTAAGGAAGGTTTAAACATAATTTTTTTTGCATAAATCTCAGGCTTACAGTGCATTAAAGTTTCAACTCTATATGTACAAAAAAAGTTTAAATTTTTCCGTAATCCCAATTTCAGACCTTTTTTTATCAGCCATGACTCTTGCTTCAGCTACTATAAACACTCAATGAAGTTCTTTGAGTGCATGCATTATTTATAACCGCCCCAATTCTGCCTCAGTCCGTCCGACTACTCAGGTGATGTATTTAGAATTGAACATAAAGGGTGGCAGGCAGTCCATGCATGTACCAATGCTTACCACAGGGTTAGGCATTCTACTCTCATCCAAAGGTGTGGAGTAACATAGGAGAAGAGGAACACGGAAGGACTTGGGCCCACTCCACTCTAGCCAAACTGCCTCATCAAGGTCTAGGCCTAGCCTAGTCTGTTAACAAATTTCAGAGATAGGCCTATTGGTTGTATTTTTTTTTTTTACTTTTCTCAAACTTTTCAAAAATTTATATCTGCTCTTTAAATGCCATTATTTTTATTCTTTCAGGGAAATCAGCTTGGGTTCCACTTGTATTATATCAACAGAAGGTAGAAAGACGAGCATCACAAACCTAAAAGTAAGTTGGTTGTCTTTTTTTCAAAAGTGTGTCAGAACTTCTCCCAACAACTCAAGACAAGTGTCCCAACCATAATTATTCCAGCTCCTCCCCCATGCCCCACATATAATACGTACAACTAAATATTTGTAAAGCGCCTATTTACGTCAAGATCAAAGCGCTGAAAAGAGCAAAACCAATGGAACTGTAAATACAACAGTTAAATTTTACATCTGATACAAGTGAGTGATGAGAGATTTTAACAATGTCAAAGAGTTAACATTTCTGATGCATACTGGGAGGTTGTTCCATATCCGCGGAGCAACAAATGAGAAAGTCCGGTTGTGAGCAGTATGAGAGTGTCCACTTACTGCCCAGTATTCTAACACATGCAGATACTTCATGGAGGCAAAGGAGGCGATTGCCTCCATGCCCCCTAGTAATTGCCTTGTT
This sequence comes from Asterias rubens, assembly GCF_902459465.1. Taxonomy (NCBI): domain Eukaryota; kingdom Metazoa; phylum Echinodermata; class Asteroidea; order Forcipulatida; family Asteriidae; genus Asterias; species Asterias rubens. The sequence continues at coordinate 4,916,863 of NC_047062.1, forward strand.
GGTGTCCTTGCCTGGTCTTTTATAGGGTCTAAGGCACTTCCATGAGGGAATATTTAAGTCTAAGGGATTTTTTGAAGGGGCAAGACAACGGAGGCCGTGGCTTCCGTGTAAATCCAGGCTTGGTGTACCTTATTTCCTCATTAGATGCAATTTTCCCAAGGAGAAAATGCCTTGGTGCCCTTGCCCTTTCAAAAACGAAGCAAACAGGCCTGCTAATGGGATCCGGATGGGTTAAAGATTATTGTGGCTCATTGTAGATGTATTTTACTAAAAGGATTTTGTTACAAGACCCCTCAGGAAAGACTGTTATTGGCCCCTATTGACTGTATTCTGTGATGAACTGCAGGCCTGGCACAGAGGCCATGAAGGCTAATTGCCCTTGCTAACCTAATTGCTTACCATAGGCTTTGAGATTTTCCAATGCATGCAATGGAATTGCCTTGCAAAGTGAAAATGGTCTTGCCCTCAGAAAGATGAAAGTCAAGGCCCGAATGTTGTTGAGTAAACGTTTTGTTTTAAAAAGGTAGAGCAGAGTGAACTGTCATGTGTAGATGTCATTTTTTAGTTAACTAGTTCTTCTTAAACCATGCTTCCACCCAAGAAGAATACTTCACACTTTTAACATCATACAAAAGCTTCAAGTTTTACTCAGTTTTCCTTCATTTCAAACAAAATAATTAATCAAATTGTGACTGGCCACTCTTGGGTGAACATATTGTAAACAAGGTAATACAATAGGGTGCTTGTTTACGTATGAACTAGGCCTGGTATGAACTACGCAAGCATAACATGACACACAATGATTAGGCTGTGCATTTATCCAGAATCAGAATTTATATAAGAGTTTTCTTTCAAACACGGTGGCACGTCTTACAAACTACTGCTACCTACTCATCAATTTAGACAATCGTACCACCACCAGTAACCAATTGCCAAACAAGCACAAAATACAAACAAACCTGTAAAATTAAACATGGTCTTGGAGAGAGAAAGATGCTACAATAAATATTTTGGGGCCCAACGGGATATGGCCAGAAGTAAGTTTACATGAAAGGTCTGCATAGATCTGTTGAAGCCTTCTCTGTAAAGAATTGTATTTTTTTAGCATAGAATACTGTGCATAAACTTAAACCCGGACCTAGCCTGTTTTTGTTTGTTTTTATTTTAATTTTAATACGTACACTACACATTGCAGGTCAAAGTGAACTTGGGTTTGGTAATTACAGTTGTTTTCATTGTTTTTTGTTTTTGTTTGTTTAGTGTAAAGTACAAGGTTCAATTGTTTTCTTGTGCCTTACAAACCAAATTCATTTACCAAATTGAAAAATTATTCTCGTTGAACTTTAAACCATAAAAATTAAAACAAATCAGGCTGCTGTCAGTGACTGCCTAAAAACATGTAGTTTGCGTGGGGAAACATTTTGGTGATTAGAATATAATGTCCATGTAGAGGAAACCAGGTTGGGATTGAGCATGGAGCTTGTTTCAGTTTCTTTACTAAGTGTTTAAGTACAGTCATGCGAGAAAAACATACATTTTTCTGTCAAACAATTGTGATTGTAATGAAGCTTAATTTAAATGCTGTCTGAGATATGGGTACCTACCTAGGTAGTTTAACATTGGTGCAGACTGCAGTGTGCTATTCTATGATGTTACAGTTTCAGCAACTGGCCAACTTACTCACAATTTGAACACAATAAAGACAATTTAGACCTACCGGTACATTTAAATCATAGACCTACATTTATTCAACCATTAAAGCCATTGGACTCTTGTGGTAAACAGTATTGTCCAAGGCCCACACTTCGTGTATCACAACTTCTATATAAAATAACAAACCTGTGAAAATTTAGGCTCAATCAGGAGAAAATAACGGGAAAATCCACCCTTGTATCCGCACGTTTCACCTTGTCATGACATGTGTTTAAAATAAATCTTCAATTCTCGATTATCGAGAATTGATATTGTTTTACTGTTTTCTCAAATAAAGCAATTCATGGAATAATATTTCAAGAGTAGTCTTTCACCACTACCTTCTGTAAACCCTGTAAGTTATTTGTAAATCCGTGAATTTTTTTTTTCTGTATTGAAAGGGTCCAATGGCTTTAACAGCTTGTATGCTTGAATTGAACTGCACATTTATCTATATGGAGCAACATCCTACGCAAACCATGACAATCTAATTGTAAAGTGATTCAAAGCTGAAAGTATTTTAAAATTATAAACAAATGTTTAATTTTTTCCCTTTTTTTTCTTAAGTTGGCTAAAATTGTCAGGGAAGGGAACTTTTCACAATGTCAGCAAACAGTTGCATTTTCCGGGGCTACTGTCTGATTCTGCACACAAATCTGCTTTTGTGCTAATATAATGTTTTCACTGTTGTGTTGAAGAACTTTGCCCCAGGCTGTAATCTTCTTGTAAGCCTAAAAAAAAAAACCACTTCCTTTTAGGACCCTGGACCTCAGCATGTAGCATGTAGGTATGGAGACAAAGGCTTGGAAAGCTACATTAATAACACCAATACACTCAGGCACTTTTGCATATGGCCTAATGTGCGAAATATAATTGGTAACAAAACAAAAAATCAAAATTTAGCGTATAAAAAGTATTTCATGTAGGTTACAGCTGAAACCTTACAAAGAAGTAAATTAATTAATTAATATATTTAGATGGGATACATGTAGCCTTATTTGTTACAAAATATTCCTTGTTACAAAATATCCCCAACTAATAAGTGCCATTTACACAAAAAAACTAACAAACAATTAAACAAACAGTAAAAAGTGAACATAGTTAAAAACAGATCAATAAGGAAAGTTGGAAGAGAAAACTGAGTGTACTGTAAAACAAGGTTTGTCAAAAAATTTCAGAAATGTAAAACACATCACAGATGCATGATGATAAAACATGAACATTTCGTACATGTGTACGTCAGTGGCTATCACACAACAATCTGTTTGCATGCTTCCCAGTTAACATCCATAAAGCTGTGTGGTGATACTTTGCCTCCATGATTATTTTTTAGTGGTGTGTTCATGTGACATCTGTTTTGCGACCCAACTTTTCCCAGGACGATTTGCCTTCGTTGTGGTTTGCTTTCCAGGGATTGTTATTTTTAAACCTAATGTTGATTTTGTATAATCCTTTTCCATGTTTACTGCCCACACAACAACATGGGAAATAACGGCTCTATAAAAGGGAGTGTTTCTAGATACAAGTACACTTGATTTACCAGGCCCTTAGAAATATATACCGGGTTACCACAATACATGTACCTGGGATTGTATTGTAACACAAGGCGCAAATAGAAAACCAAACAGTCTTTTTTTGTCTGTCGTGTCAACAATTGAACCCAAGCGAACTGTACATTATGGCGTGGTGAACACTGAATCCTAATACTGTCAGTAATATCAAGCACAACGTGCATACATTGTACATTCTGTAGACTACCGGACCATCTGGACTCGCACTTTCTGGTGTTACATATATTGCAGTGTTGGTGTTATATTATATCTTTTGTCTGATTTGAGTCTGGGTTTTATTTCAGGAAGGCTTGTTAGTGAAATTGGAAACATTTCAATGCCCTTTTTACCTTAATTATGATGCTATGGTCAGTGGATAGAAATCATTTTTGATCGACGGTTTTGAGGATGGTTTTGTGATGATGTCCACTGGTTGTTGTCTTCTTTTAAGTAAACAAACACACCGTTTAAAAAAAAAAAAAGAAGAATTTTAAAGATGTGTGATTTCAGTCGTTGCAGGCAAACTTACATAATAAATCTGATAAGGATTTTTTGTAAAAAAAAGATTATTATTTGTTAACGATTTTTTCCAGAAGACACAAACCGCAAAAAAAACCACTTTTTGAAAATGTAAAATATTCTCTATGCGTGAAGAGTGTTTTTTTTTTTATCATGGAGGAAGAAATAGATAATTTGTAAACTTAATGTTGTCCAGTGATTATTGTTAACTTATAAGAAATCATTCTGAAAATTATTTTCCATTATGTTTCAGACTGAATTTTAATAATAGTCACATGTGTCCTTGTATGCTTTGAAATCCTACAAGGCTGAATCAATGACATTCTTTGTGCACTGCATTGTGTGAAAATTTGTAGTCTCTAGAAGAAGTAGTGTAGTTAGGAGGTCAGTCCTGGCCAAGGCCCTCCCCCCACTAAATACAACAGAGACACTTATGAAGGAAATACAGAAAGTATTTTGTTTGTTCATTGAATGATCTTGAAGGTGCTAGAAGCCACAAGTAATGGCTGGACTCTCTCTGTTTAATAATCTCCATTTTCTCCCGTGTTTTGTGGTTGGACCATATGATTGAACCATGGAGAAAGGGCGGGTTGAACTTAGAATCCACCTAGCACAATTATTTGATTGTTGTTATAATAAACAATCTTTTGTATCGTCTACTCATCACCACATAGAAATATTCATGACATTGACAACAGGATGGGCATACCACAAACTGTGTGGGCATACCACAAACCATATAGGCCTACAAGTGTTAATCCCTTTAGTCACTGTTTATTTTTTGAATAAGTTTCTTGGCGGTGAATTGTTTTGACCCACCCACCACCCCAAATTGAAATGTTTAAACATTAGCTTTACAAATATATTAATTGAAGAACAAAGTAATGCCTCAAATGGACCACATACAGTAACATTGTAGTTTAGGTCAAAGGTCTCAAACATGATTGTCAGTACTTTTCAGTGACTTTGCCTGGCTTTTAAACAAACAGCTTTTACTTTGTAAACAAAAAGGTAAACAAAAATACTAAGTACATGTACTGAGCTTGCTGACTGGGATTCTGAGAATAAACGTTATATTTTTTACACGTATCCATTGGCACAAACACCAATAAACAGGATGACTAAGAGAGATAACAAGATGTGGGAGGAAATTACAAAGGGGTAAAAAACACCACGCAAGCATTATAGGGATTATGCAAGGTTTATGTCTGAGGCGGGATTCGAACGAGGATCTATAGGGGTCAAAATGCTGGGAATAAATCACTAAGCCAACCTGATCAATTGAGAAGGACTACAAACTGAATTGCTGTACTTAGATCGTACTATGGATGTGCTACATGTAGATGTGGTACGGTGGGTCGGGTGTCAGGCGTCTTTTGGATATACTCATGCACACATATTTGGTCCGTTTGTAGCACGTTCGTCTCGTTCACAGACATGCGTTTCATTACCAGAATTTAAGGGACTTGGAGACATTACATACATTTTCCAGCCAAAGCTCTTTTATGATTTTTTTTAGGAAGGGTTCAGACATTTCAAGAAGTAGTTTGGTGTGAACCCTGAGCTTTTAATTATAGCGAGAGAACTTATTCCCTGTAAATTACCTTGTGTGACACGTTTTTGTGCTTTCCCAAACTAAAAGCAGTCACTTTCTTTTTCAAAGAACCATTGTTCCATTATGTAGTGAACCCCTAACAACATTTCTCTGGGTTTTTTTTCGGGGGGGGGGGGGGGGAGGGACATTTTATCTTGGCTCGCATTTTTGTTCACTTTTTGAAATGGACAGAAACTGCTTTATAGATCAGTCAAACATTTCTCTGGGTTTTCTTTCGGGGGGGGGGGGGGGGAGGGACATTTTATCTTGGCTCGCATTTTTGTTCACTTTTTGAAATGGACAGAAACTGCTTTATAGATCAGTCAAAGTCATTCAATAAATGGTATAAACTCAACAGTGCCAACAGCTATAATCTAGGTGGATAGACCAGGCAGTGGATTAGTGTGGGTTTGGGGGTGATAAGGTTATGTTAAATTCTAATCTTTCTTTGATGAAGGCTTAATGTCAAACTTGTGTCTGGTGTTGTTGACTGTACAAAGTATCATTATTGTGAACCTGGGTACAACACATAAACACGATATTCTATCCATGGTGTACGGCAGGCTGTCGAATCAGCCAGTGAATTCCTTGTATATTGAGAGTTTTCAATAGAAGTACTTCAAACTGGCTGAGTTTACTTTCCAAGCGTTTAATCTTCTTGACTGGGCTTTATAATCCCATTGCAAATACTCGCCAATTTTCTCTGTTATTTGTTGGCCTGACAGTCTGTAGATCTCTACTACAACAAGTGAGACTCCATGCTTGCACAAAGCACTGTGCATATTGACAGTTAAAACTAGACAAGATTTAACAGCATTCACTCATTCATGCGAAAGTTCAGGACGCATTCTTGAAATATTCAATTTTTGTGGCAGTTCATCGCTGGGTTTGAAGTGAAAAGTAATGGTTGATAAGAGATAAGAGGACATCCATTTCTCCATTGCTTATATTTATGTGAATACAAAAACTGGTACAGCTAGTGTGCATACATTTTGCAGGCAGGGTACTTAGTTCTCGGAAGGGCATATGGCATTTTTCTTCCATGAAAGGAATCATTTTGGGTATTTAAATGCAATTTTTGGCTGAAACATTCCAAGGGACACGAAGGCAATACCCAGGGGGCATGAAGGCAATTTGCCTCTGATGCCTAAGTGAAGTGTCATGCCTGTATCCAGACATTGACTGCTCTATAGTCTAAAACCCTAAAACCCTCATTGGGGTTTCGAAAGAAACCTCAGAATTTACATATTGCTAGGGTGAGGGTTAGGAATATATAGGAAAATACACTGGGGGTGTCGGAACATATTGGTGTCGGAACATAGAGTTGCCGAGACATAGGTGTGTAAAAAATTGTACAGTCATGTACGTACATCAACAAAGTACATTGTCTCTGTTATGTGGGAGATTTTCAATGTTCTGTTAGTAAGACCATGGTAAGACTAAAAGTCAGAGGGGAAATAAACAAAGTTCCTTGTTGACAATGAATCAATGTCAGGAAGTTGAAGACTTGTGTTTATAGCATTTCAAAGAGTTTCCTTTTAATGTGAAAGCAGGAAGTGGTTCAGAAATATAAACTTGTTTCTTAATCTTGACTTCCCCCCTTCAGCTACATAACACTGTAATATGTTATTGGGAGCTGAGAGTGGCTTAATTTTAAAATGATTCAGGTTTGACAAAGACAAAATTACTAGAGCGGGATTTAAACCAACAACCTTGGTAATATATTGTAAAACTACACCAAACAAATTGTAATTTGATTTGGGATTGTGGGAAACAAATCCTAGTTTGCCAGTTGCTAGTTGTTAGGTCTGGTTTTTGACAGACAGATTTGACCCTAAGATGTACCTTTAAAGGAACAAAAATCATGAAGATCACAGATTTACTTCAAACTTACACGGTCTAATGATGATAGCAGAAAACATCCCTTGAAATATTTCTGTCTGAAATGTCCTATTTGATGAGAAATAAATACTCTTTTATTTCGCATTTGGAGTTTATCACTCAGTGAGCATTTTATTAATTTTTGTTTTGTCATCGAAGCAATGCAAAATGTGTTAACGGTTTTTCACTATTTTCTCGTGACCCAGATGGCCTATCGATCTCACACTTCTACAGGTTTGTCAGTTAATGTATATGGTGTTTTACATGTGCATACACTGCCAGCAACTGTTTTGTTAGACAAAACCAATTCTGTAATGTTCCTATAAAATATGAATAGCTAGTAATATTGAGTTGAGAAACCACACACTCATGCTCATATATAATGCTCGTATCAAAGCTCATATATCATGCTCATTTCTGCTTAGCAGAAAAAAACGAAGCATTGTCTTCTGCTTAAGCATCTATATGAAATTGGCCCCAGGGATGGGAGGGGGGGAAGCCTCCTCCCCTCCCCAGTGATATTGAAAATATTGATATTTTATGCCTTCATGTTCCATAGATTCCAGCGCATGCAGCTGAGGGAGAGACTGTTTTAGGAAGAGAGCGAGTGAAAACCTTCACCTACGATTACTCCTACTGGTCGGTTAACCCGTCAGAGCCACAATTTGCATCTCAAGAAAGGGTGAGTAACCAGTTTGAGAAGTTACAAACAGTGTAAAGGGTTTTAGGCATAGTCGCTCATACCATTTTTCCTCCTTGCTCATAAATTGAACAGTGTAGGTCCACTAGCTGAAAACGTTTGCATTCAGCTTATTTGATTGGTGAATGATGATCGATGGTGGTTAGAAAATGTTGTTTTACAGTAGATTTACGCTTACTCTACATAAGATAAGTTCACAATTGCTTACACAAATTTCACAGTTTACATTTTGTGCAATTGATTTTTGACTTTGCATACATATTTTAATGTTTCTTGAAAACATATTATATAACCCAACATACACATGTATGAAATAACAAAACTATAAGAAAGTTTAAGCCCAGTCTGTAATTTGAGTCATGAGAAAATATTGAGGGAAAAAACATCTTATATTTTCACTGTTCTTTGAACATAGAGTTTTGGTACTCTGAGATCAAAACCAATTGTTTGGCTCAGTTATCAAAAACAACAGCAGTTCATGCTTAAATATTTCAAGAGAAGTTTTCCACCATGACAATCTTTATCTGATGTAAGTGAAGTGCAACTCTATGAATACTTATTTGTTCAATCATACCAATGTTGTGCTTACCCTTTAAAAAAACAAAGTGGCAATGCGACAAAGGACGGAGCGGAAGGCAAGGTCCTTTATCGCATGGCCACAACTCTGCAGGTTGTTAATGGCAATTTAAGACCTTGGCGCTTACTCTTATAGTTATATTCCCTTATTTAATTTCTTTTTTCTTTGGTCATAATAATGAAATAAATAACAATGAAAACTTATAAAGCGCACAAATCCATAAAAGTGCTCATGGCGCTAAATACAAACAATAACATTAAAATTATATACAATAACAACAATTAAAGCGAAAGCCTAAGTCATGTAATTTTATAGGCTATTAGCTTAAAACAAAACAAAACAAAAAACATTTTGGAATTTGCAATTATCTCTTGGAGGTTTCAAATACGGGGTTTGAAGCTTTGAGCTCGAACAAATATGCACATATTACTACTACAGTGTATTACTAACTGTACATTTTAGGATTTTCACTCTTCAGTACTCTTCACTCAACACATTTTCAAAAAACAAGGCTTTGGAGTATACAGAAGTGCAAAACACCAACCCTACAATAGATCTCACTGAGTTTTGGAATTATCAGATGTATTGAACATTTGAATTGGTTTGTGTACTTAGTGCAAACAGTAGTAAAAAATAAATGGCTAGATAACAGTTTCAGAAGCATCAAAGTACGAAGGTTGTTCTGATAACGCTAACGCTATGTCTAGCCTCTGGCATAATTCAAACATTATTGGATCATTTATACGTAATCACTGCAGACAGGTGGGTATAATGAATACATGTATTCATGATGTTTCAGTCATTTTGATTGGTGGATATGTTCATAGCCAGTCCTTATTGGCCACTTGCTTTGTTATCTGGCATTATCTTTATCTATTTCTGGGAATACTGAGGATGTCTCAAATGCAATGTTTTAAAATGCAGATCAAAAACTTGAGGGAAACTTCTTAATGATTTTTAAGAAAGCTTGCATTGAACCAGAAACACTGCGAGGGTAAACTTCTCCTATGCCTTGGCAGGTGTTCTGGGCCGCGCAATACTTTTAAAGAGTTCCTGAAAAACAAAAGGACAGAGCATCACAACTTCCCAGGCTGGGATTGAAACCCACATTGTGTGACGACAGACCTTGAATATGTATTGCTTAGCGTGCTTGCTGATGGGACAATACATGAAGTTAGTAGGAGTAGCCCTAACTTCCTAAGTGGAAGGTTGAGGACTCTGACAACAAACATCAGATCAAATGGCCTTGCAATAATTGCAAGTTACATAAAATTAATATTGTTGTCTCCCTGAAGTTATCTGGCAATCATATCCTTCTGATTTCTGAAAAGTTGGGATTAAATAGCCTGACAAATCTGAGACGTCCACACCATACATTTGATAAAACTGTCCCACTTGTTTGCCATGAACCAAATATCATGCCTGGGTTATCTATCTAGTAGTAGTTGTGATCTTGTTTGTTGTTTGAAGACATCCTATTTGCAAACTTGATTATGGCCAATTTCTTTGAACAACTGTTTTCCTTTTTCGCCAAGCTAATACTTTACAATATTTTAAGTCCTTGTTGAAAACTCATTTGTTTAAAGCTTCTTTTTTGTAATTTGCCTATTTGTATCTTGTATCTTTCTCTAATTGTTTATTTTATTGTTTCTTTAATGCGCTTAGAGGCTTTTGCATTAGGCGCTTTACAAATGTCTTATTATTATTATTATTATATATAATGCAGTATCAGACATGTCAGAGGCCCAATTTGAGCTAAATTTAATGCGTAAAATATTGCTTAGTACACCTTTGGAAATGAGACAAACAGAATGCAATTAATAAGGCATTTTGAGTTGTGTCCACCATATCTGGGAAAGGAAATGTCTTTCTGGTGAGCAGCATTTGTTAGTACTTTACAAATGTGTGCTTTAAACTACTTTCATAGGAACCTATCTGATGAAAAGTGAGTAGCACAACACAACACTGAGTTTGACATTAGTGCTAATCTTAATACTTTAAAAAAAATAATCTTCTACAAATTTACCTAGTCAGTTTCCCTAGTGGTTTATATTTGATATCTGAAACAAAAAAAACGCATCCCCTTAAGACAATCCCCTGGCTGCCGCTTCCCAGGTTGTATCGTAATTTGGGTGTGATCCCAGGCTAGGATATCTGAAACAAAAAAACGCATCACCTTAAGACAATCCCCTGGCTGCCGCTTCCCAGGTTGTATCATAATTTGGGTGTGATCCCTGGCTACACGGAGGCTACCGGTTGTATGGCTTTTGACTGGCACCCCCAAACAAAGATATTGGCAAAATAGGGACACCGCCAACATAGGGCTAGAAAGCTCAGTTGGTAGAGCGCCGGCACGTTAATCTGGAGGTCGTTGGTTCGAATCCCACTCTCGTCAAATTTCCTTTGTTCAACCCCCAAAATCACTCTTTTAAATGCGATAAGTCTTCCATAGATTGGTCGGATGGTTTATTTATTTAATTTTTTGAAACCTAGAAAATGGAACTTGGACAGTACTCCTTTAAAAAAAAAACCAACAATGTGCATGTATTGACCTCAAAATTCTCTACGATCAGATCACGTAGATATATCCACCTCCGATGAGATATAATTACAGGCACTTCTTCTAAATACATTCTAGTGTCGTGTCTGAGATTGTTGTAATTAGTTTTACCGACGGCATGTGTAAACTGATCAACCTGGAATTTGGCAAAGAATGTGTTAACGAGGGCGTTCGCAGGATAATTTATTCATACCTTGGTGCTACACTAGGTCTATATCAGATACATATTACATTAATCAGAACATGAACACATACACAAAAACAAGCAACAGTCGTTGGTACTCTCATGCTCAACTGGCTCTTTCCATAAATACCACAGGAGATGGTATGGAGACCTTTGGGTTCTATACATAATAGACACTGGCTTTAGTCTCCATTAGTAATGTTGAAAACAGGTAGAATTTTTTTTAATGAGTTCTACAAAATCAGAATGGCCATCATGGGCATTTGAGGGAATTGTCAACATAATGTTGCAGCACAATACCTTACCTGTAGAACCTTATTGACAAGTGTGCTTGAATGCTTTTTACCCTGTTAATAACTGTGTACACCATTTACATGTAATGCATGCAGGAACATGCACAGACATGCAACTTTAAAGACACTGGACACTATTGGTAATTAGCTACCGAAGTAGTTTTGTATCATGCATTGTAGTTGGTTGCCTCCAAGTTGCCTGCAAAAAGTGGCCTCCTTTGACAAGGAGTGTCATTGTATCATTTGATCCCTCTAATTCTGAATTTGGAAAAACTATTTTTTAACTGCCTTTTTCATTTCTTATACATTTACATGTACTTTAGATTAAAGACAGTGGACACTATTGGTAATTATCAAAGACCAGTCTTCTCACTTGGTGCATCTCAGCATGCATAAACAAACCTTGTGAAAATTTGAGCTCAATTGGTTGTCGAAGTTGCGAGATAATAATGAAAGAATAAACACCTTTGTCACACGAAGTTGTGTGCTCTTAGATGGTTGATTTGAGACCTCAAATTCTAAACCTGAGGTCTCGAAATCAAATTCGTGGAAAATTACCTTTCTCGAAAGCTATGTTACTTTAGAGGGAGCCGTTTCTCACAATGTTTTAGACTATCAACCTCTCCCCATTACTCATCACCAAGTATGGTTTTATGCTAACAATTATTTTGAGTAATTACCATTAGTGTCCACTGCCTTCAAACATCGAAAAGTAGTAATTCAGGAAGAAGTATTTCCGGAAAAGACAGTCCTGCATACTTGCTGAAAAAAGGGTTAAAAATTAAAAACTGCTTTGAACTGGTTGTGTTCGCGCAGTTCTTGGACTGTTTTTTTTTTTTACAATAAAAATAGGTCACAACAGATCACAGTGACCCTATAATTATCTTTGTGAAAGTTTCAATTATGATCAAAATAAAGTTTTGGAAGCCAACTTTTGACCTTGTGTATGCCTTAACTGTAGTCATTTGGTTCTAGACCTTAATTTGCACAATGAAAATAACGAAGTAATTCTGGCATAGAAATGCTTATAGAATATAATTATTATGTTTTTGTTTTATTTTAAGAAATACCATGCAGGCAAATCACTCGGATGGATTTGGAACCCAGGACATTAAATAAAGCACAATGTTTGAGACATCACACAGTTATCTTGACTGGTGTATTGGTTAGATATTAAAAATGAAATGTCACTATTTCCTGATAATTAGTGTCTGATTTGGGCATTGGGCGTCACGTACATATCTGACTTTGCTGTATTAATCTCCACAGGTTTTCAATGATCTTGGTGAAGATGTTCTCAAGTCGGCCTTTGAGGGTTACAATGCTTGTATCTTTGCCTACGGCCAGACAGGATCAGGAAAGTCCTACACAATGATGGGGGCACAGGTAAAGCAAACTGTCTGAAGTGACTCCATCGATGATTGGTCAAAGTCAGATGCTTTTTAGCCGCACAGCCTCTTTAGCTAATAGTTCGACCTTAAATTATTTAAAATTTACCCAGTCAATTTACCTTGTGGTTTCATATTGGATGTTAACACTTATTCACACAAATTAACAGATGAAGACGATTTCTCACACTGTTGATAATAAATATTGACCGGCCAAACATATGAAAATGCGTACAAACTGAAATGCTATGTAGCCACTCTATGTACCCCCCCCCCCCACCACACAATTTTAGAATGTAAACAGGTCTATTTTCTCGATAAAAGAACCGCCACTCCAGCTGGAAAAAAAAAGTAAATCATAAAGCATGTGACTTTTCTTAGGGGAGGGTATTATTTAATACATGGTTCCATGAACTAGCCTGATGTGATTGAATTTCACCTCCCCCCCCCCACCTGACTTGGTTGATATAGAGTATATTACCAGCTGGGCTAAATTGACATAGATGTTTGTGGGTTTGAATCTTCTAGGTCTACTGAAAAAAAACACCACTTTTTGATGGGTAAAACAAAATATACAACCATTGGAAAAACTGCTCACATGATGTATGCAAAGTTGTGTTTCTTGACATTTAAAAACAATCGTAACAAACAAAAACAAATACTATTGGTATAAGCAATGTTTTAAACAAGTTCTTTATTTATTTATTTGGTTATTCTATATGCACAGATTTCCTAATCCTACACAAAGAAACCCCTGTTATTAGTCTGAAAAAAATGTGACTGTTGGAAAATCACTTGGTTTCTCATAATCGCTTACACAGATCGCTTACCCCAGACAGCAGTTGTGTTTTTTTTTCCCGATAATGGTTTTCTAATGTTAAACAGATCAAAGAAACCTTGAAATATCCAATTGGACTGTGGTCATTGATTTACCATATTTATTTTTAGACTAATAACGAGGCTTCTTTGTGTAGGATTAGGAAATCTGTGCATATAGAATAACCCAATAAATGAACTTATAAACAACTTCAAGTCTAAAACAGTGCTAACACCATTAGTATACAAATAATGAATGTTTATGAGTGCAATGGTGCGAATATGTTCATGAGTTGAAAGATGGAATGTTCTATTCAACGAGGCGGAGCCGAGTTGAATGGAACATTCCAGCTTTCAACGAATGAACATATTCGCACCATTGCACTCATAAACATTCATTATTTGTTTTATATAACATCCAAGTAGATCTTTGTCATTTTGATTGAAAGATACAACTTTCAAAACAAACAATTTCAACTGTAGAAGCCGAATGCTAGTAATTTTACTATGCCTTCTTGCAGTAACACCTGCTGCGTTACCAAAGACACGCGCACGCAGTGATGTTTTTACTCAGCTTTTTCGTTCCATCCGAAAAGTACCATTGCACGCTGCCAGCGTGCAATGGTACTTTTCGGATGGAACGAAAAAGCACGGTGAGTGACTCAGCGTGCAATGGTACTTTTATTTGCTATCACGTGACGGACAATCCTCCAATCAAATGGCAAGGATCTGCTTGGGTGTTATATAATAGTATTTAATATTTTAATTACACACAAATTTCAATGAATGACAAATTTAGGTAATTTTCTTCTCCATTATTGAAGTGCTACCCTTTTTGTGTTTCTTACTTCTGTTACATTTTTTTCTCCTTTTTTTCTTTTTAAAGGATTCCCCAGGGCTAATACCAAGGATTTGTGAGGTAAGTAAATATAACAAGAACAGGTAATATCTCCACAGAAAAATCAATGATTAAATAAATGTTTAACTGCATAACTAGAATTTTTGTTTGTAATAGTGCAAAAAGACACATTCTCAGACTGTTATGGGTTGAACAAAATAAAACGTTTTTTTATTTGTTTTTTTTTCTCTTTTCTTCAGGGACTCTTCAGTAGGATCAAGAAAGATGATGATTACGGTGCTTCCTTCCGAACTGAAGTCAGGTAAATGTACAGGAACAGAAACGATACTAATTTAACATTCTAAAAATTAGGAAAACTTAGGAGAAATTGCAGAGTTTTAGAGTTTCAGAATCCCTTCTAAGACCATTCAATAAAAACCAAACTTTGCTTTGTCCTTCAGCCTCTTTGGATATGGGACGCAAAAGCGCTATATTTTACCATATTCCACTCGCGCTTGTATGATAACTTATAATGTACTTTATCCTTGATGCAAAACTAACATCTATAAAATTATAATCTGCCCAAGCGCAGTATTGTGATACATTTCTTCAGCTTGTTTCATAACATGTTAAAAAGAGTAATGCCAATGTTTTACTTTGTTTTTTGTTTCCCTTCCAGCTATCTTGAGATTTATTGTGAAAGAGTACGAGACCTATTGCGACCGAGTACACAGCATACACTAAGAGTAAGGGAACATCCGAGGGATGGACCTTATGTAGAAGGTCAGTGGTGCATTCAGTAATGTTTCAATTAAGAACTCACTCCAGTGACGTGTAGTTAATACTGATTCGCTATGAGCTTAAATATTAGTCCCAGCCAATTTTCTACCTTCCGCCCAGGTAGTAGCTTAAAAGCAGGACAATTCTTTTCAGCACTGAAAAGAATCCCAAAATCCAAAAATATACTCTGCGAAAGTAGAATATATTGGTTGACAGTCCTCTTAAAAACAAAATCTACCTAGCAAGTAGACACACATCGTGTTACCGCAAGTGTTTTTGTTAAAAGTTTGCCAAAGCATTTGTCCTGAACAAAACATGCTAAGGGAGCAGAGGTCAGGCAATTCGGGGTTTGCCCCCTTTTTTTTTAGTGACTGGTCAGCAGGACCAGTTAGCTTATGGTTTCACTAGTACGTCAGCTTTTTCACTATAGGGCTAGATAGCTCAGTTGGTAGCGCCGCCATATTTAACCAGAGTTTGTTGGTTGAAATCCCGCTCTACTAGATTGTTCTTTGTTTACTCTAAATCCTTAAAAATTTACCCTGGCAGTTTCCCTTGTGGTGTATAACAAATGAAACCGGACTGCTTTTCAGCACTCACACATAATGCACGGCTGATTGGATCTTTTCTTTGCAGATTTATCCAAACATCTTGTAACTGACTACCAGGATGTCAAAACACTCATGGACAGGGGAAACATTCAAAGGTACTACATTATACTTTCTGAGAGATGTCTCTCAATTGAGTTCATTGTTAGTCGTGGGTATTGTCCGTATTGATTAATCACTTTTTACTTAGAAAAGTCGACATCTTGTAGGGCAAACCGTATGCGCGTCCAAACGCGTACATCATCGAAGCTCGCAGCACGCAACATTCCCGGTTTGATTTCTCTGGCACATGCATGCGCGCACAGACACCATCTTGTAGGTCAGATATTTGAACGGTGACGTCATATTCTGCATGAAGTAAACTTTGCTGGGAATTTGGTGCAATATCTGCAGGCAACTTGGATATGATCAAAGTTCAGTAATGTGCATAATGAAGCTATGCGAAACAAGTAAAACGAGCTGGAACTTCCATTGTTGTCCAATGAGAAAACCAGATTATATCCAAGCAGCCAAAATAAGACATAATGTGTTGTGATGGAAGAAAGTTTGAAGTGCCTTAATCCGTTTAAAAATATGGTCAATCCCGAGTGTGCCATGTCCTTATATATAAAAAATTATATTAGTGTGTTGATATAAAAATTGATTATTATTTATTTTTGTCTTGGAACTAACTTTGTTACCTGCCTAATGTGACTCATCCCTTAATGTTGAATGGTGTTTTACGTTACCATACTTTCTTTGATCTATTTCCCCTTACTAATACAGGACGACTGCATCCACCATGATGAATGACACTAGTAGCAGGTCACATGCAATCTTCACCATTACATTCACTCAGGTAAGCTAAAAGTATTAATGAGACAATGTACAGAATGGTTTACAATTTGGATAGCCGAACATCATGGAGCCAGGGCCCAATTTCATAGCGCTGCTAACCGTAAATCACACGAAAAGGCATGCTAACCTTCCGTTGCTTACCGCACAAAAAATGAGAGATGTCACAATGCAAATCCATGGTAAACGCCAATATAAGGCACCCTATTTTTCTGCTAACCTGTGAAATATGCTTGCACCTGAGCAAATTTGTCTGCTACATTCCGTTAAGCAGCTATATGAAATTGGGCCCTGGTAGTTGATGGCTTCCAAAGTTTACCAAACTGGGGCCCAATTTCATGGCTCTGCTTCCGTAAGCAAAGAATCAGCGCTTATGAAGCAGGGAATTCTGTGCTTACGCAAAGCTTATTTCACAGGTTAGCAGGAAATTTTCGTTGTGCGCCTCTGTACTTCACATTACTGGGCATTTGCCGCTTACTGGGCATTTGTTGCTTGCCCTGTAGGCAAAGAATAATGATCACAACCACAGAATTTGGCAGAAGGCAGAGCTAAGCAATACATGTATGCAACAGGCAATTACTCATATCTGTAAAGCACTTACAGTTATCATTAACTGCACGCTTATATGAAACCACATAAAAACATCTTCTCTCAAGGCCCGGTCCCATTGCAGCGATAACGATAACGGCGCAAAGAGAACGCATTCTATTGGTTGAATGAGCAGTGCGTATTCTGCATTGAGCAGTTCAACCAATACAATGCGTTCTCTGTGTGTCGTGATCGCTATCGTTGTCTTTATCGCTGCATTGTGACTCGGCCTTTAGACACAAAATTTTGTCCACAAATTATGAGCGATTTGAGAAGCCCTCATAAAAGCACTATAAAGGTGTATTATTATTATCAGTGGAAATATCTACAGTTGTGTGTGTAGAGTAGTCCTCAATGATGTTTTGCAGTACATTCATTCATGTTTATTTCTCTTTTATTAGGCTAAATTTAATGATGATATGCCGATTGAGACTGTGAGTAAAATCAACCTTGTGGATCTCGCTGGAAGGTACGTCAGATCTTCAATACATTTTGCCATTCAGCCTCTCCATAGATGACTTATCTTTGAAACAAACTGTCTAGCTCAGGCAACCGCTAAGCAACAGCTGAGAAAGGATAGGAAGCGAGAGAGACTTCTCCTTGGTCCAACCCTACCTTTAAAGGCACTGTACACGTTTGGTAATTGTCAAAGACCTGTGTTCTCACTTGGTGTATCCCATCATAAGCATAAAATAACATTTTTTGAGCTCAATCGGTCATCAAAGTTGCGAGGAAAGAAAAAATACCCTTGTTGCACGAATTTGTGTGCTTTCAGATAGGAATAAAAGACTTCCAGCTAGATCTCTTTGATATTTTTAGTGAAAAAACTACCTCTTTCTCAAAATCTGTGCTACTTCAGAATGAGCCGTTTCTCACAATGTTTTATACTATCAACAGCTCTCCAATGCTCATTACCAAGTCAGTTTTTAAGTTAATATTGGTTTTGAGTATTTACCAAACGTGTACCTTTCCTTTAAGCAAAGATATTCAACTAAAAACTTCCAGAACCAACAGACTTATATAATAATAATAATAATAATAATAATAATAATAATAATAATAATAATAATAATAAGACTTGAAATGCGCACGTATCCACCCTGCTGGGTGTTCAAGGCATCTGCTTGAGAGTATGTGGCCCCTGGATCAGACTTTTGAGTCATCGACAGAGTAACCTTAGGCACCAACTACCTCAACCCTAATAACTTTGTTAAACTGTGGAGAGCATCTTCCTCGACATCGTTTATATCATAAACTACATACTAGTTGACACATGTTTCAAGACCGGGACTCGAGCCAACACTCTGCCAATCATAAACACCAGAGCTTGAGTCCAGTGCTCGGCCACGACACACAACAAATATTCCTCTGTGGACATTTTGACTCCCTTAGTGGTGGTCAGGTCATGCATTGTGGGCTGCACATCGTGAAATGCCTCAATATGCATTATTGGATTTTACGTTCAATGATAAATCACTTTTGCAGAACTAACATCCAAAATTAGTTGAGTTGTACTCAACTGAAACAAAAAAAGTACTTGACCAATCATCAAAGCTGAATGAAAAATCTGTCCTCTTTTTTTTTTTTGACAGTGAGAGAGCAGATGCCACTGGGGCCACAGGGGACCGATTAAAAGAAGGAGCAAACATCAACAAATCACTGGTTACCCTTGGCAATGTCATCTCAGCATTAGGTAAGAATTCTCTAAATTGGGCCCATTTAATAGAGCTGCTTTACCAACTTTCGCTCAAACAATGGGGTAAAAAAAAAGGATTGGATTTGGACTAGAGTTTGACTGAATTGATATTTTCCATTGTTTTCCATGTAAACTTAGAATATATGTCTTGGCCATAGAGCTATATATATTGACTAGAGCGCTAACACCCCGCTATACACGCTATTGGATTTTGAAGCTGTGTGGGCGTATGTACAAACCAAGACAAAAGCTTGAAATTTTGTATGGCTATTTGCATGATAGAGTGTTTGTTCTTTTCTATGTGTCATTAAACCACAAAATGCAGCATATTTGAACACACAATCTGCTGATGAGCTTACAAACTGTGAGCGTATGTAAATGTGTGTTCTCTTAAAATTAAAATCGTTCCGTTGTCACGCAACACACCAAACATGTGTGCGCCCAGGGTGGCTTCAAAACACGGAGCAAGTTAGCACTCAAGTCAAGATGTAAAGCTCTATGGTATTGGCATATGGTGATGATTATACAGAAATAAATGGTCATTGAAGGGTCAAGCAGAAGGTAGTGCTGCACAGAAATGAGCAGGATACCCTAGGATGGCCTAGTATTATGACTGGTAATCGTATTCTGGTAAGCAGAATTTTGTTGTGCTTAGCATCTTTCTGTGCTTAAACAGCTCTTTAAAATTGATCCCAGTGCAGTGGTAGGTGAAGAAATCATTTGCAGTGGGTTTTGCACACGTGTAACGTTGGTAATTCTCAAAGACCAGTAACCACACTTGATGGTACCCAACTTAGGCCCTTTACAAAACCCGGCTTCGACTCCAGATTTGGCTCAGGCTAGCTTGGACCCGCGGTTGTTTTGACAATTGTGCGTGCTTTGCGAATGTGCTCAGGGCTTCAGACGAGAGAACGTAGCCTGAAGATGAATCCAAAGCCGAAGGTTCAGATTCAAAAAGGGCCAGTTACAAACCTGTTTAAGTTCAAGTTCAATCAGTCATTGGAGTCATGAAAAAAAAAGGTAGGAAAAACCCCAAATGTTTTCACTGTTTTCATACCTCAAAAACTATTGTATTTCAAGAAAAAATATATTTTTAAGGGGAGTTTCCCACAATGACCATTTTTATACCCTGTGCATTGTGTGCAAATCTGGGAACATTACTTTGTTACACTAACCTATAATATGCAAACCCTTTATTAAAGTACAGACTGTTTATAGCGCAGAATGAATTTTTGTTGTTGTTCCAGCTGATATGTCGTCCATGGTAGGGAGTCCTATGACTACAGCCAACAAGCGCAAATCAATTGTCTTCATACCATACAGAGACTCCGTGTTAACATGGCTCCTTAAAGACAGTCTTGGTGGAAACTCCAAGACCATCATGGTTGCTAGTAAGTATTGGGACATGAGGTCCTTAAACTAAGAATAAACTATTGATAATGGTAAACTTGCGCGTACAACCATTTAATAATTCTCTTTTGAGAGTTTGGTCTCGACAGTTGGAACAGTATACTCTGCTCGTCTTCTCCTGAAGATGAGCAGAGTACACCGTTCCAAACCATTCAAGCTTCAAACATCACAGAAAATCCTTAACTCTTTACTCTTCGGTTAAGTATCACGTCAGCTTTATAGTGTGCCTTGTTTGTGTTACAAGCCGTGGTTGCAAAAAGCATTGGGCCGTATTCATAAAACATAGCAATTGCTTTTTCTAGGCTTTTGCTGACATCTTTATACATACATCTGTATAAAGATGTCAGCAAAAGCCTAGAAAAAGCAATTGCTATTTTTTATGAATACGACCCATTATCCTTACCACTTTCTGTGCAGTTATCATCTTTGAAAATGAAAAAAAAAAAAAAATCAGAAGTAAATATGTCGTGCCATCCATCATACTTTTGCTGAAAAACTTGAAACAAAAAGTACACATGATATTTTCCAAAAAACTGTGATGGTTTTAGGCCATGTCAAAAATTGATGGCTTTGTTGTGGCTACGGCCAGATCAATGAACAGAGACCTAGTCCGTGTCCGTGGCAGACACGATGATCTAGCTGTAACTGTAGCCGCAGTTTCCGTTTCAGAAACGACCCTATTCTGCAGCACTGCTGCAGCAGCTATCGGCCATAGTCAGAGCTGAAGTGACCCTATTCTGCAGCACTGCTGCAGCAGCTATCGGCCATAGTCAGAGCTGAAGTGACCCTATTCTGCAGCACTGCTGCAGCAGCTATCGGCCATAGTCAGAGCTGAAGTGACCCTATTCTGCAGCACTGCTGCAGCAGCTATCGGCCATAGTCAGAGCTGAAGTGACCCTATTCTGCAGCACTGCTGCAGCAGCTATCGGCCATAGTCAGAGCTGAAGTGACCCTATTCTGCAGCACTGCTGCAGCAGCTATCGGCCATAGTCAGAGCTGAAGTGACCCTATTCTGCAGCACTGCTGCAGCAGCTATCGGCCATAGTCAGAGCTGAAGGTGCTTGTTTTGCAGGCAGCCTTACTGTCTTGGTTTTTTTTTTGCCGAGCATGGATTGAAAACTGGGCCCAATTTCATAAAGTTGTTCCAAGCCGAAAAACTCTGCTTTACAAATTTCTTTTCTAAGCAAGAATTGTGTAGGGTACCAGTCACAACAATGTACACCGTATTGAATTTTGGCTGGTAACCTACTTAGCAAGATTTGTCTGTGCATAGCAAGTGTCTGTGCTCACATTGGGCCCTGCTACTTTATTTAATAATCAGTACTTTTCCCCCTTCCTTCCCCTCAGCCATTTCTCCTGCTGATGTGAATTACGGGGAGACTCTAAGCACCTTGAGATACGCAAACAGAGCCAAGAACATCATCAACAAGCCAACTATTAATGAGGTAACTCTGTCGTTTTCCTTTGAAGGACTAATAACTTCTTTTCGAAGTAATGGGGGAGGGGTATATAATAATTTGGGGGGCTAATCGTCCTTACTCACAGCTAGAGCTGAATTGTTAAGGACACGGCCACAACGTGTTCGAGAAGCAGGCATGCAAGGGCGCCTTTGGCTGCCAGCCACATCAACCCATTATGACCATGGAGCACAGCCAAGATCGAAAGTGTTTGATATTTTCCTGAGGGAGGAAAACCGGATAGTCTGGAAAACCCTCGTGGCACAGCAGAGAACCAACGCACAACTCAACTCACATATGGCCCCGACCGGGAATCGAACCGGGGTCACCTTGGTGAGAGGCGAGCACTTTAAGCACAAGCCAACCGTGCCACCCAAATATATAGGTTAAGTACATCATCATCATCGTCATTTACCGAGATTCCATGCACAACGTCACACCAGAGGTGTTTATCCCTCGTCATTTTTGGAAGGTCAGACAACAACCAGCCACTTTTCCTTACAGCTTGGTGAACTATGAGGTTATTTTTTAGTATGTATTGGTAAACACTTTGTCTGTGGCTCTTCCTCGACGGAAGTTTAAGTAACAGAGAGTGGGTTAGATTCCTGGTTGTAGCAATTGTGTCCTTGACCAAGATAATTTTCCATAATTGTTTTGTCCTTTAAGCCGTAGACTGGTGCACTAGGACTGTTGGTGCACGTAAAAGAACCCAGAACACTTGTCATGGAAAAGTATGGGTTAACCCCTGTGATTCTGGTTCACATAGCCAGCACCATTGTTTACAGGTTTCCTCAGGCTTTCGAGCTGCAGTGATTAAAGGAATACGTTGCCTTGGATCGGTCGAGTTGGTCTATGAAAAGCGTTTATAACCGTTTGTTATAAAATGCATATGATTAGAAAGATATTTTAAAAGTAGAATATAATGATCCACACATGTATCACTCGAAATTGCGTAGTTTTCCTTTTACCTCGTCGACTAACATGGTCGCCCATTTATGAGAGTCAAATTTTTTACTCCCATAAATGGCCGACCATGTTAGTTAGCAAAGTAAAAGGAAACCACGCAATTTCAAGGCAAATTTGTGTGGATCATTGTATTCTTCTTTTAAATCATCTTTCTAACCATGCATTTTATAACAAACGGTTACAAACGCTTTTCAAAGACCAACTCGGCCGATCCAAGGCAATTGTTCCTCTAAGTTCACTTATGAGGCATCCTAGAAATATATGTTAAATGATAAGAGCAATAAGACACTTTTGAAAATGTAGTTAGTGTTGTAATTTAGGCGCTTACCCAAATTACTGGTGAGTCCCATTGGACTGGTCGCCCGGAGAGCTAATCAATAGACATCAATGCAGAGGACTGGGCCCAATTTCATAGAGCTGCTAAGCACACAAATTTTGCTTAGCATGAAATTTTTTCCTTGATAACAACAGGTTTACCAACCAAATTTCAATTTGTTGCATATTGCTTGTTACTAGTATTCTGCTGTTGTTTGCTTATCCAGAAAATCATGTGCAAATATGGTTGGTAGTTCTGTTTTTATCGAGACAGAAACTTCATGCTAAGCAAATTTTTGTGCTTAGCAGCTCTATGAAATTTGGCCCAGGTGGGCAACGGACTGCCGCATGGCCAGGCCAAGGGTGCTGCCCAGCCACCGGTCACGCTCGACTGGTTTATTGAGTAACAATAACAGACAAATAACAACAATCACAACATTAGGATGCTCACCCAGGATTCTTTTATGAATATTTTGTTTCAGGATCCAAACGTCAGGCTGATAAGACAGCTGAGGGCTGAGATTGCGAGGTTAAAGGCTTGCTTGACTGGAATGGTAAGAATCAGGGACTAATGAAGGACACAAAACAATTTACATAGCTTACCAAAATCTTGCTCAAGCAGGCCATCAGCCAAAAAAGCCATATCATTCTGATTTACTGATTTATTGGTTATTTGAAGGCTATTGATCTCATCTGTTTGATGACCGAATAAACTCAGTTTTGAGTTCTGGCAGGAAGTGCCTGGTTTAAGCATAGAGTGTAACTTGATGGCCATAGCAAGGACACTTGTACATATGGAGTGCGTTTTGGCGACCCCAACCAAAGCCCAACCAACTCAACAAGTCGGTTACCTGTTCTCTAAACAGCATCGTCACCGCGTTCAACCGAACACGCGAAAACGCTCAACCGATAACCAATGTTTCTGGTTGGGGTCGCCAAAACGCACTCATGATATCTTGCAATCATCATTTGCTTGAATGAGATCCAGCCTTTAACAACCATTCAACTTGAGTGTCTTCTTACTACAGCAAACAAACAAACAAACAAACAATCCTATACATATATTTCAGTTGCTTCTTTTGTAATTTCCCTTTGTAGGATGTCACTGATCTCCCAACGGTGGACAAACTGCATGAAAGTGAAGCTATGGTAAGTATACGATTTAATAGCAACTCACACTAATGACGGCACTGCTGTTGAAATAGCCAGCTGCCAGACAAACATGCCACACCATTTACGCGGTCACTGTGTCATCGGCGTGCCAAGCTGCACTAGTAGTGTAGTTAGTTGCGATTAAACATACAATTTGGACGTATATGCGCGCGATAGTGAAATTTTTGTCCGAGATCTTGGTACTGAGCCTCTATTTTTTGCATTAGTGCGGAATGCTATTAGGACTATGTTATCGTTTTTTATGTAAATAATAATAATAATAATAATCATAACCCGTTTTTATATAGCGCTTTTCACACCCGGAGGGCGTCCCAAAGCGCTTCACATTATTACCCCTGGTCACTGGGACTCAATTCACTCCTTAAACCATCTCAGCTCCCTGGTGGGGAGTATGCAGCCTGTGCAACATTAATAGGCGCTACTCGGCTAAATCAATCACAAGAACCATCTCTGCCCTCACAGGTACCCATTTACCCCTGGGTAAACTGAGGAAGTGTCTTTTATGGGCGATATTTAGAGACACAACATGGGAGTAGACTTATCAGGATAATCAACTGTGCCCAGCAATGTGCTCATGTGCTACATTACTGTGGAAAACTGCCTGGCGTGTCATGGCGGAGAAGTTCTGGTTGCTGAGTCATTGGGGTGTGGGTTTGACACTTGTGTCCTTGAGCGAGAAACTTATAATGCTTCTCTTTACCTGGGGTAAATAAGTTCCTGTGAGGGCAAAGATGGTTCTTGTGACTGATTTAGCTGAACAGTGTGTTACATACTTGGCAACAGAGGGCTTTATACTCCCAAGGGAGCTTAGATAGTTCAAGGAATTAAATAAATGTCCTAGTGATTAGATGTAATAATGTTTGAAGCGCAACGATCATTCTTTGGAAGTGCGCTAACAGGGAACAATTTCGTTTACCAAATTTGCATAGCAAGAAATTTAGGCTGAACTTATTTTGTGCTGATTTTTGAGTAGCAATTGAAACATTTTGTGTGGCATTTTGCTCTGCTTTGCAAGGGAAATCATTCACTGGCTTAATAAGACTCGATGTTATCATTATAGGAAGTATCGTGGCCGAGCGGCTAAGAGCACCAAATTCAAACTCTGGTGTTTCTGATCAGCAGAGTGTGGGTTCGAATCCCCAGCCGTGACACTTGTGTCCTTAAGCAAGACACTAAAACTATTGCTTCGTCCTTCGGATGGGACGTAAAGCCATTGGTCCCATGTGTTGTTTAACGCATGTATTTATTATCATGGGATGTCTGCTGCCACCGTACATACAAGAGTCTAAATTTTTTAATCTTTTACAAAGGCTTTATTTATTTTATGATTTAATTCAGGTACAAAAACTGACTGAGGAATGGGCCACCAAGTGGAAGGAAACTCAGAAAATAATGAAGGTAGGTGAAGAGTTGATTTTATTTTTAAGTCTCTACTAACTGATCATTCAATACCATCGACTATGGTTTTGAAAGATAGTTATATAATATCATCCTGCAACAGTATACAGTCAAAGTGAAGGATTGAGAGTTTGCTTTGACTTGTTTTTTTAACGCTAATCTGTGACAGGTTGGTATTATGCGGAGAATAAAGCCTTTTATCCCTGCATGGACATGAGAATAAGATATCCACTCACACTGTTGGGGCTTGAAACACTATGTGGACTAAAGCATGTCCACACTGGGGCTTGAAACACTATGTGGACTAAAGCATGTCCACACTGGGGCTTGAAACACTATGTGGACTAAAGCATGTCCACACTGGGGCTTGAAGCACTATGTGGACTAAAGCATGTCCACACTGGGGCTTGAAGCACTATGTGGACTAAAGCATGTCCGCACTGGGGCTTGAAACACTATGTGGACTAAAGCATGTCCACACTGGGGCTTGAAACACTATGTGGACTAAAGCATGTCCACACTGGGGCTTGAAACACTATGTGGACTAAAGCATGTCCACACTGGGGCTTGAAACACTGTGGACTAAAGCATGTGCACACTGGGGCTTGAAACACTATGTGGACTAAAGCATGTCCACACAGTGTTTTCACCTATGGTGGAGAACACATTTTAGTTTTTTAAGTGCACAGAACGAAGGAGAACATCCGCATGGTAATCACAGAGCTATGTGTCTGATCCTGTGTTTTTAGTTTAAATTGCAATCTACCCGATCTACACATCTAGATATTGAAATCTTTTAAAGCTGTTCGTTAATGTGGAAAATTGTTTTCAATTAATAAGTAAGTCCAACTCTGGTTGTTTACAGGATCGTACGCTAGCCCTAAGGTCAGATGGGATGGGTGTGGTCCTGGACTCCGCCCTGCCTCATTTGATAGGCGTGGATGACGATCTGCTTAGCACAGGACTGAAACTCTATCATATTGTGGTAAGATATTCGCCCTTTGTCACTAGTTGAGCCTCTGCAGCATGCTGCAGCCTTTTATATCATTGTGTCTGTTTGAAATTGTCAAAATGTTGTATCTTCCTTAGGGGTCGTTTACAACACTCAACATTTTCACAAGCTTATCTGACTTTCAAAAGTTTTGTCTAACGGTGCAAAAATTGTTTTTATTGATCAACATTTTTTTCAGAAAATAAGCGTATAGCGGTCATTAACCCCCTCCCAGCATACGGTTTGTACGCTTGTTGAAATGTTGATAATTGTGATTGGCCCCTTAAAATAACCCGGATGTAGACACAAAACAAGTATGTGCTGAGATGCAATTTTGTGCTTTGAGTGATATGTACAAAAGTGAGATACAACATCTTTCCACTGATGCGACTGTATGAACCAGTTAAATTACTTTGAATGATGTTATTTCAGTGGTGTAAAGATAAAGATTTCCCCCCTTAGATTCAGAAATAAAAATAATAAAAGAAATATTCTGAGCACTTCCTGTTTGCGCCCCAGTATCTGCCAAGCCATGACAAGTATGGCCAGGTCTATGTTAAGTTATCACACAAGTGCGACTTTTGGACATGTTTGTGTTTTGTAGGAAGGAGACACTTTTATTGGAAATCAGGATGCTGAGGAGCCGTGTGATCTAGGTGAGTACGTATTCAATTTCAATACAATCCAATTCAACTCCACATTTATTTCAATGATGCAAAATGTTCTTACAAGTGTATCGCAGAACAACGTCAAGTTAACACTCCGTCAATGAATCGTTACCACTGAGATTGCCTACGAGCTGGATGCAGTTTGAATCCTGTGTTTTAGTAGCATGTACTGCAACGATTTACATCGGGGATATTAAAGAATATTAAGTTTGGTTTTACCCTGACACATCTGTGTATGGGTAAAACCAAAATTAATATCCTTTATTCCTGATGCAAATTTAACCTCTATTAGATATGGATGTTGTAAGCGCCTTGATCTAGCTACTAGGCCCTAGTTAAAAGGGCGTTCATTCGAACCACTAATAAACAAAATGAATGTAGATGCTGAAATTTTGAATCTTCTGTGATTTTTTTTCTCCTGAATTTTTGCATAGTTCTCCTTGGTGCAGATGTCCTTGATGAGCATTGTTGGCTGAGGAACAAAGGAGGCATTGTTATGCTTCATCCAATGAAAGATGCTGTATGCCTCGTCAACGGTAACCGAGTCAGTGAACCGGTGCAACTCACTCAAGGTAATTCATAAACAGGATTCACATCCTTGAGTTCTTTTTTTTTACAAACAAAGTGGCACTGGACTCTATTTGTAATTGCTCAAAATAATTGGTAACGTTGAGCACTGGAGAGCTGTTGATAGTATAAAACAGAGTGAGATACAGCTCCCTCTGAAGTAACGTAGTTTTTGGGAAAGAAGTAATTTCTCACTCAAATAAAGTATTTGAATCTGATGAAAAAGACCTCGGACCTAAAGCCGTTTTTGAGGGTGTTTTTTCTTCCATTAGTCATCGTCAGTGACTAGAGCAAGCTAGTCGAAACGTTGAGACCAATTTCAGAACTGACTCCGCGGCAGTACAGTTAATTACGATCCTATAAGCTAAAGTAGTAGTCCCGTCTTATTTCTATACCATCCGCCCTGGTAATAGTTAACAAGCAGGACAGTTTTTTTCAGAACTGAGAAGTCTCCCGAACCTCCGATTATCTACTCCACGGCAGTAGAATAAAGCAAGACAGTTCCCTAAGAACAACTCTACCTGGCAAGTAGATACACACATGGTGTTACCGCAAACCAAATATACATTGATACCTCACCATGCAATGCCTCAAATCCTATACTTGTTTTGTTTCTCGCAGGTTGTGTTGTTGGCATCGGAGAGACCAACCTCCTACGTTTCAACCATCCTGAGGAGGCAAAGCGGCTGCGCCATGAACTAAAATCAAAATCCTGCAATGATCTGAGTATGTATCGGTCGACAGAAAACCTACTAGCAGCCACACTACGTCATTCCAGTGGGTAAGATGCTGCACAGCCTCATGCAGGTTGTCACACATCTTTGCAAAATTGTCTTAGATCAACAGGGCCCCCAATTTCATAGCGCTGCTGTGTTGTGTTGACTGAATGATTTCCATTTCATAGCGCTGCTAATCGTAAGCACACAAAAAGGCATCCTAACATTCCATTGCTAACCTGAAATGAATAAATGACGCATGCACAAATCAACGCCCAATATGGCTGCCTAATTTTTTTGCTAAGCTGTGAATTACGCTTACACCGTAGCAAATTGTTCTGCTTCAGTAAACAGCGCTATGAAATTGGGACCAGATGTACAGTAGATGCAATTACACCTTGTAGATGATCTATATTTTCTCAGCGTACAGTATGTCATCAACTTGTAAAATTGAGAATGTTTTGTTCTTGTCATGTTTTTAAAGAGATTTTTTAAAAGTGAGTGCTATAACAATAATGATGGTTTTTTCTTTTGGCAAGACCACAATTTCAAGAGGGTGGGAAAACACTTAACTTTTACTGTGGACAGATTTACTGGTCGACTTCCAACTTTTTCAAAGTGACTGATGCTCAGCTCTAGAATGGCCAAAAAAGAAAATGTTTGCTTTCATTCTGTTGCCAAGCTGTTGTACACGATACAGTTCCTTAAAGCTGTCTTAATAATTTGCTGCCCCGTTAGATTTAAGCATTTCTAGGTTCCGAATCTTTGTATTGGGGGTTGGGGGGTTGGATTATCTTCAAGGAAGGCATACATCCAGGGCACATTTCCATAAAGCTGTTAAGTGCTAAAAGTTACTCAGAAAAGAAAAATCTTGCTCAGCAGGCACAGTAGCCAAAATACAATGTACTAAATACTGTTTGTGACTGGTTTTGTGCAAATTTCTGCTTAGCAGAAAACAAAACTGCTGAGTAGCTTTTGCCAGCTATATGAAATTGGTCTTGGGAGACACCCATTCAGCTGGATGAATGTGCTTTATATATGCTGCTTTGATCTGTTCTGTGTGTAGGATGGGAATAGAAAAGAAACACAGAGACGAATGGAAAGAGCTTGAAGAAAAAAGGTAGGCGTGGCTTTGGCTGCTTGGCTGCTCCTCTTGTCTTCAAATGAAAAATAATATGCAATTATAGTACGCAGTTTGTATGTATAGCACTTTTTCACACTTGTAGGCGTCTCAAAGCGCTCGTTATTTTTCATCAAAAGTATGTGGACTAAGTTGGAAAGATGAGACTAATTTATTACAAAGCACCATGTAGGTGCTGTGGAGTAATCTCTAACCAACCATAAAAAAAAAAACTGGGCGAACCCCTTTTCTGAATGATAAGTGTACTGGGTTCTTTAACATGCAATACACAACACACGGGACAATGTGATGACCAGGCAAACAACTTTTGCTAGTTTCAAATTTAGTTCCAGCATTATTAGCTAACAATTGTTTATGTTGGGCTTTGATGTTTGTATTGCCCCTTTTGTCCCCCTATTAGTTGTTTCCCCTTGCTTTTTTAGGCATGCTTTCTAACCCACTTCATGTATTTCCACTTCACTGCTTATGTTTGACTTAGTTACCTGTTCATGTTTGTTGTGTTTTCATTTAGCCTTCGAGAAAGACTCTGCTTGCGTCGATACGTCAGGCCATTAACTAGTTTTTGCGTTTTCTAAGAATAACCTTTTTCAGGAGAGAATAGTATAATGGACTGTTATTAAGTATTTTTATAGAAACAAAACAATTCAAACTCCGAGTATGAGACCCCTTGCATTTATCGCTCTAGCTGAAGCAGAACAATAGAAACGTGTACGCGCTGAGCACAACTCTCAACCAATGAAATGTCTACATTGACCTCACTGAGTGCACTGTTTGGGCATGTGACGTCATATGCAAGGGTCTATTGTAGGATTTCAGTCTGTTTCACTCTGCCAATTGTTTTGTTGTGTCTGTTTTTGGTTTTTGGTTTTTCGATATGAGTGCATACCAAGTGTTAATATTATTTGATGTTGTTCCTCCTTTTTTTCACCCAGAATCGAGGTTCATAATCTTGAAGAGAAGTTTAAGTTAGCTGAAATTCAGCGGCAGAAAAACCAAAGGAAGGGCGAATGTGATCTGGAATCCAAGCAGCAGCAGGTTGAGATGCTGAGACAGCAGCAGGAGCAAGCCCAGCATCTTACGACGGAGGCGCAGCACGCTGTGGAGGAAGAGAAGAAGAAGCGTCGCCGCAAGAGTCGAGAGGTCTTGAAGCAACTGGAGGACTACAACAGAGAGAAAGAGCACAAATGCAAGGAGCTTCAACAGAGATTGGAGCTTCTTGAAAGGCAACGGGAGGACAGCGAGGAGAAATGTCAACAGATGGCTGCCTCCTTGGAACTAGAGAGGAACCAGGTCGAGGAACGAGTCCAGAAGGAGAGGAAGCATCTCGAGGAGACGGAGATGAAACTAAAGAAACAGAGGTCGGAGAAAGAGGAAGAGATTGCCGAGGAGAGAGTCAGGCTTGAAGACCTACTTAGGGAGGAGAGAGAGAAGTTCCAGGTTGGATTGAGGGAACTCGCGGAGAAAGAAGGGAAGATGAATGAAGCCTTGAAGCAGGTACTCCAAACAGAAGAAAATAAGATATAGCTAGAGTAGAGCTTGAGTTGTTGTTCTTTCAGTATAAGTGATGAACCAATAACTAGAGAAGAGTTGGCTTTTCTTTGCTTTCACATAATACCACATTTTTTAACCCCCAAACATGAAAAACCCTCATTGTTATAATTTACTAAAATTAGTGATAGTTTTTGTAAATTGCATGAATTAAAATCTTTATATTCATTTTGTGCTTGAAAGGAACTTGGGAGACAAAAACAGGTAAACCAAAGTGCTTTCAACTGGATGTACTGAAGGGGATGTGGAAGTGACATCATGCATGGGAATGTTGAAGTATTTTCAGTATAATGTTTTGTTAAATGGAAGGTGTGTGGTTCATATCGCTTTTCTTTACCTTTTTTGAAAATAACTATTTACCATTTATCGCAGGCTAAACAGGATCTTCTGAAAAAGCAAGCGAAAGTTCAACATGAAAGGGATGAAGAGCATCACTTTTTGGAAATTGAGCGAGAAAAACTGGAAGCTCTTAAAGCCAAGCATGAAGTGGCCCGTAAACTTGCCAAAACAATGGACCCGTCGTTAAAAGAGCAACTGGCCATGGAGGACAAAGAAGTGGCCAAAGTGTGGGAGGACTTTGATAAGTTAAAACAGGGACAACTGGACAAGATTGAGGAAGCCGAAAAGAGCATTCAATCAAAAGCCGAGAATCTTGTGGCGGAGATGTGGCAGAGCAGGACAAGGCTAGACAGTGAGAAGGAGGAGCTCAAGATTAGGAAAAATGAGAATCAGAAGGCCATTGAGATTGCCAAGAGTGAGGAGGAGAGGATGGAGTTAAGTCAAAAGGCGATCAGGATAGAGGCAGATGAGACTAGGATATCTGAGGAAGAGGCTTCACTAGAAACTCGGGAGGCTGACGTTGAAAAGGACATTGAAGCTGAGTTTGTTGAACTGGAGAAACAGAAACGGCGAGATGAGGACAACTTGGAAGCGGAGTGGACAAAACTCTTACAGATCGAGGCCGCAAACTTACACTATGTGGAAGAGGAGCTCTCAAATCGGAAAACAGCTATCGATAACCAGAAGAAGAAGTTAGCCATCAATGATGAACATCTTAGTCTGTTTAACCTCAAACGAAGTAACACCCTGACGTCACTCAAAGAGAAGTGTGACAACATCCCAGATGAGAAGAAAGGGCTCCAAGAACGGCTCCAGATGAAGGAGTGCGGCATCCAGGAGAAGCTGTGTAAGCTGGAGGAGAGACGGGCAGAGTTGATGGATACAACTCAGAAGAGTGAAGAAGTGCAAAGACAGAGGAAGAAAGTGGAAGATGCTGAGGCATCAAAGATTAGTTTAGAACAGTCTGAGGAGGAGCTGAAGTCAGAGACGGAGAGACTAAGTAAACTTTTGGAGGAGATTCTCCAGGAGAACCGGCGAATGGAGGAACTCTTGCAGACAGAGAGCTTCAGCGAGTGTAGATTCAAAGACGAGCAAAGGAAACTGAATGAGAAGATGAAGGTATGTATCAAGTTAGTCTAATTGAAAAAAAAAGTTTGAAATACATCTTTGCATTGGTGTGATTGGTCTTGAATGGAACTTATGCATTGACGTCATCGGGCCCTGTCATCTTAGATGTTTGGGTGCACATCTTTGTCCGCACAGAGCACAGGATCAGCCAATGATCTACTGTTCCTTCTTTTGGCCTCTTGCTTAGGGCGTCATGAGCATAAGGTTTATAGACAAACAGAAGTTTTAGTGTGATATATTTAGGCTGTGCATTTATTTGGTAGAATGCATTGTAGTCTATATTTTAGTTTTTACATTATGGAAAAAGGGAATCTTAGATGTGTGTACTGACCAACTCGCCCTGTTTGCATGTAAATATAGCAAGACTTCAAAGTGCATTTTGCAGCTAGATTTTTGTACAGTAACTGCTCGTTGTATGATTTCGACGACTAAAAAGCATCCATTATTCATGTATCTCTGTGCATTGCTTGTTTATGATAGAAAGAAAAAAAGTGTTCATAAAGCTGTCAAACATTGTCATTCAAGCTTGTAGTGTGATCCAATTGACTTTTTGGCAGCAATGCGCACTTAAAGGGAGTCGTTGCCATTGATATGAAGGTTAGAAGAATGTTAGAAAAGTAGAATATAATGTTCCACACAAATATGCCCCACATTGCATGGTTTTCCTTATGCGTCGCATGAACTAACACAAGATGGCGCAATTTTGTGGAGGCAAGTTTTTGACTCCCTGAAATGGCTGACCGTGTTAGTTCGCAAAGTAAAAGGGAAACCATGCAAATTCGTGCAGATCATTATATTCTACTTTTCAAACATCTCTCTAACCATGTGCATTTTGTAACAATTGGTCACAAATGCTTTTTATAGACCAAATCAACCGATCCAAGGCAACGTGTCCCTTTAATGGGCATTAGAATCAAGCACTTTAGAGCGTGTTGTATAAAACAAATTTCTGTTGTACGCAGCATCATGAAGTTAGCCCCTCTGGTCATAAATGATGGCGCATGATTTTAGTTTTTGTTGATCCTAGCTCAAAGCAATCCTATAGACAAATCCAAGTGCTCAGCATCCATGCGCTGTCGTGACTTGGCAGGCTCTCTTACACACACTGCACCCTGCTTTCATTTTTAAAAATAAAAATAATACTCAGTTCTTATAGCACTTTATCACAATAAAGGGCATCTCAAAGTGCTCATTCTTTTTTCTGAAAGGTATGCAGAGCTATGTTCCAATTATTTACATAACACCATGTGTTGCAATCTGCAGCCGACCATACCAGTCAACACTGGGGGGAACCCCTTCTCTAAATGATAAGTTTTCTGGGTTATTTATATGATCATATTTTGTACAACACACGGGACCTACAGCTTGATGTCGCATCTGAGGTGTGAGGCAATAATGGTTAAGGAAACAAGTGTCAAGACCAGGGCCCAATTTCATAGAGCTGCTAAGCACACAAATTTGCTAAGCATAACATTTCTTCCTTGGTAAAAACAGGATTACCTACCAAATTTCA
The DNA here is from genome assembly GCF_902459465.1 of Asterias rubens. Taxonomy (NCBI): domain Eukaryota; kingdom Metazoa; phylum Echinodermata; class Asteroidea; order Forcipulatida; family Asteriidae; genus Asterias; species Asterias rubens. The sequence continues at coordinate 4,951,288 of NC_047062.1, forward strand.
ATTTGTTGCATATTCCTTGTTACTGGTATTCAGCTGTTGTTTGCTTATCCTGAAAATCACATTGAAATTTGGTTGGTAATCATGTTTTTATCACGGAAGAAATTTCATGCTAAGCAAATTGTTGTGCTTAGCAGGTCTATGAAATCATAGAGCTTTAGTCCAGTGCGCTTAACTGCTTTGCCCTGACAGTAACAGTACGACATGCCACTGAAAAGAGTTATCAAACAGTCACCATTTCATTTTCTGAAATTCATTTTCTGGATTACATCGGATCAATTTCATCACTTCTTTAAACATTTTATTCAGTTATTTTTTAATGAATATTATTGACTTACAAATACCTTTTAGCAGTGTTGGACTTGTATTTCGACCCTCGCTTATTTATCTAAAATGCTTAACAGAAAGACTCTTCTTTGGTTTTAAAGATTTAGCTGCCAGTTTTTGGTTATAACTTCCTCTTTTAATAACATGGATAGAAATGAAGTTCTGAGATCATTTTCATGCCAATGCCTTGGTGGACCTTGTAATGTTCCAATAGTAATGTTCAAATTTCCTGGCAGAGGTGACCTCTACTTAGGAACAATTACCTTTCCCCCAAGAACGAAGTATCAGCGCCCAATTTCATAGCGCTAACGGTAAGCACATTTTTGTGCTTGCTGTAGCAGAAAACTTTGTTATGGTGCAAGTGTATTTGACAGGTTAGCAGAAACATTAGGTGGCCATATTGCGCATGCACCATGGATTTGCATTGTGACGTCGTTTATTCTCGTGCAGTAAGCACAGGAAGGTTAGTTTCTTGTGCATGCAGTAGGCAGCGTTTAGTAAGTACAAAATCGGCCGCTATAAGTAGCTCTATGAAATTGGGCCCAGGTCTGGACATAACAACAAAAACAGCATTGGCAACTGGACATTCTGGTCACTCACATTTGAATCACCTAACATTTAAATCCAAGCCCTAATAAGAAATAACACCAACAAACCAAACTTCCCCATAACTCATCAAATCGATCTTCATTTGATAACATTTGGTTTTATCATTCATAAAAATGCTACATGATACACTTGAATTCATTTGAGTTTTGTTGTGAGGCAATTTCCACAGGCAACTCTAGTAACTTACAACTTTCAGTTTCAGATACTTCTACTGAAAGAATTTGTAAGATAGTACTTTCAAAAAGAAAATCCTGTATTTGTCAGTAGACCTTTATCATACTGACAACATCATTGTCAAGTCACCAGAACACACTGTTAATGAAGTTTACTGATTCAAATCGACACCAGAAATGGCCCAGAATATTTAACCTGCCAACCTCGTTTTGGTTACACTGATACAAACGGGAGAAATTCAAGATGGATGCCCCCACCAGAAAGGTCTATTGTTCCCTTGCTAGAGTTTCCCCCAAGGTTCTGGATGTAATTTCTGAATCACACACTGCTTTGATTTGCACAATAAAACAAAACACGACTTTGAAGCAAATTTTTACTTTTTTTTCTACACGGCACAAAAAGACCAACCAAAATGTTGAGCTTGGACACATCCTTTCCTGCAAGCATCAAATATCATATTTGCTTTGCTTTTATTTTTCACATCATTGCGGATAAGGAGAGGGGACCAGGCTAATATGAACTGGGCTAAGTTTCAGAAAGCTGTTCAGCAGTAACTGGTGCTTAGCAGATTTTCCTGCTAAGCAAAAGTTGCAAGGAACCAGTAAAAAAAGATAAACATTTTATGTGGTTATTCTTATAAACTGTTTCTGCTAAGCAACATTTGCCTTTGCAAGCATCTTTTAAATTGGACCCGTCTGTGACAGTTACAGAGGCAGAATGAACATGTTTCAGCCACAGGAAGGCGTTAGCATTACACTGGAACTCTTTAAAATGACCAGTCAAGCTTCATTTCCAAACCATTTTATCTTTTCCCGCAATGAGATGTAAATTTTGTGAAGTTTTAGAATATTTGAGTTCTGAACGAAAAGTGCTCGACTTCTTGCAAGTATCACTGAGAAAAATACCAAGGCTTAAAGGTAGGGGCATAGACTTTTTTTTGTCAACGTAATGTTGATTTAAAGACAAAGTTCTAAAGAATCCCACTCGAGTTGTATATAGCTGTTTTACAGAATCCGAACTTGCCTCTCAAGTGGTCTAGTGGTTCAAATAACGCCTCTAGAATGCAGGGGGGTTCATATCCCATCTGAGTTATACCCGTGGTTTTTTCCCCGTAAGACTTTGGGGAAAGCACTGAATACACTAGGGTTATCCCAACGCTCAACTTAGCTAAACAGTCTGAACTGCGCGATTTCAGTGCCAATACGCGCCAACTATATTTATTTCAAAAAAGAAAAATATGATGAAAATTGAAAGCTCATGATTGCACAGTGGGGCTTCAAAAACCAAGATAAACACCAAGTTGAAAACACTCCAAAGACCTAGGTTCAATTCAGCATGCTTTGGCCAAACTTCCCATGTTTAAGAACAGAAAGCCCCATAGTTTTGAAACAAACCTGGGGAAGAGCCCTGTATTCAGTGCTTATTACACATTGGTGTACAGTCACAGCTAATTATTATAAAAGGAACACGTTGCCTTGGATCGGACGAGTTGGTCTTTAATAAAGCGTTTGTAAATGCATATGGTTAGAAAGATGTTTTAAAAGTAGAATACAATGATCCACACAAGTATCACTCGAAATTGAGTGGTTTTCTTTTTACTTCGTCGACTAACACGGTCGGCCATTTATGGGAGTCAAAATTTTGACTCCCATAAATGGTCGACCGTGTTAGTTCGTAAAGTAACTGGAAAACCACGCAATTTCGAAGCAAATTTGTGTGGATCAATGTATTCTACTTTTAAAATATCTTTCTAACCATATGCATTTTATAACAAATGGTTACAAACGCTTTATTAAAGACCAACTCGACCGCTCCAAGGCAACGTGTTCCTTTAATCATTACTCTCCATTTGTTGTGTGAAGAGGTAATAATTCTAATCTGTCCTTTTACATTGTGTGTTTTTTGGTTGCTTTCACCCGTGTTTTCTTGCACCACTATGCAGATTTTGTCGTGGACCCTATGGTGTGTATTTGTCTCGGGTATGAACACGCTTGCAAGTGTAGCCCTTATCTTAGGATTTTCTCTACTCCGTTGTATCTTGGATGTAAGACTTGTAAAATGAAAAACACACATTTTTATCAACCTTTTCTTGTTCTTTGTTTGTTGTTGCCACAGAGCAAGGTCTTGCACTTTCATTTTATCTTAAATTCATCTTTATCAACTGCAAGAAATCTTTGAAAATAATGACAAGAAGACGGAATGAAATCGGTACATGTTTGTAAAAGATGATTGTGAACTTGTTTGGTTAAAGGGTCTATGTACTTTTTGAAGGACAAAAAACACAATGTCTACAGGTTAACACTAAATTTGCACAGTTTGAAGATAACGATAGTTAGAAAGCTTCCCTGGAAATATTACTTGCTGAGGTGCTGTAGATTTTGAGAAATGAGTAAAACAATGTTATGAAAATAATTTTCGTCGCGGTGATGATGAGACGAAAATTATTTGAAACGTATTTTCATGACATTGTTTTACTCATTTCTCAGAAACTACAGCAACTCAGCAACTCATATTTTAAGGTATTCTTTCTACTATCATTATCTTCAAATGGTGTAAGTTTAATGTAAATCTGTGGACATTGTGTTTTGTGTTACAAAAAGTACCCAAATCCTTTAAGACATGTAGTTCTTTGATGATACAACAAATTTTTTTGAAAAGAACTAATCTTTTATATGAACAATACTGGCGATTATTTTGGGACCGACGTGGGGAGATATCAGTTGATTTAAGATGGATGAGAAGATACTGGCTGTGATTCATTTTTGGGGTCTCCTTCTGCTGGACCATTGGTTTCGATATCATTAACAGCTAACACAATCCGGCCTAAATGCTTGGGCCACCCATTTGCAACGTTACATTTAACATTGTAGCTTATTTGTGGAGGTGATGGGCTACCAACACTTTTCTCATCCAATCTGACCTGATGTTGTCAGAGGTCACTGTTTGCACCAGCATTGATGCACTAGCTGCAGATTTCACGAACCTAGTATAAACAGTTTGTCCGGTTTTAGTTTGTCTCTATGCATTGTACCAGTGTGTGTGCTTTTTATGTATTTTTATTATTTGTATTTTCATATGACTACACCTTGTATCAATCTTTTAATTGGCGCCTGCTCTGTTTTGTGTTGGATGTGATTAAATTAAATACAATAAAATAAATTTATGCAAGTGGACTTGTGCAAATGTGTTAAAGGAACACGTTGCCTTTGATCGGACGAGTTGAGTTGGTCTACAAAAAGCGTTTGAAACTTTTTTTTTTATGAAATCGATATAGTTAAAAAGATGTTTAAAGAGTAGAATATAATGATCCACATAAGAATCACTCAAAATTGCACAGTTTCATATTTTACGTCTGGAACTAACACGGTCGGCCATTTATGGGAGTCAAATTTTTGACTCCCATAAAAGACCAACTCGATCGATCCAAGGCAACGTGTTCCTTTAAGTTTTATGAAATCAGCTGCAGACAAATTTTCTTAAAGCTGGTAAGCAAAAGAAGTATATTACTTAGAAGAAACGTGACACAGGTCAAAATACAATGATAATCTTGGCAGCTGGTGCCCATCTATATTTGAAAATTGAAATTTCTAAGCACTATTTTCTGCATAAAAGCTTTGGGCCTCAAAAGGTACCATTTATTATGGAGTTCTTACACTGCAGTTCTGTTTAATTGTCAGTTATCTGCCTGTCTGTGTGTCTGTCTGTGTCTAATCAGTGATGCTTTCATTGTTGCCTTCTTTCTTGCCTTTGTACCACACTCCATGCTTACAGCTTCAATCTCTGTTTGTTCTTGGCATAATGCATCTCTTTCTCTTACCCCCCTCTAACTAAATGTGTTTTTTTTTACCACATAGCACAGCATTCACACTTTGCATGCACAATCATGCTTGTCCTACCGATTTACTTTTTTCTTCAGAATAATGTTTAAAAGTTTTTCTTCAGTGTTATATCTCAGAAAAGGCAGATGTTTTCAAAAACACATTTTTACAGTAGTGCTATTAGTCACAGCTGAACAAATTATATTATTTCAATTAGCATACTTTGAAAGTAGAAAGTAGCCAACCTAAAAAGAGTTTTCAAATGTTTCCCCCTATTTTTTGGTGAAATGTTGATATTAACCTGTTACTTTGTCTTACAGGAGTTACTGGTTTGTTTTTATTTGCAGGTTTCATTTTCACTGTTGAGCACGTCTGCAATCATTAATCATAATCAAATTTCAATCATTACTGCATACATCCTTTTGAGTTAATATGCAGACAATTGTGGATGTACAATACAGGAATTTGTATGTTCACTGCAAATGTCTACTTATTATGATGTTAGAGCCTTTAAATCTTGGTTAATAAAAAAATTAAATGTAGTAGTCTCTATAGAAGTTAATAAAGACCTGTGATTTTAACTTTCACATTTTCATCAAACTTACATGTACATTCATGTCAAGTATTTTGAAAACCCATTATAGATTTCCCAATGAACTGGATTTGCCCCCTCATTGTCTCTGATGGTAGCCATCTTGTATTACAAACCATTTGCATGTTTTCTCAGAAAGATTTCATTTCATTTCATAATGGTTTATTAACGCAGCATGAATCGCAGCTGACGGCTGAATCACTCATGAATTAACTTAGGATGACGATAAAGGGAAAGTATACCTTTGGGAATTAACCCAAAATCAATGACTGTAAAAAAAAAAAAAAAAAAAAAAAAAAACTTGCCATGAAGCACTGCAGCTGTTGTAAATGTATAACAATTTTGAGAAACACTACCCTTCAAATGAATATGGTTTATGAGAGAGTGATTAACAAACATTCCATTCGGAGAAACTTGTTTGCATAAAACTTTTCTCCGATTGTGTCTTCAAATTACAGACTGCGTGGACGAAACTGCTCCAGATTTTTGCCGATAACATCTCACAAACGCTACCACCTTTTGAAATGAAAATGTTCACAGTTTCGTTTGATACTATCTACATTTATATAGAAAAAAAAACGAAAAAAAAAACAATCAACGGATTCCAAAAACTAGAGGTCTACTTCACTCTACTTACCTGTAGAGCGAATACTACAATTGCATTGTTCCCTATGCCGGCAGGCAAATAGCTAAGAGTTTTACACACAATAGCGCCCTCAAGAGTCCCATCCCCAACGCCCTGTGACATGCGCAACACGTCGGCGTCCTCTTTTTCTCTTAGCCGGCAAAGACAGCGGACGTGAGTACGTGATTGTCCGTATTGAGGTAGATTCTTTGCCCCTTTTAGCTAATAAGAGTGTAATTTAGACAGATATCCGATAGAAAATAAAGGATAGTCTGTAAGAGAATTTCTTGTAGAGTTGTGTGAATTTCTTGAAGTGAGTTAATTATGAGTTATAAGAAATCGGGGAGGACAGGGTTTGTCGTTGAAGGTGGGACCTACATCCCTCCGAGACAGCCCGAGTCCTCGGGGGATTGCGGCGGTGACATTACGTCGCCGCCAAAACAATCTCCCAGTCAGCCCCCTCAGCCACAGCCGGCTGCCGGGGCTGACGGATCTGTAACCGGCCGAGCGGGGGACCTTACGGTCTCGCCGTCTCCGCCGGGATCCGCCCGACAGAAGGGGAAACGCCCCGGTAAGGCCAAAAAATCGCTCAGTACCGGGGCGACACCCAAAAAGGGACGAGTTGGTAAGCGGGACTCCACTACGGGGCCCGCCCCATCGATCCCAGGCCAGCCAGCGGGGCACGCACAGCCGGAGGGGGTACCCCTCCACGGCTCGGTGCACCCAGGGCTGGGTACAGGGCATGCACAGCCGGAGAAATTACCTCTCCACGGCTCAGTGCACCCGGCCCCCCACAGTGCACACGCAAGTACCGCGGTGCCCAGGGATGGCCTTTTATACCGCCGCCCTGACCAGGCAGCCTGCGCTATCGGGCTTGGGGCAATGGCGGTCGCCAAAGAGATTGGCAACGGGGTACAGACCCCTTGGGGCCCCGTCGGAACGCTACGTTCCGAAGGGTCGCCCTCTACTTCAGGGTTTACCCGCTGCTCGGGTATTCCCGCCCCGCAGCCGACCTCCGACACTACAACGGAGTCTGCTCGGGGACGCCCCTCCAAAAAGGGCAAGAAAGCCCGCCCTCGTAGCCCCAGCTCGAGCGGCTCCACCTCTGGTCGCCCCCACCGTGACAAACGTCACAAGGGCGGGGACCCGATCTCGAGGGAGGAATTTTTGGAAGCTTTTCACACCCTCGCGGCCTCAATTACGGGTCGTCGCGAGGGTGGTGGACAAGGCCCGTCTGACTTGGCCACCGAACCGGTGCCCCACAGTCAGCACGGCCATGGGTGGCTTGCGCCGGGCCAACGGGGACTCCCCCACACGGCTAGCCGTGCGCCGGATTCCCCCCCGGGTTTGCCACAACCGCCCGCTAACCCATACGTTCAGGGGCGGCTGGCTACCACCCAATGGGGACCCCCTCAGGGAGGCCCGCCATGCATCAGCCTGCACCCGTCGGCGGCCTTTGAATCCGACCATGGGCGCCGTGATGATGCCGGTTCGGAATCCCGTTCTTCGATGACATCTCGTCCCTCCGACTCGGCCGACTCGGCCAATGAGGAGGACGAGTTGGTCACCTCCATTCAACGATTGTCAGTCTCCGAGACCGAGCTACGCTTGGTTCAGAGAGATATGATAAGAGTTATGAATCTCCCCTGTGAGCCGGAACCCCCCTCCGACGAACGCCAATCGTTCAAAAAGAGGGCGGGCCCCGCAACGGGCGCAGCTAAACCCTTCCCGGTGATGCCCTTGGATCGGGTGTGCAGCGACAGGATGGATGGGGTAATGGGAACAAAAAAATGGACCCCGTACTCCAAACGTACGGAGCCGTATTACCGTTTCCCTCCAGCGGATTTTCAGGAATATTTCGCCACTCCCGTTCTGCCAGACTCAGCCTCCGACAAGCTGATCGCGGACAGGGGATCATCATCTTCCAAGCTTCCGTTTGCGGACAAGATCCGCGGCAAATTGGAGGACGTCGCCCGGAAAATGGATTCTTCGGCACGCATGGGTATGCGCACAACATCCTTTCTCCTGCTCCTATCAGAATATCTGGAGCAGGGGTGCGACGAGGAAAACATGGTGCCGGCGGACATGATGATTGCGGCCCTTCATTGTTTGGACAACGGTCTTTGTTCCATCCTCGACCAGTTCACTAAGATCACGACCCTGGCGACGACGTCACGCCGCGCCAATGTGCTAGATGCACTTTTCCTACCATCAGCCGGGGCGCGTAAACGCCTCGACGATCTACCACTCACCGGCGTCGACTTATTTTCTGGGCAGTTTCAGACGTCCATGGAGGCTGAAGCGAAGCGCCTCAAAGCCACGGACAAAATCAATCTGAAAAAGCCCAACGCCCCGCCTAAGGCCGTGGGTAACAAGGCGAAGAAACAACCTTCATTCGTCATCCCCCGCCGCCGCCAACAAAAGGCTACCCGTGGCAGTTTTCGTGGCCGCGCCGATAACACGGCGGGCGCACGTTACCCACAGACTCAACCTGGCCAACCACGCACCCAGTCGGGTCGTGGTTTCCGAGCGCCCGCCCCCCGTTATACCGGGGCGTGGCGCAAGTGACTTGACAAACTCCGAGCGGCCTCCCACCGACGGACCCGTGGGGGGCCGCCTCCGGAACTTTCTGGGGTCCTGGGGGCAAGTGACCTCCGACCGGTGGGTCCTCGAAACAATCGGCCGCGGTTACGCGCTCGAGTTTACGAGGACCCCCCCGTCGGACATGCTCAGCCGGCCGACACCCGTGCCGTCCGACTTAGCAAAGCGCCGCTCCCTCGAGGGGGAAATAAACGCCCTCCTCCTCAAGGGGGCGGTGCGTATCGTCCCCCGTTCTGGGACTCTGACGGGCTTCATGTCAACCTTCTTCTTGACTCCCAAGAAGGAGGCTGGCGTGTGGCGCCCGATTTTGAACTTAAAACCCCTCAACAAGTTCATCCGTCCGAAGCGTTTCCGTATGGAGACGCTCAGGACTATACTGAGTTCCATAGTGCCACCCGCATGGGCGGCGAGTATCGACCTGAAGGACGCATACCTACACGTCCCAGTCAGGCCGGAGCACCACAAATTCCTACGTTTCCTATACAACGATACCCTGTACGAATTTGTGGTGCTCCCATTCGGACTCTCCACCGCACCGCGGGTGTTCACCCGCATTGCAAAGACAATCGGGGCGGCACTGCGGAGGCGGGGCATCATGATATTTATATATCTGGACGACTGGCTGGTCGTGGGCCCTTCTCGGGAGGAGACGGAGGCAGCGCTCCAATATACCTGGCGCCTGACCTCCGACCTCGGATTTATAATCAATACCGAGAAATCCCACCTTATCCCCTCGCAGGTTCCCACCTTTCTGGGTGCGTCTCTCGACCTGCGCAGGGGATTGGCCCGCCCTTCGGAGGAACGCCTACTGAACCTTCGGCAGTGCGTTTCTCTCTTCCTCCCAGCAGTGGTGGCCCCAGCGCTGGCCTGGCTCAGACTGTTGGGCCTTATGGCCAGCATGGTGGATTTGGTGGACTTCTGCAGGTTGAGGATGAGGCCCATCCAACTTCACCTGCTCTCCTTTTACAGGCCCATCCGTCACCAAATCCACCACCTGGTGCCGACAACGCCCTGGCTAGTCCCCCACCTTCGCTGGTGGCTAGCCGATGCGAACATCTCGCAGGGCCGGGCCTTTCGTCCGCCCCCGCCGTCGGTGACCGTCACGACCGACGCGTCACTCCTCGGCTGGGGGGCAACCCTCCACCCGCGTCAAATCGCAGGCGTGTGGGGTTCCGAACACCGATCGGCCCACATCAATGTCCTGGAAATGTTGGCAGTCTCCAACGCACTACGGCATTTCCAGTCGGACGTCAGGGACCGTGCGGTTCTGGTGAGATGCGACAACGCCACAGTCGTGGCCTACATCAATCACCAGGGGGGCACCCGGTCGGGTCGCCTGTGTGCACTGGCCTGGGACCTCATCCACTGGTGCACACAGCGGGGAACAGCACTATCAGCAGTGTACATTCCGGGCGTAGAGAACGTCACAGCCGATGCTCTCTCAAGGGGCTGGATTGCCCCCACGGAGTGGTCCCTTCTCCCACAGGTGGCTCGGTCGCTCTTCCACTTGATCGACCGACCACACGTGGACCTGTTCGCCTCCCATGCGAACCACCAGTTGCCGATCTACTGCGCAAGGGGCCCAGACCCCAACGCATGGAAGATCGACGCTCTATCAGTAGAGTGGGACGGCCTACTGGCTTATGCATTCCCACCCATCTCGCTCGTCTCTCGGGTTCTGACCAAGATCGAGCAAGAGGATTGCCGGGTCCTTCTCATAGCCCCGTTCTGGCCCCGGCAACCGTGGTTCCCACGACTCATCAGGTTACTGGTCCACCGTCCGGTGATCCTACCAGGGCGAGCGGATCTCCTGTACCAGCCCAGTTCGGGGATGGCCCATTCTGCTCCGGGGGATCTTCACCTGACGTGCTGGGTGCTGTCACGCGATCCCTCCGCTCAGCAGGCCTTTCGCAACGGGCTGCAACAATCGCAGCCCAGTCACGACGGGCCTCCACCAGGAAGGTATACAACAGCCGACTACGCCATTTCTTTAAATGGTGTGGCCGGGAATCCCTCCATCCTACCAATACTTCTGTAGGGGAGGTGGGGGACTTCCTGGTGTATCTCCTAGATAGCGGCCTGACGACTGGTACGGTAAAAAATTACAGATCAGCCATCGCCGCGATCCACCCCGGATTCCCAGACGGTTCCACCGTCTCAGACAACGGGGCCCTTAGCCAGTTGATCAAGGGGATGTTTGTCACCCGTCCCCCAGAACGCAAACTCGTCCCGTCTTGGGATCTGTTTGACGTTCTGTCAACCTTGGCAGGGCCTCCTTACGAGCCTATGGATTGCTCCACACTCCTACAGCTCTCAGTCAAGTTGGCGTTTCTCCTGGCCGTCGCTACTTCGCGACGGCGCAGTGAGCTGCACGCCCTGTCGGTAGAGTCCGGACATATCCGATGGGAACCAGGCGGAGTCCGCCTGGTCCCCACGACCGGCTTTTTAACAAAGAACCAGTCAAGTTCCTTCACGCCCCCGGACATTTTTGTCCCGGACATCAAGTCCTTTTCATCAGAGGCGAAGGACAAACTGTGGTGCCCCGTCCGGGCACTTAAGTGGTACTTGAATCGTACGAAGTCACTTCGTACGGACCATAAAAAGCTGTTTGTGACGACAACACCGCCCTTTCGGCCGGCGTCACAGTGCACCATCTCACGATGGATCGTGACTGCCATCCGCTCCGTGCCGGGCGGCTGGCCGGCGACCGAGAATACGGTTCGGGCGCATGATGTTAGGGGGGTATCCGCCTCTTGGGCCTTCTTTAAAGGGGTTCCCTTAGCAGATATCACCAAGGCGGCCTGCTGGAAGTGTCCTAACACCTTCAGCGACCTCTACCTGAAGGATGTCCTCCAGACAGACGGCAGAGCCGGGAGAGAAGTGCTGAAGACGGCCAGTCAAGCTTCCCAGAAACACTAACTGGTGAGTCCACTTTCCTCTCTTATACATGTAATAATTTATATATTACCTATGTGCATTGGACATTTAACGAGGTGTACCTATTATGTTTTTACCCCATAATGGCGATACCCCCCTAAGGTCTTGCGCACGATTCGCGGGCCCCCAGGGCCACGCGCGTCGTTCTCGCGGTTCCACGCGCTTGGACCGACCTGTTAACCCTGGTCCGGCCCTCTGTTGCGTAGCCCGTCTCTGGCCCCTTGGCGCCCGCTTACCGGCGGGCAGTCTAGGGCCCTCCTTGGGGTTCTTAGGCACGCCCCGTGTCCTACGCCCCTGTAGACATACGATAGCCTGCGTATACCCACCGCCTACTCGGTGCGAGTCTATGCAATTGTAGTATTCGCTCTACAGGTAAGTAGAGTGAAGTAGACCCCCACCCCACAGTAGTGTGGGTGGGTCTACGAGCGAATACTTACCTGTAGAGCACCCTCCCTCCTACCCCACTATACGAGTGGTTCTTGAGTACTTAGGCGCGTATCGCTTGACGAAAAAGAGGACGCCGACGTGTTGCGCATGTCACAGGGCGTTGGGGATGGGACTCTTGAGGGCGCTATTGTGTGTAAAACTCTTAGCTATTTGCCTGCCGGCATAGGGAACAATGCAATTGTAGTATTCGCTCTACAGGTAAGTATTCGCTCGTAGACCCACCCACACTACTGTGGGGTGGGGGTATACTTTGTCTTGAAGCATATACATGCACATCCTGAACTAACAGCCAGTTAACATCAGCAACTTGGTTCATCGCATGGTGATACTAACTTCTAACAGTCCCCTAATGTACATGTCGAAGGACACTAATTTGTCCTTTATTCCATACGTTTTTATTTCACTGCATTTTCTTCCCCAGAAAATTTGTCAATTTACAATCTGCCATAACCCTAGCAGTGCCTCTATAAATTGCAATTTTTTCAGAAATTGCAAATAGCAAAAACACAAAGTCGTGTTCCCAAAACTTACTTTGGTCAAAGCATAAACTTTCATAAGTTCATCTGAAGGTCAGGTGGTATGTTCCAACCAATAAAGCTGATTTAATCGGCCCCTCCATTAGGCAGTCCTAGCAAATTGGGCCTAGCAAATCAGTCTTGGACACTGCTAAGGTTAAAAGAAATCTTCGGAAAGTTGAACCAGCTTTAAGTGAAGACCATCACACATTCTTTTCCCCCAATCATACAAATGCTATGAAATTGACGCTAAATGCAAAAAAAAGTGTGATCAATCCATGCAAAGAATTTAACAAGGATTTCATCACGGTCTGCTATGAGTCTCTTCTAAATTGAAGCTACAAATCATGCTTGAAATGCCTAAAAGCAATTTTGCTGATAACTTCAAAACAATTGTTACTGGAATTTTCGTATGATTTGTGGATAAAAGACAGATAACCTGGCTCAATTTGATTTTAGAATGTTGCCCTCTGAATCTCAGGCATGGCACACTTAAGTTGGTCAGCTTATTTCCTAATTTTTTTTTTCCCCAGCTGTGCCATTGAAAAACACATTACAACATGTACAAAGAATTTTTACCCCAAGCACTTTCCTTTTTTTTTTTGGACAAATGGCAGTTACATGCCTGGAATCTGATCAGATGTTTTTATGAAGACATTAAATGATTTACACTTAGGTTGCCCTCATCCACAATGCTGTATTTGAATCAAGTAGTTTTGACTTTCTTGAAGAAAGTTTCAGTGTCTTTAATTTTTACCTGGTTGCTTCTCCTCCGATTGTTGTAGAATCTGAAGCACCTTGAGGAGGAGACTAGGAAGAAGGAGTTAGATCTAACCAGACAAAGAGAGGAGTTTGAGACCGAGAGACTTGCTGAGCGAGAATTGATCGAAGCCGAGAGGTCAAAACTTCAAGAACTTGAGAACAAAGAGAGGTAGGTTCAGACGCTTTGCTTCCACAAATGGTTTTCCTGTGGTCTTTTGACTGAAAGAAGATATTGTTGGAAGATATTTGTGCAACTGGGCCAAATTTCATAGAGCCTGTACGCCAAAAGCCTTTAAGTACAGACAAATCTTGCTGAGCAGAAAAAGGTTACCAGCCGAAATTCTATAACGTTCACATCATTGGGACTGTTACCATATTTAATTTTGTTTAGCAAGACACTTTGCTTAGTGTATTCTGATTTAAAACAGCTTTATAAAATTTGTCCCCTTGTCTGTGAATTTTCTCCAATTTGTTTCTTCAGGATCAGTAAACTGGTTGAGGAAACGGTGAAAGAGCGGTTACAGGAAGAGATCAACGAGAGAGACAAACAGTTCCACGAAGACCAGGAGAAGGAGAGGCTAGAACGAGATCTCCAGTTGGAAGAACTCAAGAAGGCTCATATTGAAGAGCTGGAAAGCCTCAGGATACAAATGAGACGGTAAGAGACAGCCTTGGGTTTAGATTTGGCTCAGGCTAGCTAGACCCCTCAGTTTTGTTTACTTTACGCTTGCTATGCGGTCAGGGATTTAGGAGCCTGAAGCCGAATCCAAAGCCAAAGCTGTGGATTCGAAAAGGGCCAAAGAGAGGAGGAAAGAGGAAATCAAAGAGGAAGTCGAGTCAGAGTAGAAATAGTAAACTTGACGATATGAATGAGGTGGTTCATAAGACGGAGAGGTGGGATGTAGGAGAATAGGAATGGGGAAAGTTTCTGTAGGGGGAAATCGGTATGAGGAATGCCGGAGGGAGAAGATGTTGCAGAGATGAATAAGAAAGAGGGTAATGTATAAGACACACAGAACAGGAAGAGAGAACAAGGAGGAGGGGATTTGTGGGGAGAAAAGAGCCTTGGTAAGGACCAAAATCTTTAGAAAATGGATGTGGAAGAATTTGGGGTTGGGGGAATTTTCGGAAGGGGCAAGTTGTCGTGATGGCCTCATGAAACAGTGCAGTGATGGAGATACGGGATGAAGACATACTAGAGGGATGAAGGAGAAAGCTTCTTTATATCAGGTAGTACCTTGTGAACCCTTATAAGTGCTACATAATTGGGTCTCCCCATCCGTCACTGCAATAAGCTATCCTTCTGGAAGTTTGTATATATCCAGCGCCTTGAGTACCTTGTTTGGTAGATACGTGCGCTATATAAGACTTTGATATTTATATCCATGCCATCTGGAGTGGGTTTAGTTACTACATGACTGTGTTTCCATTGTTTTCCTCTTTTTGTAATCAATTTTGTGAATGTTTCTTTTCTTCTTCAGGCGAGACTCTTTTGGTGGGACGTCACTGCAGGGAAATGGTCAGTTGAAGACACCTCTGAGAAGGACCTACTCCGTGAGTGAAACTTTTAGTCTGGCTGTGTCCGAATTAATGGCTGTGGCTGTTGCTAAGGTTGTTGCTGAGGGCAGCCTGTGCTTCATTGCATGTTAACTCTGGGAACTAGTCACAGCCACTAATTCCCACATGGCTCACCTCTTCACTTTGATAAACTAATACCATGATCATTTCACATATTCCTCTGTGTAAACCATTCACCGTAATAGCCTGTCCACGAAATTTGTAGAAACACATGTCATCCGTCATAAAGTTGTACATTTTATGGTTTAAAGCTGTACATCACAACTTTGAATTTTTTTTTATAGAAACTTTGAATGCAGTCAAGGCAAATGGTTCTTAGTTCCAAGTCTTAGTTCCAAAACTTTATTTTGACCACAACTTAAACTTTTACAAAAGTTATTTGTTAGACTATTCAGTGTGTTGTAACCAGTACACATACCGTATAAAAATCCCTACAGAAACATAGTCTGATAATTACACTGGTTTAATTGGCCTTGGACACAGCAAGGGTTACGAATTAAAAACTATTTTTACCTCGTTTTCACAGTCATAAGGAGCTGAGTTTTTTTAAAGATCTTTTCTTAAAAGATCGTTGCTTGTGTGTCATCGCTTTTTCTGTTTCCTTTGTTTTGTAGTCGTCAGCCATCACGCCACATACAGACACCTTGGACGATCCCATCAGTGTTGTTATTCCTAGATATATGCTACGAGGTCACGGCTGGGATGCACACTACGTGTTTGAAGTACAGGTACCAGCTCATAGTCTGTGTCATGATGTATAAATAATGTCCCACCATAAAGTGTGCAAGTCTCATGTGTATTGAAAAAAAAAGGAACTCAAGCTTAGGCAATGTTCTTGATAACAAAAAATACATGTAGCAATTTTATAAAATACGAATAACTTGTTAAAATCAACATTGAATAAAAATTCATTGAACCTTGGACAAGGATGCCCATATTTAGAAACCCCATTTATTGATCATGTCCTATGAAGCTCGGTTCATATTCCTGTGAATGCGAATGCGGTATACAATTTTTGATGTCACAGGGCTGTTTTATCAGAGAATGTTTCGCAGGAGTTGGGCACAAATCAACTGATGCGAATCAATCAATCGTTGCAATCAAAATTCGCATTCACATTCGCAGGAAGTATGAATCGGCATTACAATAGTTCAAGGATTCCCAGTCAATTTGATTCTATAATTTTCCTTCTATTTCGTCAACAGATCGAGGTTCTTGATGACAGATGGCAGATATATCGACGCTATTCTAAATTCAGAGAGCTACATGAGTATATGAGGAAAAAATACCCCCAGGTAAGAGAAGAGCTGATGTGAACAGTGCCATTATAACCTGTAGCACTAGAAGCTATGTGTTGATTTTAAAAGTCTTTAACCTTGGGTTCTATATCTAGCGCTCGAATTTGGTTGGGTGAAATACACAAGAACGCAGGGCTTTTAGCTCAAAATATTTACTGGACCAGAATTTTGTGAGCAAGAACAGAATTGAAATTAGAAGAAAAAATTCCTACACAGTTTAACAATTGAACTGTTTGAATTTGAAAAAAGCACTAAGAGAGAAAATTGATCTGATTATTTTGTGGGTAAGTATTCTCTAATAGTCAACAGAATCAATGTACCATACTGAAAGTCAACGTTTCAACACAAACACAAGATTGCGGACTTGTCCGATCTTGAGTTTACTGGCACGGAGATAAAGACACTAGCCTTTGGCAATGCAGTCCAGTGTAAAATTAGCCCTATATAGGACTCTTCCTCTTTACACAGAGTACTAACTCTGAAGGCCCGTTTCGGGCCCGTTTATGGGGCGGAAAATGTTCAAAGCTTTGTAACTCAAATCTTGCCTGCAACAAGCCACTAATTTCAACAGATTCACATTCTATGGCGGCATACATTTTTCTGCGGTGGGTTTGGTCCTCATATATTCCCTCACAAATCCGTCATTTTCGTCAAATAATGCAGCTCCCAACGTAAAAAAATTCTCGTTTTGATCGTTTTCTCACAGTGTTGTCTGTTGCCGTGCGTACGCGTATACACACCCGTGCAAGATGCAAGACGCATGAATTCTTGGTCACTGTATCTTGACTCACACACAGCGTTAACACGCAAACGAAACGCAACGGCAATATTTGCGCGTCTTGCGTACACACGGCAGACTGTGAGTGTACGAACAATAATGGGAATTCCTTAACGTTGGGACCTGCTTTATTTCTGTGAAGATGAAGGATTTGTGAAGAATATCTGACGATCAAAACCCACAGCAGAAAAATAGATGCTGCCATGGAATGTGCATCTGTTGAAATTAGTGGTTTCTTGCCGGTAAGATTTGAGTTATGAAGCTTCGAAAATTTTCCGCCCAAGAAATGTACCCTGATATCCAGGACGTCACTGCAGTACAATACGAAAGTGTAAGGCCGCCAGGGCTAGTGTAAAATGTACTATTTTATCTCATTGTTCCTGCCTAGCTTTACAAGACAAATGTGCCTATTGTTGGACTTATACCATCATTTTTTTAGTATCATGTTTAATATCAAACTTGCTTTGTTTCAGATTGGTCTTCTGAGTTTTCCCCCTAAGAAACTCTTCACTAACTGGTCAGAAAGAGTCATTGCAAAACGACGTGCAGATCTAGAGGTAAGAAGTGGCTCTATAGAGTGTGTTAAGCAGTGGTGACCTACAGGAGGGGTGAAATTGGGGAAGGGGGACAAAGGGCAAATTTGGTTTAAAGGGGGTGAACAATGGCTCTGTGCTCACAGTTATCCCAATGTATCATTGTCTTGTTTTGAAATACAACAAAATGCTTTCCATGCTACAAATGATGTGTTTTTTAACTACTCTTGCAGCAACATTTGGAATAACAGATATTCATTTGCCCCCCCCCCATGTTTTTTTTTATATAAATAGATAAATAAATAAATAAATAAATAAATAAAAAATAAATAAATAAATAAGATTCTCAAAAACAATCACTTTGCTGCTCACTTGCCTCGCCCCACCCACATCCCACCACCCACCCAAATCATTTTTTTTATAATAGGTTGGGGGCTAGGAAAAAAACTGATCTTTAGACTATGGCATCACCACCTCGGATTCATTCCTTTTAGGACTTGTGATCATTCTAAAAAGGGCATAGAAATATTAGTGTAAAGGTTTCATCGTGAAATTCATCAAACGTTTAACTTCTCTTGTTCTCTATTTCAGGTGTACCTGAGGAATTTCATCAGGGTATGCTTACAGGTGCCTAGTTGTCCACTCTCTCCTGGTCCAGATAGAGTCTTATCAAAACAAACATTGTGTGACTTCGCTACATTCTTCCGCAAAGGGGCCTTTGAGACTACTAAATACGGCACTGAATGATCGTACATTGTTAATGTGTAGTGAAAGAAAGTAGTTAACTTCTTTGGTTAGCTTTCAGGCCAAAGGTTTCCCAAAGGCCAGCAGCCGATTTCACAAAACGCTAGGATTAATCCTGTCTCGAGTTAGGATGAGTCACCCGTCCTAACTTAGGGTGGATTCAATGCGTCCCAACGTCTTCGGATACAGATCTAACTCATCCTCAGTCCTAAAGATTAATCCTAAGTTGGGAAGAGTTTGGTAAAATCGTTTGGTAAAAGCAGGTGTTCCATTCTTTGTCAAGCTTTCCATATCCTTGAAGTGAAAATAGTGATACAGCAGGCTGCTGCTGTACTGAGAATACCATACCAGGGTGTGTACTGCAGGATAAGATACAGTTCATCACCATTGGCAGTCTTATACGAGAGTATATCCTCTTTGGTTGGAAGTGCTTCTATTGATGTCATTCACGAACAAAGAGGCCTTCTACCCTTGGTCAAGACTCCATTTGCAGACTGCTAAACTATTGTCACATTAGGTTTACAAGGACTGTCGCCTTTTAATCCTGTGAAATATACATACATGTATAGCCATAAGGCCATGCTCAGGGATACTGTATCTATCTGCACTAACGCGTTTTATCTATCCTTGTGTATGGATCAAGAAGTGAGACTCAGTCTTGCATGTGTAGATAAAGACTTTACAGACCCTTCATGTTTAAAAAGGTCATTTATGGAATAATTGAGTGCAATATAAACAAGTTAATCACAAACTTTGGGGGTTCGTACCAATGAAATTATATCATGATGAACAAAATCATGGTATTGTAAATTAAACTGCGGTCATTTTTACTATTTTATGGAAAAGTGAACAAAGAAAGAAAGTAAGAATTATCTTGAATTTGAGGTGTTCCCCCCCCCCCCCGCCCCAAATTTTGAGACAGAAATCTGTCCCTTATTGAAATGAAAGATCAGGTGTGATCATCAAAATGTTTTTTTAAAATATCAGTTACAGTACTATTTTAGGGCAGTAAAGTGGTAATGAAATTAAAGATCTTCCATGTCTAAGTCTCTGTTTGGTCCATTGTTTGAGTTTTTTTAAAGGAAAAATATAACTAGCTGTTGCAAATTGCTAAATAACCAAAAGGACCTATGGTATAAATGCAAAGAAAAAAGTTACTGGCCTGACGATTTGACCCTAGCAGAGTTTGTCTCGAAGGTTAAAATCAGGACAGACTCTGGTAGAGTCAAAACGTCAGGCCAGTAACTAATTTTGTTTTAAGGATTAAACTGCAAATTGAGAGATTGAGTTTGAGAATTTGATTGATATTTTTATTGCAAGTTTCAGTGGAAGAAATAAAAATGTCTTCCATTAAATTAGTGATTTATAATTTGACATAATAAACTTACTATTAAGTTTGACGAAACATGTCCTGTGGTAAATGATCTTTTTAACCGACAGCCAAAAGACTTGGAGAGGGAACGGGTCAAAGATAAAATGATTGTTTTACATAACGACATTTAGGTAGATTTCAACTGCAGTGTGGCGCATACACTGAACAACAAGTTGTTGATGATATTTTACCACATGTGTTTCTTAAACTATGGTGTGTGATAATTAGAACTAAAATTGGTTTAGGTTTTGATATGATGGGACCCTGGTTGACTTGGTAATAATAATAATAATAGTAATAACAATAATAATAATAAACAACGTATTTATAACGGTTTTTTTTTCAAAGGATACAAAGCGCCAATTATTTTTACAGCATGGGGATCAAGTGGGACAAAGATGTTGAAATAATGAGACCTAATCCTTAGCACACCATGTAATGGTTTACATGGTGTTTGTTTTGGGGATGTTTGTTTTGGGGATGATAAGTGATTCTGACAACTTTTCCATTTAATGGAAAGCACCAGTTTGTTTTTTCCATCTTACTATAATCTTTATAAGAGCATTGTTTTGGGGGTAAGCAGTGCCATGAAATTGTGCCCAGTTTGTTTTGGATGCTTCCGTTTTGACAAAATGGCAACTTGGTGAACAACACCCATCATTTTGTGGCATGTTTTCCTGGTTTTTAATATTTATTCTTATCTCAAATTTTTGAGTCAAACATTAAAATAAAACAATTATGAACACAATATAAGTCTAGGTTTAAAGTGGTATGCTGCAATTCATTGACCCGTTTGTTTTGGTCAGAAATTCAACATTTTTAATGAAAAGGTACTTTAAGGGAATTTTTGTAAATTTTGTGTCAAAATGTTGTGTGTGTGTATTTGAAGGTTTCATGCTTTGCTCACTCAGAGAGAATAATCTTGTTTATAGTGAAAATAACTTCCATATTATGTTTGTTTTAAAGTACTTCTGGGTTGAACAAAGAAAACTTGAATAAATGTGTTTGAGAAGCCCTTTGACTTTTATCTTAGAATAGTACACTGCAAAACTATTTTTTGTTTTCATGTAGAAATTTGAAGAAAAAAAAACGTCTCAGCGTTTCTTGTGTAATAATACCTGTTAAATGTTTTTTTTTATTCCAAATTTATCAACAACTCAATCTAGGGTACTGTGACTAAATTAATTTGTCCATCTTACTTATAAATAATATTGTAAAAGCATGCAAATGAATGCTTAAAATTATTAATGTTTATTTTAATTTATTTTAAAGGGGAAAAAAAATAACATCAGTAATTTATTTGTAATCAGGGTAAACTAATTAAACAACTTGAAATATAACATGTGGCTTATTATAAGAAGTGCCTTGTTGAACATATTTGAAGACTGGCTTTTGTACTGGCAAGGAGAAGCATAAAGACTGCCATTTTGGTTCTGATACTCAATACTACATGATCATGCACATCACATTTTGTATGACCCAGGTCAAAATCCCAGTTGAACCTAGTTAAACTGGGTTTAACTGGAACTTGTAGAAAAACCAGTTGATAAACTAGTTAAACACAGTTAAAACCAGTTGGTTTGATATGGAAAATGGACAGAAACCAACTGGTTTATAATTTCAACCTAGTTGAACACAGTTAAACCTAGTCCAAACCAGTTGGTTAATATGGAAAATGGACGAGTTTGGTCACTAACCAGTTGAACCAGTTGACCCCAGTTAACTAGGTTCAACTGGAATTTTGACCTGGGGAAACAGGACGGGACCAGACTATAATTTCCCTATGAGCCTTGAGCCCTGAGCCCATTTTGAAACCCTGCCTGAGGTCATGTACAATTGTAACTGATAACCTTGTTACAGTGAGCACCATTATGTTGTACTTGGCTCCTTTTTGTTTTTTAAATGGAGCTCTATGAAATTTGGCCGTGGCTTAATATCATATGCTGAATTCAGAAATAAACCGTTGTAGCACTCCCTCTCATTTTGTTGCGGTGACATTTAATTTTACTCTGATTTTGACAGATTAGGCTGCTAAACTTAAGCGACTTTAAAAAACTAATTTAAATTGTGAATCAAAACCAACCATGTGTATGAATTTTGAACAAAAAATCTGATATTTATTGTAAGTTGTTTTTTATTACGTTGTGCGTATCTTTAATGTATCGTTACTCTTGCCTTTTGATTAACCAATGGTGTTTCATTTGTTTTTTTTTTTGTGCAATGTTCTTTTGTTAAAGTAGCATCATTTTTATTCAGGTGTAATTATCGAAAAAATTTAACACTGGTTTTGTGTTTGCAAAATTGCTTCTACTAGTAAGTTTACTCCATAAAATGTGTGAGCCTTCTCTGGTAGTTCAATAAGTTACAAAGACGATTTAGCAGCAAGAGGCTGCTCAACCATTCAGTTTTATCAACTCTAAATAGGTACATGTCCATGCAATGATTACACCCCCTACGTTTCGACACCCAAGTTCCGTCCCCCTCTTGTATTTCCGAAAGCTCTTGCACTAACCATAACCCTAACTCGAGTGTGTAGATCAATAGTGTTTTTTTTTTTTACATACACTCTAAAAACTAAAGAGTTGTATACAACACTTGCATGAGTTCGGTGAGTGACTACACTTTAAAAGTGTTAAATCCAGCGTTTTATTATGTTAAATCCAGCATTTTAAAGTATTCGGTCGACAATTTAAGTGCCAGTTTAACGTTTAAAAAGCTGATCAAAGAATTCAAAGCATATTTTTTGAGAAATGTTGAAATAACACTTGAATTGTTGATTCAACCCTTTTTGCGTTGGATCAAAAAATTAAAAATGCTAGATTTAATAAACAAAACGCTGGATCCAACACTTTCAAAGTGTTGTCACTCACCGAACTCATGCAAGTGTTGGATTCAACTCTTCAGTTTTTAGAGTGTAGGGTTGTCAAACATGGGGTGTCGGAATATATAGCAGTCACCTGTGTATTGGATAATCCACTGAGAAGTGATCAAAATGTATAGTCTTGAATGGCCATAAAGTGAGAATGACTAAAATGAAATCAACCAAAATCGTGTCACAGTACATGTAGTTGCTAAATAGAAACCTTAGTTCAACTGAATTTGGGAAAATGCATGAATGTGGATGCATGGGTTTTAGTGAAATTCACTTGATTTTGCTGAAACTGGTTAACCGTTGGGAAAACCTAAATTAAGGCACAATGTCAGGAATTTGTTGGTTGCAGTTGCTGCCACAAGGTACAACATTTAGTTTGGGAAGAAATTCTGCTTTGATTACACTCTTTGAACCAGGATAAGGTACATCTTGTTGGCTTCTTTTCTTTGAATCATTATGAGGTAAATGAAAGTTGACTACATTTTTAAGAAGATCTGTGCGGTATCTTATCAAGAAGTGGTGACTTGCATTTAGATGGATTTTTTTTTCTTTTCCAATTTTCTTGTCGACTTTCTTTGAAAATACAGAAAAATAGTCAAAGTGACTGGGGATTGATGCATGAATAATTAACAAACTAGAAATTAATGTTTTAAAGAAGCTCTTGACTAACTTTTACATTTTCAAAAAAGTTATTTATTGTTTACTGCTTTATTTCTGCTGAGTATTAACATGTCGTCAGTTTAACAGAACAAATTGTACATTGAACATGTGAAAAATTAAATAGTTTATTAAAAAATCAATGATAAATTGAAATGCCGAATTGCTGTCAATGTCTGTGATAATCACTATGTTACGTTCAATTTCTAATTTACTGTGAGCAAAATTTGAGTTGCACATCAACACTGCTCAAGTTCAACACTCATGCATGCTTTTAAAAATTTAAACTTCATTTGTCCTTTCTTTTTTGCTTACTCATTGAGACATTTGCTTACTGGTAAACAATTGCGGGGAAATAATATGACTATTTCATAATAAGGTTGACTATGATTTGGGCATGAAGGGAATTGTGCAGATTTCTTAGTTTAATATGCAAAAACTTTCTGCCTGTTTGAGGGTGCAAGCCAGCACCATTTGGAAACACAGGTGAAAGCAGATACAAAGTTACTTTTTATAAAAACATGTATAACACAGAATAATAGGACAAATTTCTTAGATCTGCTTAAGCAGAAAATACTGCTTGACAAATTTCTTTGCTTAGCAGTAATTGAGTGGGGCACCAGCCACAACACTGTAAACTTAATGTTATTTTGGCTAGTAACCTGTATCTGTTAAGCAATACTTTTCTGAACCTAGCAAGTTTTTGTGCTTAAATGCTATATGAAATTAGCCCCAGTTAGTCACAATGACTACCTGTATTTGCAGTATTTCTTTATGCCGAATGGCTTTAAGAAATAGGCCACAGCCTATTAATTTTTGTAGCCTATTGGGAAGAACAATGTTGCTAGATGAATTTTCAAAAATGCTCATTTTTAAGTTATACTGAAATAAAATGTGACAGACCTTTTTTTCCTGATCTACCAAATAAAAAAATGTGTTTTGGGTTGTATTTTATTTTGTGAAGATGTTTTTCTTTTAGGCACATAATAAAACTGATCTTGTTTTGCCATTTGATTGTCATTTACCAATCCAATATCTGGCTCAAAAGGGCAGGGTATACTTTTGGTTATCCGCACTAGGTGTCAATCAATAGCTCTCCAGTATCTTTTCTAAGTAGCACCCTGTCTTTATTTCAAGTCGCCATTCAAAAAGCACTGAGGACAAGTCCAATATTTTATGTTTTTTTTTTTTTTTTTTTTGGGGGGGGGGTGGGGTATATTGCACGGTGAGGTATCAATCATGATTGTATCTTATACTTGCTAGGCAAGTCAGGTTCTTTTTGAGAACTTGTTGCTTTATGTTCTACTTCCGCGTAGATTTCTGGAATTCATGAATCTTCTCAGTCCAAGAAAGAACAGTCCTGCTTTTAAACGACACCGGTACACATAGGCCCAATTTCATAGAGCTGCTAAGCACGAAAATTTGCCTAGCATGAAATTTCTTCCTTGAAAAAAAAAACAGGATTTCCAACCAAATTTCCATTTCTTGCATATCACTTATTACTGGTGTTCAGCTATTGTTTGCTTATCCTGAAAATCATGTGGACATTAATTTGTATGGTAATCCTGTTTTTATCAAGGCAACGATTTCATGCTAAAAGTAAATTTTTGTGCTCAGCAGCTCTATGAAACTGGGGCCCTGGGCGGAAACCCCAAAGCTAAAAGTGGAATTGGGATGGCTTGACTTTTCTCACAAAAAATAATAACAATTGATGTTCGTGCCCCCAATTGAAATATTTTGGGATTTGAAATTTGCAGAGTAAAAAGTTTCAATTTTTAACTTCATGTGATAATTTCAATGTTTTTAAAAATATGTTTCCATTCAGAAAATGATTTTTCTTTTCTAATACACAATTTTCTCCACCAGAGTATCTCATCGGGCGCAAACAAAAACTTACGCGCGGATGTATATTTAATTTAAGTTACTGGAGGACAGGAGACGGTGAGGTCTAAATAGCGCCGAATCGATAACAAAAGGGGCACACAATGATATTATAGGCTCTATAGTTCAATTCAGGCTAAAAACTCAAAGAGCGGAAAACACAACAGCAGAACCAAGCAGCACCACACTGGGCTTCAAAAAAATAATCGGTCAATTGATAGGCATATAGTTGGCCGAAACCGTCTGATGATCCTTTTTTCATTTTGCCCTTGAACCTTGGAGGTCTAGCCATGGTTTGATGGTCTGACCATTGAGGGGGGAAACACGTGTACCGTGTGTAAACAAACGTACACGTGGTGTCATGGTACGACCATGGTGTGGTACGTGGTGTAATCGATGATCAATGAGTTGGTCTTGTACCGCGTCACCCCGACGACTCCCGACTAACCGATTACATCATCACACACAATGTTTGCTAGCTAGCTGCAGACCGAGGAGCAGACACCGACTGGCCGGGTGGATATGTAGGTTTGTCTCTTTTCTTACACTTTACTCAGCATTGTTTTGATATCCCTTAAATAAGATTTAGGAAAAGTTTCCGTATGGCGCCACCACTTTTTCATTCGATATGAAATAATATAGTATCTTATTTACCTCAATGAGATATCCCTTTTTGTAAAAATGAGTGAAAAAGTGGTGGCGCCATACGGAAAGTTATCCAGGGTAGCGACGGACGAGTTCTTACACGGCTGTTTAATTGCCGTGTGATAGAGGCCCGAGCCGAAGGCCCAAGCCGAAGGCGAGGGCCTTTAGCGAGGGCCTTTACTTTAGCGCACGGCAACGACCCTGCAAGGTTTTAAACGGACGTGTAAGAACGAGTCACTACTCTTTTATTCCCATTCATAAATGCCCTTTTGTTTCATAATTTAAAAAAAATACAATTACAGACACTTTGAAAGTTGAAAATTCGAGGTTTAAATTTGTTTTATAAAAAACTTTGTTGAAGAGTCTGTTGCGTGTGATAATCTTGCATGCCTGACACGCAGAAAGCCAGCCGGTTATAAACACTGGTCATTATCAACCGTTTAAACACCCCCACGTGAAGCGCTCTCCACCAATAGGAGTAGAGAAACTGTCTGGGGTATTTATGAATAATTGTTTTAATTTTAAATAGCACTGTGTAAATCTTTCATTGTTTACTAATTAATAAATATAACCTTTTCATAATGCTGCTAAACCACTAATTGCCAAGTTTGTATTCATTTTATTAAATTTTTTCTCCCAAGCACCTACAAGTAGAAATCAAGTCAAGTTTGAGAATAGAGTAAGGACAGAGAGTATTTTTGATATGTTTTCTTAGAATAATCTTCTGAATTCAGCTAAAGACACACCACATATACATGGCCTTACTTTCTCAAAAATTAAAATGCAGGCAAAGTTTACAGTAAGCATTGGTTCTTCATAACTTTTACAGTAAATTTATTTTTCATGTTGTCAGCCTAGAGCTCAACGGTCACGCAATCCAGCCCACAGAAACGATGGCTAACCTACAGGAAAGACAGCCGAGCAAGTTGGCTCAAACATTGCTTCTTTCAGTTACACCTTCCACTTCTATGATTGATCAACAAGTAGCAATAAAAGCGACTGGAATGAAGGCTAACAGCTATGTTACTATAAGGTATACAGACTTGGATTCAGAACGGTTCACATTGTACTGTTGTACGTATTTTGTCTATTTTACCAGAATGTCAAGGGAACTCTGCAAACTCCCACACAAGGGGACAAACAGTCATGCCAATAAATTGACACTCAGTAACTAGACATCCATACTTATTCCAGTCATTGTAAAATCAGCGGGTAGCTTAGTAGTAGAATTAGAACCCTCGGCCTTGTGATTGAAGGTTCTGCAGTCTAACCACTTGACCACAGTGACGTTACATCAGCTTCAGGCAAAATTGGTATTAACTACAGAGTACCCTAAGTTTATTTTACACTAAGGGAATCAATGTGTGGTGAAGAGGTTTTAAACCTGCGCCGAGGCCTGGTTCTTGATAATTTTACTGAGACAAAGTGGAGGTAAATTTTGCAAACTTTGCAATAGGCTATAATTTAGTTTTTCCGTACACTGCTTGACTTGCAGTTCTACAAATTTTACGCAAAGTGCTTTTCTTAAAATTCAGTGTGTTCTTGACATTTGAGGACTACTTAATTATTGAAAATACCATGATAGTTTGTTATTCATGGCATAGATTGTTTTTTTTCCCCCAGGGCTGTTGCCAAGAAGAAAACCGGGAAACTGATTGGAAGATTTGAGAGTTATGCTCATTACAAAGCGGATGAAAACGGAGAAGTTTCTGTGGCTGATCAGGCTTGTTTCGGTGGATCATATACTGGTAAGACCAAAATCAAATTAAATGTGAAATGATTTTAAGGTTAAATTCTTAACTTCATAATGAATCATATGTGGTGATAATTATTTTAGGGATTGAACCCATGGGTCTGTTCTGGAGCATGGTGCCATCACCAGGGGAGCGGCTCGGAGCTCGGTTTATCTTAAGGGATGCAACAAAGCCTATGGTAGTTCAGCTTTCATTGTACGAGGGCCAACTGGATACAGCGGCACTACAGACCAAGGAACCAAAAGCTACTGCTGCTGCAGAGAGATGGTACATGGGCAAGGATGTAGAGCGGATTGAAGTGGAATATGGACAAGTAAGGGGAGCTTTATTTAAACCCAAAGGTACGTACTATAAACACAGCCTCACTACAGACACTGGACACTTGGTGTATCTCAACATTTGCACAAAATAACAAACCTGTGAAAATTTAAGCTCAATTGGTCATCGAAGTTGCAAGATAATAATGAAAGAAAAAAAAAACACCCTTGTCACACCAAGTTGTGTGCTTTCAGATGCTTGATTTCGAGACCTCAAAATGTAATTCTGAGGTCTCAAAATCAAATTCGTGTAAAATTTCTTCTTTCTCAAAAACTTTGTTACTTCAGAGGGAGCCGTTTCTCACAATGTTTTATACTATCAACAGCTCACAATTACTGGTTACCAAGTAAAGGATATATGCCAATAATTATTTTGAGCAATTACCAATAGTGTCCACTGCCTTTAAGAGCACTGCCTTGAAGTTTTATGCTAATATTTATTTTGAGTAGTTACCAACATGACCAATAGTGTCCACCGCCTTTAAGTGATTTCACCTTCCTATATCAATAATCTTCTAATAAGTGCAGGCCCTAAGGTATACTGAAAATAGTTTTGCCATGCATGTCATTGAACCTAACAGCAAAAAGCTACGTTTGTTCACCATTTCTGCTCCAAAGAAGTGATGTAATAACTGCATGTCGGGATACAGAGTATTATTTTGGTCTATGTACTTTTTGTAGGACAAAAAACACAATGTCCACAGATTTACATTAAACTTACACGGTTTGAAGATAATGATAGTAGAAAGCTTCCCTGGAAATATTACTTGATGAGGTGCTGTAGTTTTTGGGAAATGAGTAAAACAATGTCATGCCAATAATTTTCGTCTCAGTGAACATGAGACGGAAATTATTTTAGCATGTAACATTGTATTGTATTTTCATGACATTGTTTTACTCATTTCTCAAAAACTACAGCACCTCAGCAACTAACATTTTAAGGTGCGCTTTCTACTATCACTATCTTCAAACGGTGTAAGTTTAATGTAAATCTGTGGACATTGTGTTTTGTGTTACAAAAAGTACCCAAATCCTTTAACTGCTGTGTGTACTTTTGAAAGAAGAATCTATTGGTCATACTACACTTCTCACCGGATACTTGGATGGAATGGAGACCCCCAAATCAAGGTTATGACGTAATATTTTCAACATTTACATGTGATTTTTCTTGATCCTTTTTTTGTTCTTGTTTCCTCAGGACCTGGACCTTTTCCTGGTGTGATTGATATGTTTGGTACTGCTGGTGGATTGATTGAGATTCGTGCTGCTGCTTTGGCATCTCATGGATTCGCCTCCTATGCTCTACCCTATTTTGCCTACAAGGATCTGCCTACTTTTCTTTGGAATAGAGACGCTGAATATTTTAGGGTATGAAGGCAGCATATTGATGTAACCTTCCTCTCCCATTAACCCTCCATTCTCCCCAGGGAAAATGTTAATGTATACCGGTACTGCAGCGATACTATATGGATAATTATGGGACGTTTGCAGCGTCATTTCCCCTATTTGCAAATATTTTCCATCCTAGTAAATATTTCCTTTTACACACCAATAATGAATTAAAATTAGTTTTCAATACTTGAATACAAAAGATTGCAATATAGAACAGTCCATATTAACCTTTTTCTGTTATTTATCTTTCAGGATGCAATTGACTGGTTATGTGACCAGCCATATGTGAAACCTGGAGGAGTAGGAATAGTGGGCGTGTCTGCTGGGGCAACTCTTGCCCTACAAATATCTGCACTTTTTCCTGAAAAGGTATTTGAACATTAAGCGAGGTACATACTTCCTGCGAATGCAATACGAATTTTGCCATCACAAGTTTGCAACCAATAATTCCCATCAGATGACTTATGCTCAACTCCTGTGAAACATTCGTTGCGAAAACTACCCTGTGATGTTAACATTTGTATCGCAGTCGCTGGAAGTATGAACCGGGCTTAAAAGAGTCAATAGCATTGTATATTCTTCTACACTTTTCTTCACGGTTTCTCATTTTGTTTCTTTAGTAAAACGTAAAATAAAGCAAATTGTTGTTAGTTCTAACAGGATTGGACTGTTGAGTCCTCATTGGCCCTGTTGTTGAGGAGTCATATTTCGCTTTGTCCTTGGGGGGTCCAGTTGGCTTGTCATTTAACAAGTCCTCAGAATTCTTTCACTAGAGTTCATCTTAAGGTTGTCTTTCACCATATATATGTCCTGGTATATGGGGCTTAAATTAAAAACCTTGTATTAATGGTAGAGCACCAGCTTGTCATCCAGGAGGTCACAGGTTTAAAGACAGTGGACACTATTGGTAGTTGTCAAAGACCTGTCTTCCCACTTGGTGTATCTTAACATATGCATAAAATAACAAACCTGTGAAAATTTGAGCTTGATTGGTTGTCGGAGTTGCGAGATAACTATGAAAGAAAAAACACCCTTGTCACATGAAGTTGTGTACTTTCAGATGCTTGATTTCGAGACCTCAAATTCTAAACTTCAGGTCTCGAAATCAAATTCGTGGAAAATTACATCTTTCTCGAAAACTACATCACTTCAGAGGGAGTCGTTTCTCACAATGTTTTTTACTACCAACCTCTCCCAATTACACGTTACCAAGTGAGGTTTTATGCTGATAATTATTTTGAGTAATAAAAAAAAATAGTGTCCACTGCCTTTAAGTCCCACCCAGTCATATTTTCTTTGTCCAACCCAAAATGTGGTTTTGTTTTCTGTTTCATAAAAATGTGGTTTAGATTCACTGTGAATATAGAGCAAGGCTGTGAATTAGTGGAACCCTTGGCCACAAAAGCAGCCAGTAATTGACCCATGGTTTTATCATAGAGTATACAATGGTAAACAATTGTGGCCACATATTTATATCTTAATCCTAATTTGTATAACAAAAGATCAAAGGTCTTGAATTACACTGGGCAAATACAGCTTAACAGGTTAAAGTAAATGTTACACAATGAAATGTTTAGGATTGTTTAACACATCACCCAAGGTTGACCTAAGTGTCCCATTGCAGTGTGTATCACTGTTCACAGTGGCATCCCATGACTTCAAAGCATGTTAATTAGTCATCTATTTGCAGCCATCCAAAATGTTTGTGTTTGATGGGGTTTAATGGTGAAGGGAGATCATAGTTCAATTTGTTGTAGGGATAATAAACCCCTTTGTGGCCTTTGAATTAAACAAACACAATACCAACCTCTACCCTCGCAGGTTCCCAGTTATACCCCTGGGTGAAGAGAAGCAATTATACATGTAGTAAAGTATCTTGCTCAAGGACACAAGTGTCATGACCGGGATTCGAACCCACACTCTGATGATATAACCACCAGAACTTTAATTTGATGCTCCAAACTCCAAACCACTTGACCGTGACAAACTAACAATCACATGGACACTTTAATTGTTGACCTATGTTTTTTTCAAATGGCCACACCCAAAACACATTGCACACATAGCAGTCCTCTTTTCCAGTATAAAAAAACTGTGTGGTCATGCCAACTTTACTTTTTGTTTTACAACTCTTTTTTTGAAGAGATTTAAATTCAGTCAGCGCAGTAAACAGTTAAACACAGCAGCACATGTCTTAAACCATGTTTTTCATTTGATATTCTTTTAGGTCAGTGCAGTGATTAGTATTAATGGATCCCATGCTTTTGCTTCGTACCCATTGAACCTGAATGGAGAGGAGTTGCCATATGTTACGTAAGTATTCCAAACTGACCCACCTTGGCTAGTTATTTCAAGGTGTGGTGCCCCCGCTTTCCTATGATATCAATGCAATGTGCTGTCTTAAACATTCCATTTGTAGCTTGTGTGCCATAGTTAGGTTTTATTTGAAGACTTTCATTTTTGTCTATTTGACAAGCAATTAAACCCAGCTTTAACTGGGCTTAACTTTTCTTAGTCCATCTTTTATCAATATTTACTTCCGTTCAACATTTACAAAACACTTTAGTTTAAAGGGCATCAATCTGAACCCCTGTGTTGACCCCATTCACCTGACGTCATCATCAGAATAATCTTGGATGCACCATTTTGGTGGGCAACGCCACTGCGATATTCAGTGAAGTGCGCATTTAAGGCGATGCAGCGTTTACACGTAAACCTATTGACCACCAAAATGGTGAGCATGGCACAGTCACTGCGTGTGACAAGCTCACTACCTCCAAGAACTCTTTCATCATACCATGGAGGAAGGAAGAGAAGGAGTTCGAACGAAGGGACTTCAAAAGTCGAACCCGTGGTACCGCGGTCGTTTAACGGCACCTCGTAATCACCCACATACCTTATACAAACAATGGGCGACCTGGCGTATGTGAGTTTGCGCGTGCGCACTTGGTTCTTCACTCAACTATGGTGTCGTATGTCGTATGGATATAATACAGAAAACCAACTTTTTTGAGACCTGATAAAATTTGTGTACACTTGTGCCCACCAAATCGAAAAACACAATTGAATACCAACCACCCTCGTGTGCTAATACCCAAATTTTGAACCACCGCTAGTGACCGGAAAGTCACAATTAATGTAAAAATATGCCATGATGTTTCAGTAAAACACCACAAACGGTAAATGAAAACGTGTATATTCACAATTCTTGTCTCCAATGATTCAACTTTACACGGAGGCAACGGTGCAGAGCGGCGGTACCGCACTTTCTGTACAAAGAGATCTAATCCTCCTTGTTAATCGGCCGTCCAGCTGGAGGTCTCCTATCTTTTTCCACTGGTCAGACGGGGGCATTGTCAGGGTAGTCTTTTGTT
Organism: Asterias rubens; assembly: GCF_902459465.1. Lineage (NCBI taxonomy): Eukaryota > Metazoa > Echinodermata > Asteroidea > Forcipulatida > Asteriidae > Asterias > Asterias rubens. The sequence goes on from NC_047062.1 coordinate 4,983,887, forward strand.
ACTCTGCGGTTTTGCGGGTCGTTCGAGCTCCTTCTCTTCCTTCCTCCATGATCATACTAACCTCTTTGTACCCTCCATTCCAGCTCGACTGACATACAAATCATTCAACCATTCCATACCACCCGACCACACCCATACAAGAACACACCCCTCTATATGGAAAGGTTTGCGGTAACACCATGTAATGACTATCTCTAAATGAGTTGGGGTGGTTCTGAAAAGAACCGTTGGTTTCAACTTGACATCTCAATCAGTATGCTCTGACCGTCTTTTTTGGTTTTTTCGTTTTTGTTTTTTTCTCTCCAGAAGACGATCAGAGCATACTGATCGAAATGTCAAGTTGAAACCAACGGTTCTTTTCTGAATCACCCCATCTCATTTAGAGATAGTCATTACATGGTGTTACCAAAAACCTTTTCATATTGTATTTCCACCATGCAAAGTTTCAAATCCTACACGCTCCTCTATATCAACCATGTCTTTCCCAGTTAATATTTAGTAACCTTGAACCTGTGTGGTTCCTTTCAGCTTTGAATGTGAGCTACTAAAAGAACCAGTGAAAGACGTATACGATATTTATGACTGTTGGCATAAATTGTATGAATTACAAGATGAAGATGGTACCATTATAAAGGTAAAATATATGTAAAAGTTATTAATAAAAACCTCATGCACTCTGATTTTTTTTTATTTTTTTTTTTTTATTTTTGCTGTTATCATTTAAATCATTGTCGGTTTTGTTTTTTATTGTTTTTGAGTATTTGTTATGCAATTGTGTACATTTTATGATATGGGTGCAATATAAGACAATAAGGTAATCAATGTGTGGTGAAGAGGTTTTCAACTAGTGGTTTAATCCCAACGAGGCCTGGTAATTTTACCGAGACGAAGTTGAGGTAAATTATCAAGAACCAGGCCTCGGCGGTTTTAAACCACTAGTTGAAAACCGATTCAACACACTGTGATTCCCATTCATAAATACCTCAACATGTCAAAAACATCAACACTTTTGGATCAAAAAGTAAAATAAGTGCAAAAATTATAATTGTTCAATGATTTCTTTCAACACAACACCCCTCCAGCTATGAAATGGTAAAGCACTCCGCTGCCCTCGGGTAAACAACTCCTTATAAGGGAATGCTGTGCACGTCGCGCGTATCACGTGATGTGGCACAACTGTTTTAGCCATTGCTCTCGACCAATAGGAATGAAGAAACTGTCTTATAGAAACAGGTGCAAGCTCGAGTGTCACGCCCATGTTTCAACACTTTTTACTGGTCATAAGCAAAGGTTTATACACACCCACGTGACGCGCTCTCCACCAATAGCGAAACTGTCTGAGGTATTTATGAATACATTATTATTGATGTTGTAATAACATGTTCGATGTTATAAAAGAACCGGCTGATGCTGATTAATCTTATGTCCACACAGCTGGAGAAAAATCCGAAGTGCCAGTACCTCTTTCTGGCAGGTGAGGCTGAAAGACAATGGGACAGCGTCCAGAATGCCAAGATCAGCATGGAGCGACTGAAACGGCATGGATGCAGTAACTATCAGCTCCTGAGCTACCCTGAAGCTGGTCATCTTCTAGAGATACCATGGGCACCCGTTGGCAGCAGGTTTTGGTCACCGGCTATAAGTAAGATAATTTATTGTCATATTGATTGGGGGGTTAATTTTTTCTTCAAAAATTCTGGTCACATCGTTAAAGACCCAAAAGGCAACATTTTTGTTTTTACCATAAGAATGGATAAAATTACTGCATTTTGGTATAAACAAAATTTGGTTTATGCCCTACACTTACAATTTCCACTGTATGTCAAGCTACTAAGAGGGGCATTCAGGTTGGTTCAGTGGTTTATTCCTTGCCTTCCACTGTATGTCAAGCTACTAAGAGGGGCATTCAGGTTGGTTCAGTGGTTTATTCCTTGCCTTCCACTGTATGTCAAGCTACTAAGAGGGGCATTCAGGTTGGTTCAGTGGTTTGTTCCTTGCCTTCCACTGTATGTCAAGCTACTAAGAGGGGCATTCAGGTTGGTTCAGTGGTTTGTTCCTTGCCTTCCACTGTATGTCAAGCTACTAAGAGGGGCATTCAGGTTGGTTCAGTGGTTTATTCCTTGCCTTCCACTGTATGTCAAGCTACTAAGAGGGGCATTCAGGTTGGTTCAGTGGTTTGTTCCTTGCCTTCCACTGTATGTCAAGCTACTAAGAGGGGCATTCAGGTTGGTTCAGTGGTTTGTTCCTTGCCTTCCACTGTATGTCAAGCTACTAAGAGGGGCATTCAGGTTGGTTCAGTGGTTTGTTCCTTGCCTTCCACTGTATGTCAAGCTACTAAGAGGGGCATTCAGGTTGGTTCAGTGGTTTGTTCCTTGCCTTCCACTGTATGTCAAGCTACTAAGAGGGGCATTCAGGTTGGTTCAGTGGTTTATTCCTTGCCTTCCACTGTATGTCAAGCTACTAAGAGGGGCATTCAGGTTGGTTCAGTGGTTTATTCCTTGCCTTCCACTGTATGTCAAGCTACTAAGAGGGGCATTCAGGTTGGTTCAGTGGTTTGTTCCTTGCCTTCCACTGTATGTCAAGCTACTAAGAGGGGCATTCAGGTTGGTTCAGTGGTTTGTTCCTTGCCTTCCACTGTATGTCAAGCTACTAAGAGGGGCATTCAGGTTGGTTCAGTGGTTTGTTCCTTGCCTTCCACTGTATGTCAAGCTACTAAGAGGGGCATTCAGGTTGGTTCAGTGGTTTGTTCCTTGCCTTCCACTGTATGTCAAGCTACTAAGAGGGGCATTCAGGTTGGTTCAGTGGTTTGTTCCTTGCCTTCCACTGTATGTCAAGCTACTAAGAGGGGCATTCAGGTTGGTTCAGTGGTTTGTTCCTTGCCTTCCACTGTATGTCAAGCTACTAAGAGGGGCATTCAGGTTGGTTCAGTGGTTTGTTCCTTGCCTTCCACTGTATGTCAAGCTACTAAGAGGGGCATTCAGGTTGGTTCAGTGGTTTGTTCCTTGCCTTCCACTGTATGTCAAGCTACTAAGAGGGGCATTCAGGTTGGTTCAGTGGTTTATTCCTTGCCTTCCACTGTATGTCAAGCTACTAAGAGGGGCATTCAGGTTGGTTCAGTGGTTTGTTCCTTGCCTTTTACCTCGGTGACCCCAGCTCGAATCTCAGACCAAAGCCTTGCATGGGGATTAGGTTTTCAGGCCCAGCCCTGCAAGAGATTTCACCATTATTTTGTTTGTTTTCAACCCACATCTAAAACTGAGATGATTTCTTTATCTTCTTCAGACGTCTTCTGACCTATAGATCATAGTGGTAGTCACTTTTGAGGGTGCATAGGTTTCATGACCAGAAATATATAATATCAACAAAAGGGATATTCTGTATGTTTATGATGAGAGCCTGGTTCGAAAATATTTCCAGCCTTTTATGCCCCGCTGGCAAAGCCAAAGGGGCGTGTAGGTGTTTGCGAGTCTAGGTGTTTGTGTAGGTGTTTGCGAGTCTGCGTGTGTCTGCTTGTATGTGCCCTGACACAAGCTGCTTAAGGGGTTGCTTTTAACAATGTTACAATGCTTTCCCCACAAGGTTTTCTCTGTGATAGTGGTACCCCACAGAAATTGTCCTCAGATAAGGGAATATTAGAACAAGAATAGCAGGACCCTACATTCCAGATCGGTAAGAGTTGGTGTGTGGTGCCTGTGTGCAATCATTGTCAAAGTGAAAACTCAAGAAGGACTTGGCATGTCAACTCGAAGCTTGTTTTTTCATGTAATGGGTGATCCACCAGAAACCTTTTGTTTTTGGACGCCTAAAATAAATGTCATGGTTTATTTACTTTTTCACTCTTGTTACAGATGGTGTACTTGAACATGGAGGAACACCTGTCGGAAACATCAGAGCAATGGAGGACAGCTGGCCAAAGATGATAAGATTCTTACGGAGACATTGTGGTCATTGCAATTCAAAGTTATAAAACCTATGTGTGACATTTTACAGTGTTTTTATGTTGGGGTTGCTTGTTGTATGATTAAAGACACTGGACACTATTGGTAATTGTCAAAAAATAGTCTTCTCACTTGGTGTATCTCAACATAAGAATAAAAAAACAAAACTGTGAAAATTTGAGCTCAATTGGACGTCAAAGTTGCAAGAAAGTAATGAAAGAAAAAACCCCTTTGTTGCACAAAGTTGTCGCACGAAGTTGTGTGCGTTTAGAACGGTTGAATTAGACCTCAAAATCTAATTCCGAGGTGTCGAAATCAAATTTGTGAAAAAATTACTTCTTTCTCGAAGACTATGGCACTATAGAGGGAGCCGTTTCTCACAATGGTTTATACTATCAACCTTTCCCCATTACCTGCACCTAAGGTTTTATGCCAATAATTATTTTGAGTAATTACCAATAGTGTCCACTGCCTTTAAAGGCAATATTGGTAATTACTCAAAATAATTATTAGCATAAAACCTTACTTGGTAAAAAGTAATGGGGAGAGGTTGATAGTATAAAACATTGTGAGAAGCGGCTCCCTCTGAAGTGAAGTAGTTTTCGAGAAAGAAGTGATTTTCCACGAATTTGATTTAGAAACCTCAGATTTAGAATTTGAGGTCTCGAAATCGAGCATCTGAAAGCACACAACTTTGTGTGACTAGGGTGTTTTTTTCTTTCATTATTATCTCGCAAGTGCGACGACAGATTGAGCTAAAAGAAGACTGATCTTTGACAATTACCAATAGTGTGCAGTGTCTTTAATTGATAAATTGTCTTGAAGGCACTGTATACTTGAACTGCTGCATTAGTGGGTTCTGAGTTTAATAAAAAGGATTCATGATTTTAAAGGACACAAGACTTTTCCAATTTCTTAGGCCTCTCCTATTTGGCGTATTTGACTTCGGCTACGACTGTTGTTAAGGGCATTGCTAAGGATGTCCTGTACTGCAATGCATGACCACGCTGCAATCCAGCCATAGCCTTAGCCGGAGCTGCTAATTCAGACACTGCCTTAGACATTTTTTTTTTCATTTATTAGTAGTGTTCATTTTATCATCAGAACAAATTGAAGTGAGGTCAACCCTTCACCATCTATAACTGTTCTTTATAAAAATCAGTGCTTAAAGACACTGGACACTTATGGTAATTGTCAAAGACCAGTCTTCTCACTTGGTGTATCTCAACACATGCATAAAATAACCTGTGAAAATTTGGTTTAGAAAAAAACAACAACCTTGTCACATGAAGTTGTGTGCTTTCAGATGCTTGATTTTGAGACCTCAAATTCTAAACTTGAGGTCTCGAAATCAAATTCGTGGAAAATTACTTCTTTCTTGAAAACTCTGTCACTTCAGAGGGAGCCGTTTCTCACAATGTTTTATACTATCAACAGCTCCCCATTACTTGTTACCAAGTAAGGTTTTATGCTGATAATTGTTTTGAGTAATTACCAATAGTGTCCACTGCCTTTAAATAATGGTTACAACGAACCAGAAACTTCAATCATTGGTTCAGTCATAACTAATTAAGAGAAGTAACCTCTTCTGAGAAACATGTGGGTTTGTGAAGTTTAATTAAATCTAATAAATTCAAAATTATTTTTGGAATGATTATTCAATTACATGAATCAATACTATTTACAGTACTTAAAGAAAGGGTATACCTTTGGTAAATACCTGAACAATTATTTACCATTAACCTTTTTTGAGAAACATGTGAGTTTTTAAGTTTAATTAAATCTAATATATTCAAAGTTTTATTCGGAACGGATATTCAGTTACCTTCAGTCGCAACTAATGCTACTTGGGTGTCTTTGAACAAATACTATTTAAGCATGGTATACTTACCGCACAAATGATTTACCATATAACTTAATTGGTACGAAGCAATGCAGCTGTTGATAATGTATTTATAACATGTTGAGAAACAATTCCCTTCAGAGGAATGAGGTTTTAGAGAAATGGGTTCAAAAACATTTCAGTTTTAGAAACTCAGATTGTGTCTTCCAATTACAGATTATTCTTCTTGTGCAGACGAAACTAGTATCTGGTGAGCCCATCAATTATGGCGTAAGAATTTAATTACATTTTAGATCTAGAAATATATTCTATTTTTATTTGCCTTGACAATCTCAGTTACAGGAAGCCTACTCTCAAGGGGTGTCATGGCCGAGTGGCCAAGGGCGATGGACTCAAGTTCTGTAATTTACAGAATGTGGGTTCGAATCCTGGCCCGTTCAGCCGCAACACTTGTCTGCTTGAGCAAGCCACTTTATGATAATTGCTTCTCTCTACCCAGTTACAAATGGTTAACGGTAAAGGGATGGGGAGTAACCTGCGATGGACTAACATCCTGTCCTGGGCCTAGTTTCTATATAAAGCTGATTATCAGTAAAAAAAAAATGCTGGACAAATTTATCTGCTAAGCACAAAATGAGTGGGGCACCAGTCGCAACAGTATAAACATTTTTGGAATGTTGGCTGGTAACCTGTTTGCGCTAAGCAAGATTTTCATGGGCTTATCAGGTTTTTGTGCTTACAGACTTTATGAAATTGATCCCAGGTGGAATAGGAATATTCTCATTCGTTCAATGCCAAGGAAACTTAATATAAAAAACGGCCTGAAGATGAGTCGTATCATTGGAGATGTTCAGGCCTATGGTTAGTCATGATGGAGGTGACAACAACATGTAGTTAAGACCCATACTAAGGCAATGATCGGATATCTGTACTGCACAGTTTGCATATCAAGTTACTACATTTATGAGAAAACAACAAGTACAAGAAGAGTAATTGTAAATAACACCAAACCAGTATTTAAAACTACTCTATGCAAGCTGTCTATTTTGGTTTAGGTATTATTGTTTTTTTTAAAGATATTTGTAGCTTAAACTATTAGTGAATTATTGGCTGTGACACATGGTTTTTATATAGATATATATTTATCTTTGTTAAATAAGAAACTTTACGACAATTATGTAATGAATTTTTTCTGCAAAACTTGTTTTATATCTCACAATGACTAATAATGTAATTATCAGGCTATGCATTATTTTGGTTGATAGTGACACATTTTTTAAAGAACCCTAAACATATTTTTCATTGGTTTTTAAAGTTTGAACTTTGTAAAGAATAAATTATAATACAAAATAGAAAATTTATATTTTGAACTGTTTGGTATTCTTTATTTTGTAGACAATGCTTGAAACTTTCCACTCAAGCAAATTGAAATCTGACGTTTTTATATACGACGTTTAATAAGTTAAAAACTTTCTCACTTGCAAACTAGTGCGTTGTCGCACTTGTAAGTATACGCGGTTGTTCTATACAGTGGCAGAACAGAGAGCAAGTAAGCACAAGTAACTTGGTCATTCCACCCGTACACAATAAAGACAATGCACACTATTGGTTATTGTCAAAGGCCAGTCTCTCACTTGGTGTATCTCAACATATGCATAAAATAACAAATCGGTGAAAATTTGAGCTCAAAATCTAATTCTGAGGTCACGAAATCAAATTTGTGGAAAATTACTTCTTTCTCAAAAACTACGTTACTTCAGATAGAGGGAGCCGTTTCTCCAAATGTTTTATACTAACAACAGCTCTCCGGTGCTTTTTTTTTACCAAGTAACTGTATGCTAATAAATATTTTGAGTAATTACTAATAGTATTCACTGCCTTTAAAAATACCCGTCTGTTTTTCACAGAAATCGGTGAAAGAACCGAGTATTCGGTGCTTACACACATCGGTGTAAGGGTAACGCCAAATAAAAGTCGTATCTACGAGTAAATTAAACATGTTTTATATCGTTGTGGTGCCCGCTGCTGAAACATAGCAGCGATAATTGTTCCCATACACCACCCGTTGTGCATTATAAAGTGCAGACGAGCATTCAACTGGGTGATGCGGTTTATTACAAGTACTTGTTAACCTATTGTTCCGACGCGTTTTTCAAATTGTTGTCTGCGGTAACTTGGAGCGATGACCTTCACCGAAATACGAGAGAATACGTTGTCAGTTTAAGTAATATCAAAACAATCCAACCCGTGTTTTAAATTAAGATACTTTGCGGACTATTTTGTTTTACTACGCAGTAGTGTCGGTCATTTATGGGGACACTTAAGGAAAACAATGTTGGTCACACCATCCATCGGTCAAGCGTTGACAACGCTTTTGATTGGTTAAGTCGTTCGCTCATCTGCATACTGACATAATAAATGCCCTTATATGGCATGGTGACTCGCTGGAACAGGGGTGCGTTCCACTCGCGCAAACGTTGCCAACAGTTGCGCACGTTCGCCAACAATTTCAAGTGGAACGAGTTGTTCGCCGCCACCGTTGGCGAACGTTGGCAACTTTAGGCGAACATACTTCGGAGGTGTTGGCGAGTGATTTTTAAAATGGCGGACAAGCATACGGTATTATTTCTTTGTCACAAACATAATTACATTGTATTTTTGGTGGATGATAATGCAGATTTGGAATAACAAAGTTAATTAGTTGATGTAATGATGTCAAAAAGAGGACTAGTGCAGCAAAAACGAAGTTAAAAAAAAAACCTACGTATGGTGCGCGCCATCTTCATTTCAGGGCGCCGCCATATTGACATCGCGTATACGCACCAATCGTTCAAACGATAAAAAAACGTTTGCGCGAACAGTTGCGAGTCGTTTGCGCGAGTGGAACGCACCCCAGGCTTCCATGTCATGTTGGCAAACGAAATTCCCGCGGCCCTTTCACTACGCTTCTGTAGACTTGTAATACACGAAACTTCAATCGTTGTGCACGATTTTACCGCTAACCCTGTCAATCTTTTATTAGGGGGGGCACTAGAACTTTGTCCAAGCAAATTAAAGATACTTGATGCAATCCAAGTTGACATATTGATGAAGGAAACAGAACACAAAGCTACAGTTATTTAAGCTGTAGAATGTGGGACTTTTGGATTTTGGCAATAATGTAAATGCCATTACATGACATAATTCAGTATCAGTTCAAGAAATATGCGCCCCCGCACTGTAAAAATATATTAGTCAAAACAACACTACGTATAGTCATATTTTGAGACATAGACATGATTTTGATGTAAATTAGTCAAATCATGTCTTACATACCATGTTTTGACTAGTGTATTTTTAGAGTGGGATCCGCCCTTGAACAAAATAACTCCCAATCTTCGTGTAGGAAAGGAGGCCTATAAGTGTTTCCTCTCTTAAACTTACTCCATTTAATTGTTTTAAAATTTGACTACTTAGGCAGTGGACACTATTGGTAATTACTCAAAATAATTATCAACATAAAACCTCACTTGGTAACGAGTAATGGGGAGAGGTTGATAGTATCAAACATTGTGAGAAACGGCTCCCTCTGAAGTGACGTAGTTTTCGAGAAAGAAGTAATTTTCTACGAATTTTGATCTACGAATTTGATCAAGTTTAGAACTTGAGGTCTCGAAATCAACCATCTAAACGCACACAACTTCGTGTGACAAGGGTGTTTTTTTTCTGTCATTATTATCTCGCAACTTCGACGACCAATTTGAGCTCAAATTTTCACAGGTTTGTTATTTTATGCATAAAATTATGTTGAGATACACTAAGTGAGAAGACTGGTGATTGACAATTACCAATAGTGTCCACTGTCTTTAAGTCAACTTATTATTGAGGAAAACACTCCAATTGCTGTTTGTTACCAACCAAATCGGTCCATTATAAACAAAGTTATATAACCCTGTGTTATATAATAGAACCATTTTAGATGGTTTGACAAAGAGTAATTGTTAACCATTGGGAAAATGACGCTGACCCATCGTAAACACAGGTCATCCGCACCAATTAGCCTCTATGTTTGTATAGGGGAAATTTGTAAGACATACCAATGGGGATTCGAACCCATCCCGCTACGTGTGTGTATTATGCAGTTTCTGGTTTTGAAGAACTCTATTATATAACTCTAATGGGTAGACATTCACTTAATAAGAAAAGAAAAAGAAACTGAGAACTGGTGGAGATTGTGGTATGTCACTTCATGAAAGACTTCTTGTTATGCAAATAAGGAGATCTGGGCACAGGTTTCGAAGCCCTCGTTATGTGGCCGACAGCACGGTCATTACTGGATGTGTCGCGCTGGAGGATAGCCGTATCTCTCGGCTCAACTTAGGGTCTTGGACGTCGCATTTTTTGATGAACTTTAGTCATAAATTTGTCAAAATTTTCGCAATTTCTGACGAACTTTAATTGTAAATTTGTCGAAATTCTCACCAGGGCTGATTATTTTGTCAAAACTGTTTGCACGTTTCAAATGGTGATGTTTTAAAAGGCTTGGCCAAGTTTCTGAAGTCGAGGCCTACACTGTACAAACGAAGTATGCATGTTCTTGTTGTGTGTTTGCTGTTGTCACATGGCTGGAAAGTTTCGTACAAAAAACTGCAGCGTCTCAACACATAATTCATTGTTGGGCCATTCACTACATATTATCAGTAATTCCACGAAGTTCTCTTGCTCTGACTACAGACTTTTTTAAACCATAATAAACTTCGGTGTTGAGCTTGGGTGGTTTGAAGAGCTCCCCTGAGTTGCGTAGTTTGAGGTGTACAAATACAACTTCATGGCCGAAGCAGAAACACATCGAGCCATACAAAATAAGGTAAGGCTTTGGGACACTTACCCAAAATTGTGAGTGTTTCGTACACAAAAAAATGCCTGAGTTCATGAACAAGTGAAATGACGATATACCACATGTGGATGGGTCTCTTTGGTTAAATGTACGAGTTAATTAAAAAAAGAAGGGCATCCAATTTATATTACTCCATAAATAGTTGTTTTTGTTTTCCTTGTCCATTTGTTGTCTTCTTCATAATCGTGAGATTTTTCTTTATTTTTTTTATTACACAAAATAAGGCCACACATTTCTAATTCAACTTTAAAAGTCCTTGTTGCTGTCCCTGTCTATTTGTCTACCTTTTAAGGACGTATCGGATGCATTTCAAAATGCGTTTTTTTTACTGAGAATTGTATGTATTCATTTTAATTTCATTTATTTTTCGGTTCAGTGCCCACATGTTAGTTAAAAACATCTGCATTTATATAGGATTTTAATCAATCAAACGGTACTAAAAATAAAGGTATTCGTTGTTTCTTAAGTGTTTGATTAATTTTCCTTTATTTTACTTGAAATGTAGCATTGATTGAGACGGAGAATACTACTGTGGGCCTGGCAGATGTGAGAGGTGGGGCAAGACGGGACAGTCGGCAGCCAGCAGCGAGCAGCCAACACCCAGCAGCCAGCAGCAAGCTACCGCCCAGACAAGCTTCAAGAGACATCAATGGCACTGTTTGATGTGACAGGTATAACAAACTGAAAATGAGTCTGATTCTATTCTTTCGTTTTTGACTTTTAATATTGTTTTTATCCGTGTTTTTGTTTCCTGTCCATTTTTGTTATGTCCGTTTGTTGTACAGTCTATTGTTTTAAAGAGGCTACCTGACATAACACAAGCACCTCCATTTCCCTACTTTTATTACTTGATTTATTGTTTATTTTTGCCTTTTTGTTGTAAACCAGTGAAATGGAAATGGGAAACAATGTCTCTGAATTGAAGTGAAATACTAAGTATTTTTGTTTACCCATTGACACTGATGTCAAAATCACAGGCACATTACTCGGGTGGGTGGGATTAGAATCAACAGATCTTCCAAAAATTAAGTGCATGTTTTAAGAATGTTAATACCAATATTTGTAACTAATGTTGCTGTTTATCTCTCTTTCTATATATTGGAATATTTTTACTGGCCATTCTTTGATATTTAACATTTACTTTTTGAACCTTCATCTTTTAAATAGGCCTACATGTATGGATTAATGATTTTCAAGTTTTTATGATGTATTTTGTAAGTTTTTTTTATTTTTTATAATGAATCCAACCGTATGTGGTTGCAAATAATACCTTACCTTGCAATTCTAGACCAGCGTTTTGCTAACTATTAAAATAACTCTAACAATTATTTGTATACTTCATTTTCTTTTTCAGGTGCTCCTATCTTTGTGCCAACAACTCTCAAGAGAATGTGCCAGATGGAGTTGAAGATCTATGGATGTGTGGTTTGTGGACGTACATTAGAGTCGTCGCTGGAGTCATCGCCGGATTCAGGTAAGGAAAACTTGGCACCATCCGACCTCCACTATTTAAGTTCACTTTTGAACATTATGCTGCCCTTTGTCCTTCTAAAAGCCTTCATTGCTTTTTATCTCTCAAATGGCAGCAAACACAGTCTAGTAAGAATAATGGAGACGCATTGCCAATTTTATTTTTCAATGTTTAAGTTGATAGACTTGTGCATCGAAAAACAACATCAATGAGTTGTTCACATTATTAATAAACAATTGAATTGAATGTGCATAAAACTTATGCGATGAGTTCTGATGGTTCTCAAAAGAAAAGAAAAGATAGTTCCCTAAAAAATACATTACTGATTAAGCGCAATAGTGGAGGTCGGATAACGCAAGTTACCTAAATCAAGATCAAGACAATTAGACAAGGCGAAGACTTCGAAGTGTAAGAAAGAATCTAACCCGTTCTCTTGCAGAGCCCCACCCCTCGTATCACCCCTCCCCCAATGATATTTGGCGACCTTGTTGATGTTGTCCTTGCTTGTGCAGCTTTCCTGGTGACTTTAGAGTTTCTTGGCATTTCTTGATGTGCATATTGGTCGAAGCCAATGATGCTTTTTAATTAGGAGACTGGTCTTACTGGAAATTTCTGTCAGGGTTGATACTTCAAGTCATCAGTTGTCATGTTTATTTATAATTGTCATGATTAAAGGTTTCAAACAATATGTAACAAAATCCAAATTTACCCATTTCAAAATAATTGTTTATTACTAAGTGCTAAGTCATAAGTTATTTCAATGTAATCATTATGCATTCCAAGTACTCTGTTCTAAATCAACATTCATTTTATGATTAATGTTTGATTTGAGAGTAGTAAAAAGATAATTTAGTCAAGCTAAATTAATATTTACATATTCCTAATATCAGCATGAAATCAAGTCTGAATGTATTATAGAGATTTCCAAATAACTAAATCTTTAAAATGTTGTTAAGTAATTAAAATAGATAAACAACAAAGCTCAATGGGTGATTAATGTCTGATTTAGGAGATAGTTGTAAATAAAGAATTTAGCCCTGCTAAATGAATATTTACTTATTCCTAATATCAGCATTACATCATTCCTAAATGTAGACATTTTCAACTAGTTAAAGTAAATTACAAAAAACAAAAATAACAAAGCTGTAACACTTGCTCATAAAATAGTTTTCAAAGTAATATAACAGATTGGGGGGGGGGGGGGGTATGGAGAAATCTATTATAGCAAATCTTAAAATTGAATTGGCTCTTCTGCAAATACTTCAAAGCACCAGAATTAAGCGCTGCTAAAACACTGAGCTCCTTTAAAGCTTCAACGAATACAAACCCAGAAGTTGGCAAGATCAAGAGAAGAAAGGGTGGGTGAAAAACGCAGCCATGTGGAAAGACGTCAGTGGTGCCTAGGTAGGTATGAATGGTAAGATAGTAAGGCCTAGAGTATCAGTGTTGGCCTAGAGATAAGACTAACTCTCTACTCTTTCAGCAGGTTTACTGTGGAGAAAGGTTAAGTATAGTGTGTGACTGGCGTAGTACTTAGTCTTGTTTCAAAGATGCACATATCATTTTGATTGTGGTGATGCAACTCACTCAAGGACACTAAAAACAAGATCCTAAACAAAGTACAAGATAATGTCTTGAACCAAAACTAAGAACTACGCTGTCACAGTAAACGCAGTACTCGAGTAGAAGATGAAGGTCGGTGAGGTCGACAAATTTGAGCCGAGGTTGGAGCAAATTATCAGGTATAAGTATTGGGTAAGTGGGGTGAAAATAACCAAAGTTTCCTCCAGAGCCATTTGTCCACTGATTTGGGATTAAATGCTTTTCTCCACAGATTTGGGATCTAACCTTTATTTTCACAGATTTTTTATGTAACGTTTACTTCTTTTCTGCTTGTTTTCCACAGTCTGAACATGTTCCTCTTGAAGTCGGTGTTGTGGCAGCAGGTGATGTGCTTTGAAACTCGCAAATTGAGCAGACAAAACAATCCTGCAAAAGGATATAAGTATCGGGTGAAGTATAGTAAAATTAGGGTAATCGTGGGAAAGAAAAGTACCATTCTCTAAGTTAGCTTCTTACTTTTTTGAATACTCTGAGCGTTTCCGTCAACAGTCTAGCTGTTACCATTTATTATGAACTCACTTTGGGGAAGTGAAGTCAATTCAATTCAGTTTTTACTTGCACCATGTATATTTTGCATCTGATTGGCTTACGGTCTCATGGTTTCACGCGTGCGCCCAGCTGCAGTGCGGTAATCTTCAATTTTTGAAGCAGCACTTTAAAGGGAAAAGAAGGAAAAGAAGAAGAAGAAGCGAAAATATGGTCCATCCAGAAAGTTCTTTTCAGAACTGAGAAGTCTCCCGAGTTTCAAAAATCTACTCTGCGGTAGTAGAGAAGTCGTCAGAATTCCGAAAACCTGCTTCGTGGTAGTAGAAAAGCAAGACAAGTTCTCTACCGAACATAATCTACCTTGATACCTCTAAGCTGTGGGCGCAGAGTAGCTGGCTGGAGGATACACTGTCTCTACTGCACGCAGTGTGACTGTGAGAGAGTCCAGCACTAGAGGCTAAGGTACGATAACGAACTATGGTCCCACTTACCACCAGCGACAGTGCTGACAACAACAGACCTAGTCCCAATAATCGGTCCAATCCACTCCGTATCTACGGAGTGTGGATTGGACCGATTTATGGGGCTACATCAGACCCACTGGGCTCTAGATTCCTTTTTTCGAAATTTGGACATTATCGGTCATCTACCCTAGCGCCCCAGCCCAAGGCTCTTTGATGACCGATAATGTCAAAATTCGAAAAAAGGAATATATCGCCCCAGTTACTGGGTCTATGACAACATTACATCTTTTTACTTTTAGACGAATTATTGCACCAGAGTAGACGAGAAGCCTGCATTTCAGTGTGCAACTAACTGCGTCAGTGCAATTAAGCTCTTAAATTGTTAAAAATAATTAACTCTTTATTGACATTTTTTTAATAAAGTGCAAGCGAACCGAAACTCTTTTTTTAATTACAAATCAGTTGCTGGCAGGGATAATTTTCTGCACGTCGCCCATCAATAATTTATCCGCCCTTAATTAACTCCAATTCCACTAGAAATCTGATCAGGCAAATTTTTGTTGAGCATCTTTGATTGTATAGTGGTTCGGGGGTATTCGCGTATTCGCGTCCAGCAGTTTTAATCCTTTTGGGGCCAAAAATTGAAAATATCACAAGGGGTAAGTCCGAATTTTTTTTAAAATCAAATTTGGGCCTCAAGCTGAAGAAATCACACAAGGGGTAGTCCAGCATTTTCATCAAATTTGGGCATAAAATTGATAAAAATCACAAGGGGTAAGTCCAGCATTTCTATGAGTTTTTTGTCTAAAAATTGAAGAAACAAGAAGTTGTATCCTTTCTTGGCCAACAAATTGAAAAATCACAAGGGGTAGCGTCAAGGTCCAGCAGATTTATCCTTTTTGGGCAAAAAAATGAAAATATCACAAGGGGTAAGTACAGCAGTTTTAACAAACCATGCACATTTTTTTTTATTAAATCACAAGGGGGTAAGTCCAGCATTTTTTTCCCTTTTTGAACCAACAATTATAAATATTACAAGGGGTAAGTCCAGCAGTTTTATCCCTTTTGGGCCAAGTGTTTTCACCAGCATTTTTTAATCAAATTTTGGCACAAATTTAAATATATCACACAAGGGGTAATAAGTCAAGCAGTTTGATCCATTTTTGGCAAAAAATTGAAATAATCACATGGGGAAAGTCCAGTATTTTTATCAAATTTTTGCCTAAAAACGAAAATTACAAGGGTTAAAAAATCTAAAAAATCAGACGGGGTAACTCCAGCATTAAGAATCACATTAGGTAAGTCCAGCAGTTTTATAAATTTTGGGCCAAAAATAGAAGAAATCATATGAAGTTTCATCCTTTTTTGGTCAACAAATTGAAAAATAACAAGGGGTAGGGTCTAACTCCAGCAGTTTTATCCCGTTTGTGTCTAAAATGTAAGAAATCACAAGGGGGGTAACTATAGCAATTTAATCAAATTTTTGCAATATTTATAAAATCAGCAGTTTTACTCATTTCGGGCAAAAGGTAAAAAACGAAAACATGGGGGTAACTCCAGCAATTTCATAAAATTTTGGCAAAATTAAAAAATTACTAGGGGTAGCCTAAGTCCAGCATGCAGTTTTACCCATTTTCGGAAAAAAAAATTTAAACAAAACAAAAAACACAAGGGTTAACTCCAGCAATTTAATCAAATTTTAGCAAAATTTTGCAAAACTCAAAAATCACAAGGGGAAAAGTCCAAAAGTTTTATCAAACTTGAGTTGAGCCGAAAATCACAAAAGGTAGTAGGGGGGCTAATTGTTGCATGATGATAGATCATATTTTAGTGCCGTAAATAAAAACGGTCATCTTCTTAGAGCCCGTGAACGAAAACCGGTAACTACATGTAGTTTTAACACTTTATTTTGAATGTTCGCTCGCTTGGTGCATGAACTTGGCATGAAACCATAATATTATGGTTAATAGACCATCGATTTTGTGCATGTTGGGCACCGACAACTTAATTGGAGGAGATAATTCAACTTCAAACAAACAAGCAAACAAACGAACGATTGTACAAACACACCCCAACAAACACATTCTTGGTCATGACCCGACCTAGCCTCACATAGAGCTATTAATTCATGCCCGACCTACATCTCTAAACTGTGGGCGCAGAGTAGCTGGCTGGAGGATACACTGTCTCTACTGCACGCAGTGTGACTGTGAGAGAGTCCAGCACTAGAGGCTAAGGTACGATAAAGAACTATGGTCCCACTTACCACCAGCGACAGTGCTGACAACATCAGACCTAGTCCCAATAATCGGTCCAATCCACTCCGTATCTACGGAGTGTGGATTGGACCGATTTATGTGGCTACATCAGACCCACTGGGCGCTAGATTCCTTTTTTCGAAATTTGGACATTATCGGTCATCTACCCTAGCGCCCCAGCCCAAGGCTCTTTGATGACCGATAATGTCAAAATTCGAAAAAAGGAATATATCGCCCCAGTTACTGGGTCTATGACAACATTACATCTTTTTACTTTTAGACGAATTATTGCACCAGAGTAGACGAGAAGCCTGCATTTCAGTGTGCAACTAACTGCGTCAGTGCAATTAAGCTCTTAAATTTTTAAAAATAATTAACTCTCTATTGACATTTTTTTTAATAAGGTGCAAGCGAACCGAAACTCTTTCAAATTTCAAAGATTTCAACATAGATCAAAATATGTATAGCAAGGCAGTCTATGTATTGAATGTGTGTCTAGAGTTTACATTACACTTTTACAGATTTGTTTTTTAATTACAAATCAGTTGCTGGCAGGGATAATTTTCTGCACGTCGCCCATCAATAATTTATCCGCCCTTAATTAACTCCAATTCCACTGAATTTGTTTCTTACGTGAGAAGAAGGGTTATCGCGTATAATAGAAGTTAATTGCGAGAACGTAACCCTCCGGCTTCGTCGACGGGAGGAGGGTTACGTGATCGCAACTAAATAGAAGTTTGAGATCGATCGGCCGTCTGGGTCACAAGAAAATAGTGAAAAACTATTATGATTATGCACGAAATATGACTAATTGTACGAAAAGTTAAATTTGTGAGATGGTAAGAAATATTGTGTCTTTGGCTAGAAATCTGATCAGGCAAATTTCTGTTGAGCATCTTTGATTGTATAGTGGTTCGGGGGTATTCGCGTATTCGCGTCCAGCAGTTTTAATCCTTTTGGGGCCAAAAATTGAAAATATCACAAGGGGTAAGTCCGAATTTTTTTTTTAAATCAAATTTGGGCCTCAAGCTGAAGAAATCACACAAGGGGTAGTCCAGCATTTTCATCAAATTTGGGCATAAAATTAATAAAAATCACAAGGGGTAAGTCCAGCATTTCTATGAGTTTTTTGTCTAAAAATTGAAGAAACAAGAAGTTGTATCCTTTCTTAACCAACAAATTGAAAAATCACAAGGGGTAGCGTCAAGGTCCAGCAGATTTATCCTTTTTGGGCAAAAAAATGAAAATATCACAAGGGGTAAGTACAGCAGTTTTAACAAACCATGGACACTTTTTTGTATTAAATCACAAGGGGGTAAGTCCAGCATTTGTTTCCCTTTTTGAACCAACAATTATAAATATTACAAGGGGTAAGTCCAGCAGTTTTATCCCTTTTGGGCCAAGTGTTTTCACCAGTATTTTTTAATCAAATTTTGGCACAAATTTAAATATATCACACAAGGGGTAATAAGTCAAGCAGTTTGATCTATTTTTGGCAAAAAATTGAAATAATCACAGGGGGAAAGTCCAGTATTTTTATCAAATTTTTGCCTAAAAACGAAAATTACAAGGGTTAAAAAATCAAAAAAATCAGACGGGGTAACTCCAGCATTAAGAATCACATTAGGTAAGTCCAGCAGTTTTATAAATTTTGGGCCAAAAATAGAAGAAATCATATGAAGTTTTATCCTTTTTTGGTCAACAAATTGAAAAATAACAAGGGGTAGGGTCTAACTCCAGCAGTTTTATCCCGTTTGTGTCTAAAATGTAAGAAATCACAAGGGGGGTAACTATAGCAATTTAATCCAATTTTTGCAATACTTATAAAATCAGCAGTTTTACTCATTTCGGGCAAAAGGTAAAAAACGAAAACATGGGGGTAACTCCAGCAATTTCATAAAATTTTGGCAAAATTAAAAAAATCACGAGGGGTAGCCTAAGTCCAGCATGCAGTTTTACCCATTTTCGGCAAAAAAAAATTAAACAAAACAAAAAACACAAGGGTTAACTCCAGCAATTTAATAAAATTTTAGCAAAATTTTGCAAAACTCAAAAATCACAAGGGGAAAAGTCCAAAAGTTTTATCAAACTTGAGTTGAGCCGAAAATCACAAGGGGTAGTAGGGGGGGCTAATTGTTGCATGATTATAGATCATATTTTAGTGCCGTAAATAAAAACGGTCGTCTTCTTAGAGCCCGTGAACGAAAACCGGTAACTACATGTAGTTTTAACACTTTATTTTGAATGTTCGCTCGCTTGGTGCATGAACTTGGCATGAAACCATAATATTATGGTTAATAGACCATCGATTTTGTGCACGTTGGGCACCGACAACTTAATTGGAGGATATAATTCAACTTCAAACAAACAAACAAGCAAACAAACGAACGATTGTACAAACACGCCCCAACAAACACATTCTTGATCATGACCCGACCTAGACTCACATATATAGAGCTATTATGCCCGACCTACATCTCTAAGCTGTGGGCGCAGAGTAGCTGGCTGGAGGATACACTGTCTCTACTGCACGCAGTGTGACTGTGAGAGAGTCCAGCACTAGAGGCTAAGGTACGATAAAGAACTATGGTCCCACTTACCACCAGCGACAGTGCTGACAACATCAGACCTAGTCCCAATAATCGGTCCAATCCACTCCGTATCTACGGAGTGTGGATTGGACCGATTTATGGGGCTACATCAGACCCACTGGGCTCTAGATTCCTTTTTTCGAAATTTGGACATTATCGGTCATCTACCCTAGCGCCCCAGCCCAAGGCTCTTTGATGACCGATAATGTCAAAATTCGAAAAAAGGAATATATCGCCCCAGTTACTGGGTCTATGACAACATTACATCTTTTTACTTTTAGACAAATTATTGCACCAGAGTAGACGAGAAGCCTGCATTTCAGTGTGCAACTAACTGCGTCAGTGCAATTAAGCTCTTAAATTTTTAAAAATAATTAACTCTCTATTGACATTTTTTTAATAAGGTGCAAGCGAACCGAAACTCTTTCAAATTTCAAAGATTTCAACATAGATCAAAATATGTATAGCAAGGCAGTCTATGTATTGAATGTGTGTCTAGAGTTTACATTACACTTTTACAGATTTGTTTTTTAATTACAAATCAGTTGCTGGCAGGGATAATTTTCTGCACGTCGCCCATCAATAATTTATCCGCCCTTTAATTAACTCCAATTCCACTGAATTTGTTTCTTACGTGAGAAGAAGGGTTACCGCGTATAATAGAAGTTAGTTGCGAGAACGTAACCCTCCGGCTTCGTCGACGGGAGGAGGGTTACGTGATCGCAACTAAATAGAAGTTTGAGATCGATCGGCCGTCTGGGTCACAAGAAAATAGTGAAAAACTATTATGATTATGCACGAAATATGACTAATTGTACGAAAAGTTAAATTTGTGAGATGGTAAGAAATATTGTGTCTTTGGCTAGAAATCTGATCAGGCAAATTTCTGTTGAGCATCTTTGATTGTATAGTGGTTCGGGGGTATTCGCGTATTCGCGTCCAGCAGTTTTAATCCTTTTGGGGCCAAAAATTGAAAATATCACAAGGGGTAAGTCCGAATTTTTTTTTAAATCAAATTTGGGCCTCAAGCTGAAGAAATCACACAAGGGGTAGTCCAGCATTTTCATCAAATTTGGGCATAAAATTGATAAAAATCACAAGGGGTAAGTCCAGCATTTCTATGAGTTTTTTGTCTAAAAATTGAAGAAACAAGAAGTTGTATCCTTTCTTGGCCAACAAATTGAAAAATCACAAGGGGTAGCTTCAAGGTCCAGCAGATTTATCCTTTTTGGGCAAAAAAATGAAAATATCACAAGGGGTAAGTACAGCAGTTTTAACAAACCATGGACACTTTTTTGTATTAAATCACAAGGGGGTAAGTCCAGCATTTTTTTCCCTTTTTGAACCAACAATTATAAATATTACAAGGGGTAAGTCCAGCAGTTTTATCCCTTTTGGGCCAAGTGTTTTCACCAGCATTTTTTAATCAAATTTTGGCACAAATTTAAATATATCACACAAGGGGTAATAAGTCAAGCAGTTTGATCCATTTTTGGCAAAAAATTGAAATAATCACATGGGGAAAGTCCAGTATTTTTATCAAATTTTTGCCTAAAAACGAAAATTACAAGGGTTAAAAAATCTAAAAAATCAGACGAGGTAACTCCAGCATTAGGAATCACATTAGGTAAGTCCAGCAGTTTTATAAATTTTGGGCCAAAAATAGAAGAAATCGTATGAAGTTTTATCCTTTTTTGGTCAACAAATTGAAAAATAACAAGGGGTAGGGTCTAACTCCAGCAGTTTTATCCCGTTTGTGTCTAAAATGTAAGAAATCACAAGGGGGGTAACTATAGCAATTTAATCACATTTTTGCAATACTTATAAAATCAGCAGTTTTACTCATTTCGGGCAAAAGGTAAAAAACGAAAACATGGGGGTAACTCCAGCAATTTCATAAAATTTTGGCAAAATTAAAAAATTACGAGGGGTAGCCTAAGTCCAGCATGCAGTTTTACCCATTTTCGGCAAAAAAAATTAAACAAAACAAAAAACACAAGGGTTAACTCCAGCAATTTAATCAAATTTTAGCAAAATTTTGCAAAACTCAAAAATCACAAGGGGAAAAGTCCAAAAGTTTTATCAAACTTGAGTTGAGCCGAAAATCACAAGGGGTAGTAGGGGGGGCTAATTGTTGCATGATGATAGATCATATTTTAGTGCCGTAAATAAAAACGGTCGTCTTCTTAGAGCCCGTGAACGAAAACCGGTAACTACATGTAGTTTTAACACTTTATTTTGAATGTTCGCTCGCTTGGTGCATGAACTTGGCATGAAACCATAATATTATGGTTTAATAGACCATCGATTTTGTACATGTTGGGCACCGACAACTTAATTGGAGGAGATAATTCAACTTCAAACAAACAAGCAAACAAACGAACGATTGTGCAAACACACCCCAACAAACACATTCTTGGTCATGACCCGACCTAGCCTCACATATATAGAGCTATTAATTCATGCCCGACCTACATCTCTAAGCTGTGGGCGCAGAGTAGCTGGCTGGAGGATACACTGTCTCTACTGCACGCAGTGTGACTGTGAGAGAGTCCAGCACTAGAGGCTAAGGTACGATAAAGAACAATGGTCCCACTTACCACCAGCGACAGTGCTGACAACAATAGACCTAGCCCCATTAATCGGTCCAATCCACTCCGTATCTATCTACGGAGTGTGGATTGGACCGATTTATGGGGCTACATCAGACCCACTGGGCGCTAGATTCCTTTTTTCGAAATTTGGACATTATCGGTCATCTACCCTAGCGCCCCAGCCCAAGGCTCTTTGATGACCGATAATGTCAAAATTCGAAAAAAGGAATATATATCGCCCCAGTTACTGGGTCTATGACAACATTACATCTTTTTACTTTTAGACAAATTATTGCACCAGAGTAGACGAGAAGCCTGCATTTCAGTGTGCAACTAACTGCGTCAGTGCAATTAAGCTCTTAAATTTTTAAAAATAATTAACTCTTTATTGACATATTTTTTAATAAGGTGCAAGCGAACCGAAACTCTTTCAAATTTCAAAGATTTCAACATAGATCAAAATATGTATAGCAAGGCAGTCTATGTATTGAATGTGTGTCTAGACTTTACATTACACTTTTACAGATTTGTTTTTTAATTACAAATCAGTTGCTGGCAGGGACCCTCCGGCTTCGTCGACGGGAGGAGGGTTACGTGATCGCAACTAAATAGAAGTTTGAGATCGATCGGCCGTCTGGGTCACAAGAAAATAGTGAAAAACTATTATGATTATGCACGAAATATGACTAATTGTACGAAAAGTTAAATTTGTGAGATGGTAAGAAATATTGTGTCTTTGGCTAGAAATCTGATCAGGCAAATTTCTGTTGAGCATCTTTGATTGTATAGTGGTTCGGGGGTATTCGCGCAAAGATGTCAATTACTACTTCACTGGACCTTCTCTCACAAAGATTAAATCCAGGCCTGAAGTGTACGTTGTAAGCAAAATGGTGTGTGATTTTTGGGGTTGAGAAAATAGAATTAGCTGTTGCAAACAACTTACCAACCAAATGGACCGAGAGTATAAATGGCAGTGTCCCTATTTTGTCAATATCTTTGTTCGGGGGTGCCGGTCAGAAGCCATACAACCGTTAACTGCCGTGTAGCCAGGGATCACACCCAAATTACGATACAACCTGGGAAGCGGCAACCAGGGGATCACCTTACGGGGATGTGACTTTTTGTTTCAGATATCAATTTAACCCACAAGGGAAGAGCGCCGTCACGTTAATCCGGAGGTCGTTGGTTCGAATCCTACTCTAGTCAATTCTTTGTTCAACCCCAAAAATCATTTAAAAATTTACCCAGTCAGTTTCCCTTGTGGTTTATATTGATATCCAAAATGGTTTGTGTAGTTTTCATATAACTTTTTCGTTGACAGCCTCAAGGTTACAAGGTAATGGTCACGCAACAGCCAAGTCCACAGAAACGATGACTAACCAACATGTACGTCACCTGAGCAAGCTGGCTAAAAAATGGCTTCTTTCAGTCACACCTTCCACTTCTATGATTGATCAACAAGTAGCAATAAAAGCGACTGGAATGAAGGCTAACAGCCATGTCACTATCAGGTACATACAGATCAAGACATAATATGTTCAGAACTATTGCTCTACACATTGTATCTTCTACTTTAAAATCATGTCGGCGAGGGGCATTATTGGTGTGTTCATGTAATAAAGAGAAAGTTGATGACTGATTTTATAGTCTAGAAGCATGTCATTTTATACAAACCATATTTTGCAATTGGTTGTAATTTAGACATTCCATACTCATTTTCATGGCTTGCAGATACAAAGGTGGGATGTGTTTTGCAATGAAAATTGTTTTTCTAAATGTTTTGTGTTTTGCCCGTTCACCAATGTGTGTTAAAAGTGAGTAGGCCTACTCTTTCTGAGTATTTTCCCTAGTCCTGTTCTGAAAATATCTACAGGCCAGCAGCTTTTTAAAATGTTATATGTTAACACCCAATCTAAAGAGAAATTGATTTTTCTTAACTCCAAGGTCTGTTGCCGAGAAGAAAACAGATGAAATTATAGAAAGATTTGAGAGTCACGCTCATTACAAAGCTGGAGACAATGGAGAAGTTTCTGTGCCTGATCAGGCTGCTTCGGGTGGATTATATACTGGTAAGAAAAAAAGAAAAAATTTAGAAAGCATTATTTATTCTGATTTTAAGTTGACTTACTTTTCAACTTCTTATGTGGTTTAAAGACACTGTACGCTTTTGGTAACTGTCAAAGACAAGTCTTCTCACTTGGTGTATCTCAACATATGCATAAAATAACAAACCTGTGAAAATTTGAGTTCAATCGGTCGTCGAAGTTGCAAGATAATATTGAAAGAAATAAACACCCTTGTCACACGAAGTTGTGTTCGTTCACATGCTTGATTTCGAGACCTCAAATTCTAAATCTGAGGTCTCGAAATCAAAATCGTGGAAAATTACTTCTTTCTCGAAAACTACACTACTTCAGAGGGAGCCGATTCTCACAATGTTTTATACTATCAATCTCTCCCCATTACTCGTCACCAAGAAAGGTTTTACGCTAATAATTTTTTTGAGTAATTACCAATAGTGTCCGCTGTCTTTAATTTATCTCAGGGACTGAACCCATGGGTCTGTTCTGGAGCATGGTGCCATCACCAGGGGAGCGGCTCGGAGTTCGGTTTATCCTAAGGGATGCAACAAAGCCTATGGTAGTTCAGCTTTCATTGTACGAGGGCCTACTGGATACAGCGGCACTACAGACCACGGAACCAAAAGCTACTGCTGCTGCAGAGAGATGGTACATGGGCAAGGATGTAGAGCGGATTGAAGTGGAACATGGACGGCTAAGGGGAGCTTTATTTAAACCCAAAGGTATGTACTACAAAAGATAGCATACAGGCGCAGTCCTTCTGATTTGAGGTGTGGGTCACAAGAAAATAGTGAAAAACTATTATGATTATGTACGAAATATGACTGATTTTACGAAAAGTCAAATTTGTGAGATGGAAAGAAATATTGTGATTTGAGGTGTGCGATCCGGCCCGCACGCCATCGCACGCCTCAAAAGCTTACCCAGGAGTGTGAATAATCACACGCCTGATCCCTCTAAAATACACGCCTTGGCATTCAGTTTTGGCGTAATCTGTTTTGGCGTAACCAAAATCACACCCCTCGGGGAAAATCCAGGTGTGTTTTTTTCCACACGCCTGTGATTTTCAAATCAGAAGGACTGCAGGCGATGGTAGGCGATGCTGCACGCACCCTGAGCTGCCTACTGGAACCGACTCAAGGGCTGAAGCTGAGGGGAAGATAAAGACTGATATGAGGAGAGATGCTGGGGCACTAGAGAGCACAACAGAGTTTTTGGAGACGCCGCCGGGGATCCCACCTGTGGTCAACATGATTGATAAACAGCCTGACACTGGCTAGCCGAAACAACCTTTTAATAATTAGTGAGCCAAACTTGATGGAACACGTACTGTATAAGTTCTGGAAGAATTGCATGAATGCATGTTTTTGTACATGTCAACATGACAGGTCACCTCCAAGCATGCATGGTGAACAGAGGCCATTGTATATTTGGGGCTTTCCTGAGAACTGCAGAAAAAAGATCAGCTGGCATAACCCTTGCCCCGATGTTTGTTAGCATGGTATACTTTCCTGTATACTTTTCCTGAGTCCTGTGAAAAAACTTCACAGGCATATTACTTGGTTGGGATTCGAACCCACGACCTTTGCAACTTTAGAGCAGTGTCTTACCAACTAGACTACTGAGATTGCCAAGTAGCTAGAGACAGTTCGAATCCTATGTTTTGGCAGCGGGTACCGCAACGACATAATAGATGTTAAATTTGCATCAGGGATAAAGAATATCTTTTTTTTTCTTGTTTCCTCAGGACCTGGACCTTTTCCTGGTGTGATTGATATGTTTGGTACTGCTGGTGGATTGATTGAGATTCGTGCTGCTGCTTTGGCATCTCATGGATTCGCCTCCTATGCTCTACCCTATTTTGCCTACAAGGATCTGCCAAAAGGTCTGCAGAACTTAGAAGCTGAATATTTTAGGGTATGGAGGCAATGACATAAACATTGTGCAATTATTTTATAAAACATCTTTATGCAGAATCGATCCCACAGCGCTAAACAAAATGTAAACTTTAAAAAGGAAACAAAAACTGCTGCTGTAGAGAAACTGGTCCCCTTTCATTCTCTGATCTTGTGATCGGCTAATGGTATGCAGTTTATAGGGTGACTGTGTAAAAACTATGAAGTGGACATGTCACAAGATGGTACCACATTGAGACAGGACCAGTTGCTCTGACTTTTAAAGAGAACTTTTTTTTATGCAAGGTTTGGGCTAAAATAAACTATTTTTTCCAGGGGTTGTTGCCCTGGGGCTATAACAGGGTTACCCCCTTTACAGTTCATACTTATCTAGAAGCCTGGCTGGTAGAGCAGAAAGCACTACCTCCCCGACTTTACAAAGCAATCATGGTTAAGTGTCTTGCTTAAGAACCAAGTGCCACAACTGAGACTCGAACCCACACTCTGATGATCAAACACCACAGCTTGAAATAATACTGTATGCCTCTTTTGTTGGGAATTGTGGGCTACCATTTTGAGCGCACATCCAGAGTAGCTCAACCACAGGACTAATTAAGCTATCCAATATATTTGGATATTTGAAGGTCCCCTTTCCCGGGGTCGATCAAGCAAGGCCCTTGTGGTAAACTGGCTCCGCAAGTTCCTACACCACTGAGATGGAGGTTAGTATTGACACACCGCTGCCCGTGGTATTAATGTTGGATAGGCAGCATCTTTACTAGTCTTAGCTCAAGATGACAGTATACAATTGTTGCACGCTGTGACGTTTTGTACACCATGGCGTTTTGTACACCCGAGGGGGGAAATGGAACCCGAGGCGAAGCCGAGGGTGCCATTTCCCCTCGAGGGTGTACAAAACCCATGGACCCTAGTCACAGAGTGCAACAATTGTTTTGTTATACCTTTGTAAAATTGTTATTCCTCTTCTCGAAGTTCTGTTGTCATCTTCAAACATTATTACGACAGACTATTCATTGTTTAATAAGCAGACTAACAAGAAACAATTCCCTCGAACCCGCAGTTGTTTCGTACACAGCGCTGGAAATCGACCAACGCTGGGAACGATCAAGGTGAAGTGCATCGGTGTACATCACTTTTCATGTTACCCGGCCCGTCGAGCCATGTAACATGCGTTTTTGTTGCGCGTCACATGATTTGTTCTCGACCAATCAAACTTCACAATTTGTACAGAGGTATAACAATGATCAATGGTGCATAGTGTCGTAAGCTGGGTTGTAAAACGCTATAGCACCCTCCTATGTTATACCAAATTGGTCAAATCATGCCGTAGGAGGGTGCACTTTAGCGATTTACAACTGAGTGTAGCACACTTTTTACTATTGACCACTGACGCCTTGGGCCAAGACTACATCTTTACTGGCAACTTGAATTTGGCCACGAACTGCGACAATCAGTCTCATTTTTCTTTTGCAACTGATGGAATATTTGTTTTATTAAAATGATACAACCATCATTTTTCACCCAATTTTTTTAAATTTTTTTGTTTTCTTCAGGATGCAGTAGACTGGTTATGTGACCAGCCATATGTGAAACCAGGAGGAGTAGGAATAGTGGGCGTGTCTTTTGGGGCAACTCTAGCGCTACAGACCTCTGCACTTTTTCCTAAAAAGGTAAAAGTTAAAGATTTTATGGCACTATACATTCTTCTACATAATTCATAACTCTTTTTGTTTCTTCAGAACAAAATTAATGAAAAAAAGGGATTTTAATAATATACGACTGATTTTCATAGTCTTTTCACATTCTTCCAAACCTTTTTTAAGATCATTATGTTTTTGTCATCTCGTTTCTAAGTGTCCTTCTCTCGTTGCTCTAAATCTTTCTTAAGTCAAGCGTAGACTTTTAACTCTTTTGTTCTTTAAGGGGGAAAAATGAAACGAAACAACCTAGTTCTAACGGGATTGGGCCTTAACTTTGAGTCTGACCCTTCAAGTTGAGCGGAGTTAAACTGTTCTATACTATTATGAAGCTCTAGACCACAGTAGCTCTTCTCATAGCCAACACTCCTCCCAAAAGATGTTTATACATGGTTGGACCTGCAAATTTAAGGCACTGGAAACTATTGGTAATTGTCGATGACCAGTTTTCTCACTTGATGTATCCCAACATATGCACAAAATAACAAACCTAGCTGTGAAAATTTGAACTCGGTCAATAGTCGAAGTTGCAAGAAAGTAATGGAAGAAAAAACACCCTTGTCAAACGAAGTTGTGTGCTTTCACATGCTTGATTTTAGGACCACAAAATCTAATTCTGAAGTCTCAAAATCAAATTTGTGGAAAATTACCTCTTTCTCAAAACGTACGTTACTTCAGAGGGAGCCGTTTCTCACAATGTTTTATGCTATCATCAACAGCTCTCCATTGCTTGTTACCAAGTAAGTTTTTATGCTAACAATTATTTTGAGTAGTTACCAATAGTGTCCACTGCCTTTAACAAGTAATGTTTACTTCCTACAATGCTTCAAATATCGGTCAACCTTACCAGTGTTGCTCTTGCCCTTTGATGAAGGCTTAGATTTCCTATTGTCTACCAGCACATCATGTACCTTTTTTTTCTTCATCTTATTTTCTTGTAGGTCAGTGCAGTGATCAGTATTAACGGATCTCATGTTTTCCCTATTCACCCAATGACTCTGAATGGAGAGGAGTTGCCATATGTTCCGTAAGTATTCCCGACTGACCAGTCTCGTCAAATTGATCTCATGGTGTTGCGCCCCCACGCTGAAAACAATCCTATGATATCAATGTGATGTGTTGTCTTAAAAATCCTATTTGTAGAAGAAGATTTGGAGCCTTCCTACATCAGTTCAAAATCTGATTAAATGCATCTTACATCAATCTTATTATTTACGCGATGTCTCCAATTGCATTAGTAAAAAAATACTGACATACAAAACTCTCAACCATTCTACACATCACTATCTCAAAGAATAACTTCATCCATCTTATAAGCCCGGGCGACTAGTGAAATTTACTACTGGACTAGTCGGGCCTAAAATAGTTGCGACTTCGCCACTAGTCGTGACTAATTTTTAAATTCTCAAGATGCATTCCGGGATATTGTGTCCTGCAGGCGCTATAGTAAAATTTGTGCTGAAAGGCTTTCAGGATTGTGTCACTAACGTCCGAGTGTGTTTCGTAAGTAAATTATATTGTCATGAACAGTCGTAAGCGACACAATTGGTTCACCAAGCAGGAAGTCATGACTATTTTTGTAGTGTAGTCGTGGCAGCACAATTAGCCGAGTAGTTGACAAATGGTAGTCGCAACTCGACAAAGCAGTCGTGTCGCCAAGGCCTAATCCACATGTACCTCTTCATATTCTTCATTCCATTCCAGTTCTACTGCATCAACCTTTCCCCACCCCACTGCCTCAAAGAATTCCACACCTTACTATCTCAAAGAACACCTTCATCATGACAAACAAATCATTCAACCATTCCATTCCACACCCCATTCAAGAACACACTCCTCCATATCAACCTCATCCTACCCTACGTTCTAGCTCGACTGACACAAATCATTCAACCATTCCATTCCACACCCCATTCAAGAACACCTTCATCCACCTCATCCTACCCTCCGTTCCAGCTCGACTGGCACACAAATCATTCAACAATTCCATTCCACACCCCATTAAAGAACACACTCCTCCATATCAACCTCATCCTACCCTATAGTTCCAGCCGGACTGACACACAAATCATTCAACCATTCCATTCCACTCCCCATTAAAGAACACACTCCTCCATATTAGCCTCATCCTACCCTACGTTCCAGCCGGACTGACACACAAATCATTCAACCATTCCATTCCACACCCCATTCAAGAACACACTCCTCCATATCAACCTCATCCTACCCTACGTTCCAGCCGGACTGACACACAAAACATTCAACTATTCCATTCCACACCCCATTCAAGAACACACTCCTCCATAATAGCCTTATCCTACCCTACGTGCCAGCCGGACTGACACACAAATCATTCAACCATTCCATTCCACACCCCATTAAAGAACACACTCCTCCATATCAACCTCATCCTACCCTACGGTCCAGCCAAACTAACACACAAATCATTCAACCATTCCATTCCACACCCCATTCAAGAACACACTCCTCCATATCAACCTCATCCCACCCTATGTTCCAGCTGGGCTGTTTTTATAAGTAAGACATAAAGTCTAACTGCCCTATATATACCTCACGGTATACTAAACCTCAAAGACACAAACCGTTGAGAAAAAGAGTATCACTGTTCTTAGTGTGCATAGAATGAGTGTGACGACTAGTTATATATTATAAGATCTAGACATTGTACATACTCGGCACGAAAGGAAGAAAAATAAAAAATATACGAAGCTAAGTTTGGCCATTATGAAAAGTGTTAGGGGGGGATAAAGGGGAAATGATTTTAGATCGCGTAATTTGGCTAACGGTATAAAGCCTGACAAACTACACGAAACCTGAGGCTCTGGACAGTGGAGGGGGGGGGGGGGGGGGGTTAGGTTATGGAAGGATATTGTAGAAAAGGGAAATAATTTAAAAGACAAATTATAAAAGGGGGAGGGGGTAGGGTTGGGTTAGGTTGTAGTTAGTATGTTAAGCCGCAACAAAGTACTTAACTTCCTCTTTTAGAAAAATAAAAATGTAAAAGCACGACTCATCAGGTGCAGTATGCTTTGAGGAAGGGCAGGTTTCGTCTCAGTGAGACTGCACGACCTGCCTGTTAAGTATTTTATAATAAATTTAATAGGTATGGAGGGGGTAGGGTTGGGATAAACTGTTGTTAAGTGAACATAAATTGTTAAAAACACAACTAACGCCAACAAATGTTTGAAAACTAATAACGTAAAAATAAATAAAAACAATTGTGATGGGCTTACCGTGAACGACTGAGATTAGGTGATACAAGACAGAGAAACGGAAAGATGACCATGATAATTGAAAAGTAAAAAATTATTTGAAAAGCGTATGTGCGTTTGTTTATAGGGCGCGCGCGTGAGATGTGTGTGCGTATATTTACCATTAGGTCATAGATATAGAACAGAATATTTTAATTATATATCTATGCATTAGGTAGATAAGTAGCGTATAAATGTGCGCGACGCGTGCGTAAGATGAGAGGGGGAAAAACATGAAAAAATTGAAGGGGGGGTTGTAGAATATGAATTATAAACATTTTTTTGAAATAAAAATGGGGTGAAGAATTTGAAAGCAAGTTGGAGTGAAAAAAGTTACGAAACTTGAAGGAATAGAGTTAAGAAAAAGAAGTCAAAGTGATAGTTTAGTTATAACGAACAGCTTGTCAAGAACCACGGTTGCGAAAATGACGCTGTACTGATAGCACAAATGTTTTTATAAGTAAGACCTAAAGTCTAACTGCCCTATATATACCTCACGGTATACTAAACCTCAAAGACTCAAACCAGCTCGACTGACATACAAATCATTCAAACATTCCATACCACCCGAGCATACCCATACAAGAACACACCCCTCTATATGGAAAGGTTTGCGGTAACACCATGTAATGACTATCTCTAAATGAGTTGGGGTGGTTCTGAAAAGAACCGTTGGTTTCAACTTGACATTTCAATCAGTATGTTCTGAGCGTCTTTTTTTCTTTTCTTTTTTTATTCTTCTCTCCAGAAGACGATCAGAGCATACTGATCGAAATGTCAAGTTGAAACCAACGGTTCTTTTCTGAATCACCCCATCTCATTTAGAGATAGTCATTACATGGTGTTACCGAAAACCTTTTCATATTGTATTTCCACCATGCAAAGTTTCAAATCCTACATGCTCCTCTATATCAACCATGTCTGTCCCAGTCAATATTTAGTAACCTTGAACCTGTGTGGTTCCTTTCAGCTTTGAAGGTGAGCTACTAAAAGAACCAGTGAAAGACGTATACGATATTTATGACTGTTGGCATAAAATGTATGAATTACAAGATGAAGATGGTACCATTATAAAGGTAAAATATATGTAAAAGTTATTAATAAAAAAAACCATGCACTCTGATTTAAAATTTTTATTTTTTTATTTTTGCTGTTATCATTTAAATCATTGTCGGTTTTGTTTTTATTGTTTTTGAGTATTTGTTATGCAATTGTGTACATTTTATGAGATGGGCGCAATATAAGACAATAAGGGAATCAATGTGTGGTGAAGAGGTTTTCAACTAGTGGTTTATTCCCAACGAGGCCTGGTAATTTTACCGAGACGAAGTCGAGGTAAATTATCAAGAACCAGGCCTCGGCAGTTTTAAACCAGTAGTTGAAAACCGATTCAACACAACACCCCTCCAGCTATGAAATGGTGAAGCCCTCGGGTAAACAACTCCTTATAAGGGAATGCTGTGCGCGTCGCGCGAATCGCGTGATGTGGCACAGCTGTTTCAGCCGTTGCTCTCGACCAATATGAATGAAGAAACTGTCTTATAGAAAGAGGTGCAAGCTCGAGTGTCACGCCCATGTTTCAACACTTTTTACTGGTCATAAGCAAAGGTTTATACACACCCACGTGACGCGCTTTCCACAAATAGGAATAGCGAAACTGTCTGAGGTATTTATGAATACATTATTATTGATGTTGTAATAACATGTTCGATGTTATAAAAGAACCGGCTGATGCTGATTTAATCTTATGTCCACACAGCTGGAGAAAAATCCGAAGTGCCAGTACCTCTTTCTGGCAGGTGAGGCTGAAAGACAATGGGACAGCGTCCAGAATGCCAAGATCAGCATGAAGCGACTGAAACGACATGGATGCAGTAACTATCAGCTCCTGAGCTACCCTGAAGCTGGTCATCTTCTAGAGATACCATGGGCACCTGTTGGCAGCAGGTTTTGGTCACCGGCAACAAGTAAGAGAGTTTATTGTCATACTGATTGGTGTATCTTGGGCAGAGTGGGGGAGAGAGAGGATGGCACGGTTTGGGGTTAATCCCTTTTTATTCAAAATTGTTGTAACCTTTTAAAGATGCAAAAGGTACCATTTTTGTTTCTCTCCGTAGGACTTTGGTTTCTGCTCTACACTTCACACTACCACTGTTTGATAAACTCTGTGTACTCGGTGCTAAGAGGGGCATTTAGTGGTTTGATCCCTGCCTTTCACCCGTATGACCCAAGTTTGAATCTCATACCAAAGCCTTGCATGGGGATTAAGTTTTCAGGCCCAGCCCTGCAAGAGTTTTCACCATTATTTTGTTTGTTTTCAACCCACATCTAAAACTGAGATGATTTCTTCATCGTCTTCAGACATCTTCTGACCTATAGATCATAGTGGTAGTCACTTTTGAGGGTGCATAGGTTTCATGACCAGAAATATATAACATCAACAAAAAGGATGAGAGCCTGGTTCGAAAACATTTCCAGCCTTTTATGCCCCGCTGGCAAAGCCACTGGGGCGTGTAGGTGTTTGCGTGTCTGCGTGTGTCTGCTGGAATGTGCCCTGACACAAGCTGCTGAAGGGGTTGCTTTTAACAATGTTGCAATGCTATCCCCACAAGGTTTTCTCTATTGTAGTGGTACCCCACAGAAAATTTCCTCAGCTAAAGGGAATATTAGAATAAGAATAGCATGCAGGACCCTACATTCCAGATCGTTAAGAGTTGGTGTGTGGTGCCTGTGTGCAATCATTGTCAAAGTTAAAACTCAAGAATGACTTGGCATGTCAACTCAAAGCTTGTTTTTTTCATGTCATGGGTTATCCAGTAGAAGCCTTTTGTTTTTTGACCACTAAAATAAATGACATGGTATTTTTGAATCCCCTCTTGATACAGATAGTGTACTTGAACATGGAGGAACACCTGTCGGAAACATCAGAGCAATGGAGGACAGCTGGCCAAAGATGATAAGATTCTTACGGAGACATTGTGGTCATTGAAATTCAAAGTTATAAAACCTATGTGTGACATTTTACAGTGTTTCTATGTTGGGGTTGCTTGTTGTTTGTTTAAAGACCTGGACACTATTGGTAATTGTCAAAAAATAGTCATCTCACTTGGTGTACCTCAACATAAGAATAAAATAACAAACCTGTGAAAATTTTAGCTCAGTTGGACGTCAAAGTTGCAAGAAAGTAATGAAAGAAAAAACACCCTTGTCGCACAAAGTTGCGCACGAAGTTGTGTGCGTTTAGAACGGTTGAATTCGAGACCTCAGAAATCTGAGGTCTCGAAATCAAATTTGTGGAAAAATTACTTCTTTCTCGAAGACTATGGCACTATAGAGGGATCCGTTTCTCACAATGTTTTATACCATCAATCTTTCCCCTTTACTCGTCACCTGTTAAGGTTTTATGCCAATAATTATTTTGAGTAATTGTAGCAGTATGCCATAAGCAGACTGACTCAAGTCTAGTGTTTACTTCCCATAATGCATTGTATCACCTTATAACATTGCCGCCCGCATGTAACAGTCAACTCTCATTATCTGGAATAAAGCTTGACTTATAATCATAACATACGAAGTTGTATCATCTTACATGGTGCCAGAGTAACCCACAATGGCCACTTTTGGATCTATCGGTGAGTTTTTCTTTTTCATCAAAAAGGAAACGTGGTTGATGTACACGGACCGCCTTGGCGAATATTTTACGGCCAACAACATAACGGACTTCACACGAAAACGGGCAATCCTAAACTCCGTCGTTGGACGTACAAGCTTATCAGCGATCTTCTTGCTCCAAAGAAACCAAACCAAGCTACGTACATCGAGCTGGTAGACACATTGGAGAAGCATTTTAAGCCTACAAAGTCTAGCATTATCGCCCGTTTCCAGTTAAACAGGCGATACCGTCGGTCCGGTGAAACGATTGCTGACTATCTAGCAGCCCTGCGTGCACTCTCCAGTGACTGCAACTACGGACAAAAGCTTGATGAAATGCTGAGAGATCGGCTGGTTTGTGGTGTGCAGGATGAACGGATCCAGAAATCCCTGCTCTCCCAACCAGAGGATAAACTTGACCTCAAACGGACAGTGGAACTTGCACAATCAATGCAGCTTGCAGGTGACCAGGCTAAAATGCTGACAGCCAGTGCCACCACTGAATCCAGTCCCAGCATCAACGCTTTTCGAAAGAAACAAGCTCAACGGTCAAAAACAGGTCAGTCCAATCCTCATCAACAATCATAAAATGGTACCAAACTAACACAGCAACAAGATCAATTTCCACAAGGTCGTCTGGGCCGGTCTTGTGAAAATTTTGGAACTTTCCACAAGCGGTGAGAATGCCCCGCCTACGGCAAAACTTGCTGCAAATGTAACAAACTAAATCATTACGGTGATTACTGCAGACGCAGCCGCCGAATTCACACCGTTAACCCCGAATCTTACTCGGAGGAGGAAGCCTCAATCGCCGATGATCAGGAACTGTTCCACATTAGAGCTCTCGACAACACCAACTTGAACTTAAAGCACGATATCCACGCCACACTTATAATAAATGGCAGACACGTTCCCAACCAACTAGACACAGGTGCACGCTGTAACGTCCTACCAATAAAGATATTCAACGTCATTGCACCGCCCAAATCTATCGACAATACTAAGCCTACTACACTTGTAGCATATGGAGGGAATGAGCTCACGACAATCGGCCAAGCCACAGTGCCATGCAACATCGAGTCATCACAAGCATGCACACACCATATGATTGACTTTCACATTGTAGACTCGCGAGTGAAAGCAATCCTTGGATTGACCGATTGCCTTCGACTAGGCCTGCTGTCAGTTAACAACATCATGTATCACGTCGCAACCGACTCAACATCTACACAGCTCTTTACAGACTACAAAGACCTGTTCGACGGCTCCCTCGGGTCACTACCTGTCATCTACTCCATGACCATCGACCTTAACGCCACACCAGTTGTTCGCCCCCAAGACGCATTCCAGCAGCAATGCAAGACAAGGTCAAGTCCGAACTAAAACGCATGACTACCCTCGGTGTAATCACTCCGGTCTCGGAACAAACAGACTGGGTGTCCTCCATGGTCGCAACTCATAAGAAAAACACCGAAGAGATTCGCTTATGCATCGACCCTCGCGACCTTAACCAAGTTCTGAAGCGCCCGCACCACCCTACACGAACAGTAGAGGAAGTTGCGGCACAGATGGATGGTGCCACTGTTTTCTCAGTGCTCGACGCTAAATGTTCCTTCTGGCAGATCCCCCTCGATTATCAGTCATCATTGCTATAACTACTTTCAGCACACCACACGGCAGGTACCGGTTCCTCCGTATGCCCTATGGTATTTGTTCTGCCTCTGATGTATACCAGAGAACCATGGAACAATTATTCGCTGATTTGCCATGCTCCATCATCGTAGATGACATACTAGTTGGTGGACGTAACAAAGAAGAACATGATCGAAACCTCCAAGCTGTCCTTAATCGGATTTGCAAAGTCAACATGCGTCTCAACCCCCAAAAATGCAGATTCGGTCTCGCACAAGTATCATATGTCGGTCACGTATTCACCGCCACTGGCCTTCGGCCCGATCCAGCAAAAGTCAGTGCTATTACCGACATGCCCCCACCTGAGGACGTCACTGCCCTACAACGCTTCCTTGGCTTGGTGACATACCTGGCCAAGTTCATACCGAACCTAAGCGACTTTGCAGCCCCACTACGCGAGCTCACACGTAACGACGTCCACTGGTGCTGGTTAGACTGCACAACGCAGTGTTTTTGGAAATCAAGGACAAGATCGCTCACGCACCGACACTCAAGTACTTCGACGTCAAGAAACCAATCACAGTGACATGCGATGCCTCAAAGTTTGGCCTTGGTGCAGCTTGCCTGCAAGAGGGTGACCCCTAGCGTACGCCTCACGCACTATGACCGACACCGAACAACGGTATGCACAGATCGAGAAAGAACTGATTGCTGTCGTGTTTGCCTGCACCAAGTTCCATGACTACATCTACGGTAAAGACATTATCGTTGAAACTGATCACCAGCCATTAGTCACTATCGTCAAGAAGCCCCTGCTTAGCGCCCCTGCCCGGCTCCAACGCATGCTTCTTCGCTTGCAGAAATACAACATCACCCTTGTGTACAAAAAAGGGAAAGAACTTTTCATCGCAGACACTTTGTCACGCGCTCCATTGACAACCACTGATAACGACAACCTCGACCTGGAAGTCATGACCCTCCTACCAATCTCGGATACACGACTTGCACAGCTCAAAGCAGCAACTGCCGCGATGCCACCATGCAACAACTAACTGCTGTCATCAGCCGCGGATGGCCTTCACACGTCAACAACGCCCCTCCGGATGCTCGCCCCTACTTTCCATTCAGAGAAGAACTGACCCTCGAACGCGGCATCATTCTGAAGGGACAAAAGGCCATCATTCCCAAGTCGCTTCGTACAGAATACACTAAACTATTGCATGAAGGTCACCCAGGTATCGAAGCTACCAAACGCAGAGCCAGAGATAAAGTTTACTGGCCTTCAATGTGCATGGATATCGAACAGTCCGTCTCAGAATGCACAGAATTCTCAACCTCCCTCCATTACTCGTTACCAAGTGAGGTTTTATGCTGATAATTGTTTTGAGTAATTACCAATAGTGTCCACTGCCTTAATAATGGTTACAACCAACCAGAAACTTCAATCATTGGTTCAGTCATAACTAATTAAGAGAAGTAACCTCTTCTGAGAAACATGTGGGTTTGTGAAGTTTAATTAAATCCAATATATTCAAAATTATTTTTGGAATGATTATTCAATTACATGAATCAATACTATTTACAGTACTTAACGAAAGGGTATACCTTTGGTAAATACCTGAACAAGTATTTACCATTAACCTTTTTGAGAAACCTGTGAGTTTGTAAAGTTTAATTGAATCTAATATATTCAAAACTATTTTCGGACTCGATATTCAGTTACCTTCAATCACAACTAATGCAACATGGGTGTCTTTGAACCAATACTATTTAAGAAGGGTATACCTTTGATAATTACCGTACAAATGATTACCATCTAACTTAATTGATAAAAAGCAATGCAGCTGTTGATAATGTATTTATAACATGTTGAGAAACATTTCCATTCAGAGGAATGAGGTTTTAGAGAGATGGGTTCAAAAACAAATTATTTTTAGAAACTCAGACTGTGTCTTCCTGCGGAGATGAAACTAGTATCTGGTGACCCCATCAATTATGGCGTAAGAATTTAATTATATTTTAGATCTAGAAATATATTCTATTTTTATTTGCCTTGACAATCTCAGTTACAGGCAGCCTACTCTCAAGGGGTGTCATGGCCGAGTGGCCAAGGGCGATGGACTCAAGTTCTGTAATTTACAGAATGTGGGTTTGAATCCTGGCCCGTTCAGCCGCAACACTTGTCTGCTTGAGCAAGGCACTTTATGATAATTGCTTCTCTCCACCCAGTACAAATGGGTAACGGTAAAGGGATGGGGAGTAACCTGCGATGGACTGACATCCTGTCCTGGGCCTAGTTTCTATATAAGGCTGATTATCAGTAAAAAAAAAAATGCTGGACAAATTTATCTGCTAAGCACAAAATGAGTGGGGCACCAGTCGCAACAGTATAAACATTTTTGGAATGTTGGCTGGTAACCTGTTTGCGCTAAGCAAGATTTTCATGGGCTTACCAGGTTTTTGTGCTTACGGACTTTATGAAATTGAAAAAAATGCTTGACAAATTTATCTGCTAAGCACAAAATGAGTGAGGCACCAGTCGCAACAGTATAAACATTTTTAGAATGTTGGCTGGTAACTTGTTTGCGCTAAGCAAGATTTTCATGGGCTTACCAGGTTTTTGTGCTTACAGACTTTATGAAATTGGTCCCAGGTGGAATAGGAATATTCTCATTCGTAATTCAATGCCAAGGAAACTCGATATAAAAAAAACGGCCTGAAGATGAGTCGTATTGGCCAGGGGACAGACTTTTATTCTTCACGGGTCATTGGAGATGTTCAGGCCTATGGTCAGTCATGATGGAGGTGACAACAACATGTAGTTAAGACCCATACTAAGGCAATGATCGGATATCTGTACTGCACAGTTTGCATATCAAGTTACTACATTTAGGAGAAAACAACAAGTACAAGAAGAGTAATTGTAAATAACACAAAACCAGTATTTAAAACTACTCTATGCAAGCTGTCTATTTTGGTTTAGGTATTATTTTTTTTTAAAGATATTTGTAGCTTAAACTATTAGTGAATTATTGGCGGTGACACATGATTTTTATATAGATATATATTTATCTTTGTTAAATAAGAAACTTAACGACAATTATGTAATGAATTTTTTCTGCAAAACTTGTTTTATATCTCACAATGACTAATAATGTAATTCTCAGGCTATGCATTATTTTGGTTAATAGTGTACACATTTTTTAAAGAACCCTAAACATATTTTTCATTGGTTTATAAAGTTTGAACTTTGTAAAGAATAAATTATAATAAAAAATAGAAAATTTATATTTTGAACTGTTTGGTATTCTTTATATTGTAGACAATGCTTGAAACTTTCCTCTCAAGCAAATTTAAATCTGACGTTTTTATATACGACGTTTAATAAGTTTAAAACTTTCTCACTTGCAAACTAGTGCGTTGTCGCACTTGTAAGTATACGCGGTTGTTCTATACAGTGGCAGAACAGAGAGCAAGTAAGCACAACTAACTTGGTCATTCCACCCGTACACAATAAAGACAATGCACACTATTGGTTATTGTCAAAGGCCAGTCTCTCACTTGGTGTATCTCAACATATGCATAAAATAACAAATCGGTGAAAATTTGAGCTCAAAATCTAATTCTGAGGTCACGAAATCAAATTTGTGGAAAATTACTTCTTTCTCAAAAACTACGTTACTTCAGATAGAGGGAGCCGTGTTTCCAAATGTTTTATACTAACAACAGCTCTCCGGTGCTTTTTTTTTTACCAAGTAACTGTATGCTAATAAATATTTTGAGTAATTACTAATAGCGTCACTGCCTTTAAAAATACCCGTCTGTTTTTCACAGAAATCGGTGAAAGAACCGAGTATTCGGTGCTTACACACATCGGTGTAAGGGTAACGCCAAATAAAAGTCGTATCTACGAGTAAATTAAACATGTTTTATATCGTTGTGGTGCCCGCTGCTGAAACATAGCAGCGATAATTGTTCCCATACACCACCCGTTGTGCATTATAAAGTGCAGACGAGCATTTAGGGTGATGCGGTTTATTACAAGTACTTGTTAACCTATTGTTCCGACGCGCTTTTCAAATTGTCGTCTGCGGTAACTTGGAGCGATGACCTTCACCGAAATACGAGAGAATACGTTGTCAGTTTAAGTAATATCAAAACAATCCAACCCGTGTTGTAAATCGAACAAAGTTTTAAATTAAGATACTTTGCGGACTATTTTGATTTACTACGCAGTAGTGTCGGTCATTTATGGGGACACTTAAGGAAAACAATGTTGGTCACACCATCCATCGGTCAAGCGTTGACAACGCTTTTGATTGGTTAAATCGTTCGCTCATCTGCATACTGACATAATAAATGCCCTTATATGGCATGGTGACTCGTTGAAACAGGCTTCCATGTCATGTTGGCAAACGAAATTCCCGCGGCCCTTTCACTACGCTTCTGTAGACTTGTAATACACGAAACTTCAATCGTTGTGCACGATTTTACCGCTAACCCTGTCAATCTTTTATTAGTCCTAAACTATTTTTAGGGGGGGGGGGGCACTAGAACTTTGTCCAAGCAAATTAAAGATACTTGATGCAATCCAAGTTGACATAGAACACAAAGCTACAGTTATTTAAGCTGTAGAATGTGGGACTTTTGGATTTTGGCAATAATGTAAATGCCATTACATGACATAATTCAGTATCAGTTCAAGAAATATGCGCCCCCGCACTGTAAAAATATATTAGTCAAAACAACACTACGTATAGTCATATTTTGAGACATAGACATGATTTTGATGTAAATTAGTCAAATCATGCCTTACATACCATGTTTTGACTAATGTAGTTTTAGAGTGGGATCCGCCCTTGAACAAAATAACTCCCAATCTTCGTGTAGGAAAGGAGGCCTATAAGTGTTTCCTCTCTTAAACTTACTCCATTTAATTGTTTGAAAATTTGACTACTTAGGCAGTGGACACTATTGGTAATTACTCAAAATAATTATCAACATAAAGCCTCACTTGGTAACGAGTAATGGGGAGAGGTTGATAGTATCAAACATTGTGAGAAACTGCTCCCTCTGAAGTGACGTAGTTTTCGAGAAAGAAGTAATTTTCTACGAATTTGATCTACGAATTTTATCAAGTTTAGAACTTGAGGTCTCGAAATCAACCATCTAAACGCACACAACTTTGTGTGACAAGGGTTTTTTTTTTCTGTCATTATTATCTCGCAACTTCGACGACCAATTTGAGCTCAAATTTTCACAGGTTTGTTATTTCATGCATATGTTGAGATACACTAAGTGAGAAGACTGGTCATTGACAATTACCAATAGTGTCCACTGTCTTTAAGTCGACTTATTTTCTTTGATTGAGGAAAACACTCCAATTGCTGTTTGTTACCAACCAAATCGGCCCATTATAAACAAAGTTATATAACCCTGTGTTATATAATAGAACCATTTTAGATGGTTTGACAACGAGTAATTGTTAACCATTGGGAAAATGACGCTGACCCATCGTAAACACAGGTCATCCGCACTAATTAGCCTATATTTTTGGTTAGGGGAAATTTGTAAGACATACCAATGGGGATTCGAACCCATCCCGCTACGTGTGTGTATTATGCAGTTTCTGGTTTTGAAGAACTCTATTATATAACTCTAATGGGTAGACATTCACTTAATAGGAAAAGAAAAAGAAACTGAGAACTGGTGGAGATTGTGGCATGTCACTTCATGAAAGACTTCTTGTTATGCAAATAAGGAGATTCGGGCACGGGTTTCGAAGCCCTCGTTATGTGGCCGACAGCACAGTCATTACTGGATGTGTCGCGCTGGAGGATAGTCGTATCTCTCGGCTCAACTTAGGGTCTTGGACGTCGCGTTTTCTGATGAACTTTAGTCATAAATTTGTCAAAATTGTCGCAATTTCTGACGAACTTTAATTGTAAATTTGTCGAAATTCTCACCAGGGTTGATTATTTTGTCAAAACTGTTTGCACGTTTCAAATGGTGATGTGTTAAAAGGCTTGGCCAAGTTTCTGAAGTCGAGGCCTACACTGTACAAACGAAGTATGCATGTTCTTGTTGTGTGTTTGCTGTTGTCACATGGCTGGAAAGTTCCGTACAAAAAACTGCAGCGTCTCAACACATAATTCATTGTTGGGCCATTCACTACATATTATCAGTAATTCCACGAAGTTCTCTTGCTCTGACTACAGACTTTTTTAAACCATAATAAACTTCGGTGTTGAGCTTGGGTGGTTTGAAGAGCTCCCCTGAGTTGCGTAGTTTGAGGTGTACAAATACAACTTCATGGCCGAAGCAGAAACACATCGAGCCATACAAAATAAGGTAAGGCTTTGGGACACTTACCCAAAATTGTGAGTGTTTCGTACACAAAAAAATGCCTGAGTTCATGAACAAGTGAAATGACGATATACCACATGTGGATGGGTCTCTTTGGTTAAATGTACGAGTTAATTAAAAAAAGAAGGGCATCCAATTTATATTACTCCATAAATAGTTGTTTTTGTTTTCCTTGTCCATTTGTTGTCTTCTTCATAATCGTGAGATTTTTCTTTATTTTTTTTATTACACAAAATAAGGCCACACATTTCTAATTCAACTTTAAAAGTCCTTGTTGCTGTCCCTGTCTATTTGTCTACTTTTAAGGACGTATCGGATGCATTTCAAAATGCGTTTTTTTTACTGAGAATTGTATGTATTCATTTTAATTTCATTTATTTTTCGGTTCAGTGCCCACATGTTAGTTAAAAACATCTGCATTTATATAGGATTTTAATCAATCAAACGGTACTAAAAATAAAGGTATTCGTTGTTTCTTAAGTGTTTGATTAATTTTCCTTTATTTTACTTGAAATGTAGCATTGATTGAGACGGAGAATACTACTGTGGGCCTGGCAGCTGTGAGAGGTGGAGCAAGACCGGAAGACCAAGCAGTCAGCTGCGAGCTACCAACACCCAGCAGCCTAGAGCAAGCTACCGCCCAGCCAAGCTTCAAGAGACATCGATGGCACTGTTTGATGTGACAGGTATAACAAACTGAAAATGAGTCTGATTCTATTGTTTCGTTTTTGACTTTTAATATTGTTTTTATCCGTGTTTTTGTTTCTTGTCCGTTTTTGTCATGTCCGTTTGTTTTACAATCTCTTGTTTTAAAGAGGCTCCCCTGACACAAACCAAGCACCTCCATTTCCCTACTTTTATTACTTGATTTATTGTTTATTTGTATGCCTTTTTGTTGTAAACCAG
This sequence comes from Asterias rubens, assembly GCF_902459465.1. Taxonomy (NCBI): domain Eukaryota; kingdom Metazoa; phylum Echinodermata; class Asteroidea; order Forcipulatida; family Asteriidae; genus Asterias; species Asterias rubens. The sequence goes on from NC_047062.1 coordinate 5,027,552, forward strand.
TGAAATGGAAATGGGAAACAATGTCTCTGAATTGAAGTGAAATACTAAGTATTTTTGTTTACCCATTGACACTGATGTCAAAATCACAGGCACATTACTCGGGTGGGTGGGATTAGAATCCACAGATCTTCAAAAAATTAAGTGCATGTTTTAAGAATGTTAATACCAATATTTTTAACTAATGTTGCTGTTTATCTCTCTTCCTATATATTGTAATATTTGTACTGGCCATTCTTTGATATTTAACATTTACTTTTTGAACCTTCATCTTTTAAATAGGCCTACATGTATGGATTAATGATTTTCAAGTTTTTATGATGTATTTTGTAAGTTTTAGTTTTTTTTTATAATGAATCCAACCGTATGTGGTTGCAAATAATACCTTACCTTGCAATTCTAGACCAGCGTTTTGCTAACTATTAAAATAACTCTAACAATTATTTGTATACTTCATTTTCTTTTTCAGGTGCTCCTATCTTTGTGCCAACAACTCTCAAGAGAATGTGCCAGATGGAGTTGAAGATCTATGGATGTGTGGTTTGTGGACGTACATTGGAGTCGTCGCTGGAGTCATCGCCGGATTCAGGTAAGGAAAACTTGGCACCATCCGACCTCCACTATTTAAGTTCACTTTTGAACATTATGCTGCCCTTTGTCCTTCTAAAAGCCTTCATTGCTTTTTATCTCTCAAATGGCAGCAAACACAGTCTAGTAAGAATAATGGAGACGCATTGCCAATTTTATTTTTCAATGTTTAAGTTGATAGACTTGTGCATCGAAAAACAACATCAATGAGTTGTTCACATTATTAATAAACAATTGAATTGAATGTGCATAAAACTTATGCGATGAGTTCTGATGGTTCTCAAAAGAAAAGAAAAGATAGTTCCCTAAAAAATACATTACTGATTAAGCGCAATAGTGGAGGTCGGATAACGCAAGTTATCCTATATCAAGATCAAGACAAGACAAGGCGAAGACTTCGAAGTGTAAGAAAGAATCTAACCCGTTCTCTTGCAGAGCCCCACCCCTCGTACCACCCCTCCCCCAATGATATTTGGCGACCTTGTTGATGTTGTCCTTGCTTGTGCAGCTTTCCTGGTGACTTTAGAGTTTCTTGGCATTTCTTGATGTGCATATTGGTCGAAGCCAATGATGCTTTTTAATTAGGAGACTGGTCTTACTGGAAATTTCTGTCAGGGTTGATACTTCAAGTCGTCAGTTGTCATGTTTATTTATAATTGTCATGATTAAAGGTTTCAAACAATATGTAACAAAATCCAAATTTACCCATTTCAAAATAATTGTCTATTACTAAGTGCTAAGTCATAAGTTATTTCAATGTAATCATTATGCATTCCAAGTACTCTGTTCTAAATCAACATTCATTTTATGATTAATGTTTGATTTGAGAGTAGTAAAAAGATAATTTAGTCAAGCTAAATTAATATTTACATATTCCTAATATTAGCATGAAATCAAGTCTGAATGTATTATAGAGATTTCCAAATAACTAAATCTTTAAAATGTTGTTAAGTAATTAAAATATATAAACAACAAAGCTCAATGGGTGATTAATGTCTGATTTAGAAGTTAGTTGTAAATAAAGAATTTAGCCCTGCTAAATGAATATTTACTTATTCCTAATATCAGCATTACATCATTCCTAAATGTAGACATTTCAACTAGTTAAAGTAAATTACAAAAATCAAAAATAACAAAGCTGTAACACTTGCTCATAAAATAGTTTTCAAAGTAATATAACAGATTGGGGGGGGGGGGGTATGGAGAAATCTATTATAGCAAATCTTAAAATTGAATTGGCTCTTCTGCAAATACTTCAAAGCACCAGAATTAAGCGCTGCTAAAACACTGAGCTCCTTTAAAGCTTCAACGAATACAAACCCAGAAGTTGGCAAGATCAAGAGAAGAAAGGGTGGGTGAAAAACGCAGCCATGTGGAAAGACGTCAGTGGTGCCTAGGTAGGTATGAATGGTAAGATAGTAAGGCCTAGAGTATCAGTGTTGGCCTAGAGATAAGACTAACTCTCTACTCTTTCAGCAGGTTTACTGTGGAGAAAGGTTAAGTATAGCGTGTGACTGGCGTAGTACTTAGTCTTGTTTCAAAGATGCACATATCATTTTGATTGTGGTGATGCAACTCACTCAAGGACACTAAAAACAAGATCCTAAACAAAGTACAAGATAATGTCTTGAACCAAAACTAAGAACTACGCTGTCACAGTAAACGAAGTACTCGAGTAGAAGATGAAGACTCTCCTAGTGGTGTCCCTCAGTGACTAAAGGTCGGTGAGGTCGACAAATTTGAGCCGAGGTTGGAGCAAATTATCAGGTATAAGTATTGGGTAAGTGGGGTGAAAATAACCAAAGTTTCCTCCAGAGCCATTTGTCCACTGATTTGGGATTAAATGCTTTTCTCCACAGATTTGGGATCTAACCTTTATTTTCACAGATTTTTTATGTAACGTTTACTTCTTTTCTGCTTGTTTTCCACAGTCTGAACATGTTCCTCTTGAAGTCGGTGTTGTGGCAGCAGGTGATGTGCTTTGAAACTCGCAAATTGAGCAGACAAAACAATCCTGCAAAAGGATATAAGTATCGGGTGAAGTATAGTAAAATGAGGGTAATCGTGGGAAAGAAAAGTACCATTCTCTAAGTTAGCTTCTTACTTTTTTTGAATACTCTGAGCGTTTCCGTCAACAGTCTAGCTGTTACCATTTATTATGAACTCACTCTGGGGAAGTGAAGTCAATTCAATTCAGTTTTTACTTGCACCATGTATACTTTGCATCTGATTGGCTTACGGTCTCATGGTTTCACGCGTGCGCCCAGCTGCAGTGCGGTAATCTTCAATTTTTGAAGCAGCACTTTAAAGGGAGAAGAAGGAGGAGAAGAAGAAGAAGCGAAAGTATGGTCCATCCAGAAAGTTCTTTTCAGAACTGAGAAGTCTCCCGAATTTCAAAAATCTACTCTGCGGTAGATAGAGAAGTCGTCAGAATTCCGAAAACCTGCTTCGTGGTAGTAGAAAAGCAAGACAAGTTCTCTACGGAACATAATCTACCTTGATACCTCACCATGCAATGCCTATAATCCCATATATCTTGTTTTTGATTTCCACAGCCTGAAACCTGTTATTGCTTAAGAGGAAGTTTTGGCAAGCAACATGTCAGCCCTGGGACACCGTAGATGATATCGGTTTGGTAAAGTATGAGGGTTATCTCAGGTGTGGATGGTAAACCTGACTTTGGCTAATTGAAGTGACAGTCAGAGTGGTAACCTTCTGGGGGAAAAAAACCCTTTCAAGAGCATATCATGTTTTCATTTTGAAGATTATAAAGTAATTTGTGTGCTGAAATTGTCAATGTGCTGAGGAGTGATGCCTATATAGGCTTCACAGTGACAATTTCAGCACACAAACTACTTCTTAAACTTAAAAATGAAAACATGATCTGCTCTCATCAGAGACTGGAGTCATGCAGAAGAACCAGTGGACAACCAAACCAACAAATTTGGAAGATCACAAACAATTACATGGAGATAACAGATGTTAGTTGCCAGACAAAAAGGATGTGTCTTTTTAGCCTCTTTCTTTATTGGAGCATTCCCGTATAAATGTGGGACAACTCAACCGAGAAATTTAGAAGATCACAAACAAATCTTCATATAGATAACTTTTGAAGGAAAATCGAAACATGCAAAAAAAAAAAAAAAAAAAAAGATCCTACATTCGGACTTGACTTGTCCTCATAATAATATTCGATCTTGCTTTAATCTTTGAAACTTTCAACCACACAGGTTGAGATGATGACCTTGAAGATGACCTCTCGACACAGTTTGGACTGTTTACCACCAGCTGAAGAAGGGCTGTGTCAACTCTAGCCAGGGCCGAAATTCATAGAGCTGCTAAGCACCAAAATTTGCTTGTCATGAAATTTCTTCCTTCATAAAAACAGGATTATCGACTAAATTTCCATTTGTTGCATATTGCTTGTTACTGGCTGTACTAGCTGTTGTTTGCTTATCCTGAAAATCACGTGGAAATTTGGCTGGTTATCCTGTTTTTATCAAGGAAGAAATTTCATGCTTGGCAAATGTGCTTAGCAGCTCCATGAAATTGAGCCCTGATGACTCCACTACATTCAACCATTCAAGTGACGTAGCGATGCTGAGGCTAACCAACACTTGTTGGTACAAAAAGACAACAACATACCCTTAGGTAAGTTTTTTAATGAATCAAAGGTGCATAACTTGGGTAAAGGAATTAGTGTCTCAGAACTAGAAGCTTTGAATGTTTGAAATCATTGATTTAAAAGAATTCATTTCACAAACGTGGAAAAAACTTCATTCATCCGAGGTCAAGTTTTCCAGATTTTTTTTTTTTTTTTTTAACACATGAAGTTCAACAAAATCTGGAAAGGTTATGGGTTCGAATCCCAACCCTAGTTATGTATGCCTGTGTTTTGCTTAACTACTGATTATACAGTCACAACACCCATCAGTGTAAGGGTAAAAACCCAAATTAATAAACAATCTGGATAGTTGTGTCATTATAGTCCTACTGTTTGCATCTTCATTGAGTTTAAGAAGTGATTGGAGCTTGAGAAGAGTTATAAGCATTTAGACTTGTCTAGTCCTCGGAACAACTGATACTTAATTTCAAAGAGTTTATCAAAATAATCTTTGAAACTTTCAACCACAGGTTGAGATGACGACCTTGAAGATGACCTCTTGGGATACTAATTACACTTTTTGAGCTGACCACTAGCTGAAGGACTGTGACACGTCTGGCCACTACACGTTCAAATGTTCAAGTGATGTATGCCAGTGGAGGCTAACCAACACTTTTTTGGAAAGGAGCAAAAAGTAAACAACAGACAACTTTGTAAGTTTAACAAAACTCATTCTAAAGCATTCTTTTTGAAGCAAAGGTGCATCCCACAACTCCCATTTCAAATCCCATTTCAAATTAATTGAAGGTTTCAATTCGATTTGGAAGTATACACTAATTCGAATCATTTTATTTGCAATAAACACACAATTCAACTAACAGGTGGCAAACTTTTTTTTTTTTTTTTTATAATAGGAGGGACAAGTTTGTCAGAAAAAGATTTTCAAAAAATGCAAAAAGTTAAACAGAACCTATAATGTTGAGTCATGTTGTGCGTTCACGTTCAATGAGATGAAGAACATGTGCTCAACTTTATAAAGTCTGCAACGGTAAAACCTTATTAAACACAGACAATTATTGCTTAACAGAAACTGGTTACCAGTCAAAATTCAATATTCATTTGTTGTCCCACTCCTTCTTTTCTTTGCAAAGAAATTTGCTGAGCAGTATTTTTCTGCTAAACAGCCTAATGAAATTGGGCTTTGATTGGAGCTGGAGGAGAATTTTCTTTGCAAGCCATAACTATTCATCAAAACAAGTGATACTTGTATTGAAATAGTTTATCAAAATTAACCTTAGAAAATCATTCATTTTCTACCGCAGATTGAGTTTATGGTCTTGGAGATGACATACACCCAACATTGAGGCTAATCAACACTTTTTGGACTGAGTGCCACTAGCTGAAGGACTGTGCCAGTCAGCACCATTTCAAGCTCGATGAGTCTCTGCTACAAGTTCAATCAATAAAGCGACGATGTGAGGATATAACCATAATGATTTGGACTGGACAGCTGAAGATCCGGGGCATAGTTCAAGGGTCAAAGGGACAGGACATGATAACACTTTTCAGAGCCAACTCTAGATTTTCCACACCATGCAAAGCTTCAATGCTTTTTGGACTGTCACCGACTAAAGAAAGACTGTCGAGTTTAGCCAGATGATATACCCACATGAACTGAAATAATCTGGACCATGATGATGGCGCCATGTATGATGACACTCGGTGGGAGCTTTGGGTGTTTCTAAATGTGAGCTGCGGCTATGGCTGCAGATGTTGCTAAGGGACACATACTTTAAACATGTTCATGTGATGATCAAGCCACATCCACAGCCATTCATTCAGATATACAGCCTTATTGATGTTTACTCATAGGCCTTTTTTGAATCCATGAAAATCCCACATTGTACAAGTAGCTCAGTTACTCGCATGAGTTGATTTGATAACACTGGCACGCCTGGCCTCGTGACGAGCATTGTTGAACCATAATTGGAAATCAAATTAAAATATTTAAACCAAGCAGGCCTACAATATATGCTTTGGAATTTGATGGCGTCAAAGAAGTTAGAAATGCAAGTCTAAAGATTGATGCAGTTCAGAAACAAACAATCAAATGCGATTGCCACAAATGTCAGAAAGCAAGCAACTCAACTATGAGCCCTGCATTTAAACTTGTTAGCCAAAACCTTTTAACTACAAACGAGTGGAAATGCCAGGAACAATTAAAATAGGGTTACAGGGAATATTTGAACAAATTTCCAAACTAAAGTCACAAATTTATTTGATATGTTGGACATCTTTCAAAGACAAGCTTGGGTTTAGCCGTTGTCCTTATGGTACACTGCTTTGTAAAATAATTTATTTGGTGAAGGTAGAAAAACGGACAAAATTGCAAGGTTATTTTGTACCAGTATTTTGAGGTAATAAAATCATTTTTGTTAGATTAAATCTGTTCAATTTAATTTCTGTATAAATATAGATCCTTTATCTATACTAGTGTGTAAACTTGATACATTGTCTAATTAGATTCAAAGATGGGTGGGAAATTTCAAAGTGTAAATGAGGCAAAGTAGACCAAATGCATGTTGTATAGTGAATACGAGCAGGACTCTGTTGCAATGTGATCACAAATCATGGCAACAATCACAACACCAGGGCTGGGTGTCACACAAAATATGAGAAGCGTAACAGCTGTAACGCTTCTCGGATTGTGTACTCTAATTGCATATTACCCTGCGCATAACATCTCAAGACTTTATTTAGGCAATCTGAAAAAATGTAATGATTTTGCCAGTGGAATATTCTTTACTAAGTCTTTACTAAAAATGCATAAACTTAGGCCTATTGCTTGAAGTATTGCTTGAAATAATTTAATTTCAATCATGAGGTCTTTATAATTATGAGAATAATAAATAACTGACAATAAAGTCGAACAGAATAGAGTAATAAAATGGTTAGCGTGCACAATACCCACGTGTTCATGGGAATTGGCCAACCCAAGTGTTTGTTTGCTGTTATGTGTGAGTTTTTGTTTTAATATTAATTAAAATATCACCCCGTAATAATCGAAAGAATGTGGGGGGGGGGGGGGGTCATCAAATTTGGGTCACGTAATTGAAACAAATCACAAGGGGTAAGTCCAGCATTTTTATCAAATTTGGGCCTAAAATTAAAAAACTAGCAAGGGGGTAAGTCCGGCAGTTTTATCAGTTTTTTTTCCAAAAACAGAAAATATCCTAGGGGGCAAGTCCAGCATTTTTTTTTTAAATCAAACTTGGGCCTCAAGTTGAAGAAATCACACAAGGGGTAGTCCAGCATTTTCATCAAATTTGGGCCTAAAATTGAAAAAAATCACAAGGGGTAAGTCCAGCAGTTTTAATCCTTTTTGGGCCAAAAATTGAAAATATCACAAGGGGTAAGTCCGACATTTTTTTAAAAATCAAATTTGGGCCTCCAGTTGAAGAAATCACGAAAGGGGTAGTCCAGCATTTTCATCAAATTTGGGCATAAAATTGATAAAAATCACAAGGGGTAAGTCCAGCATTTCAATGAGTTTTTGGTCTAAAAATTAAAATTATCTCTAGGGGTAAGTCCAGCAGTTTTATCAATTTTTGGCAAAAAAATTAAGAAATAATAAGTTTTATCCTTTCTTGGCCAACAAATTGGAAATTCACAAGGGGTAGCGTCAAGGTCCAGCCGATTTATCCTTTTTGGGCAAAAAAATGAAAATATCACAGGGACACTTTTTTTAAATAAATCACAAGGGGGCAAGTCCAGCAGTTCTTTCCATTTTTGAACCAACAGTTATAAATATTACAAGGGGTAAATCCAGCAGTTTTATCCGTTTTGAGCCGAAAATGTAAAAAATCACAACGGGGTAAGTCCAGCAGTTCTATCCCTTTTGGGCCAAGTGTTTTCACCAGCATTTTTTTATAAAATTTGGGCACAAATTTGAAAATATCACACAAGGGGTAATTCAAGCAGTTTGATCCATTTTGGGCAAAAAATTGAATAGTCACAAGGGTTAAGTCCAGCATTTTTATCAAATTTGGGCCTAAAAACGAAAATTACAGGGGTTAAATTTTTTTTAAAAATCAGCGGGGGTAACTCCAGCATTAAGAATCACAATAGGTAAGTCCAGCAGTTTTATCAATTTGGGGCAAAAAATTGAAGAAATCATATTAAGTTTTATCCTGTTTTGGTCAACAAATTGAAAAATCACAAGGGGTGGTCTAACTCCAGCAGTTGTCTTAAATGTAATAAATCACAAGGGGGTAACTATAGCAATTTAATCAAATGTTTGCAAAACTTAAAAATAAGCAGTTTTACCCATTTTGAGCAAAAAGTAAAAAACAAAAACAAGGGGGAAACTCCAGCAATTTAATAAAATTTTGGCAAAATTTAAAAATCACAAGGGGTAGCCTAAGTCCAGCATGCAGTTTTACCCATTTTGGGCAAAACATTGAAAACAAAACAAAACAAAAAAACACAAGGGTTAACTCCAGCAATTTAATCAAATTTTGGCAAAATTTGGCAAAGCTAAAAAATCACAAGAGGAAAAGTCAAAAAGTTTTATCAAACTTGAGTTGAGCCGAAAATCACAAGGGGGTAGTAGGGGGCGGGGCTAAGTTGCATAAAAACGGTCGTCTTCTTAGAGCCCGTGAACGAAAACAGGTAACTACAGGTAGTTTTATTATTTTAACACTTTATTTTGAATATTCGCTTGATGCATGAACTTGGCATGAAACCATAATTAATAGACCATCGATTTTGTGCATGTTGGGCACCGACAACTTAATTGGAGGGGATGATTCAACTTCAAACAAACAAACAAACGAACAATATTGTACAAACGTCCCAAAACAAACACAACCTTGACCCGACCTACATGTATCTCACAGCTGTGGGCGCAGTAAGTAGAGCAGCTGGAGGATCGATACATTGTTATTAATCTGTACTGCACCAGTGTGCGACTGTGAGGAGAGACTCCGGCACTACACTAGAGTAGAGGCTAAGGTACGATAAAGAACTCTATAGTCCCACTTACCACCAGCGACAGTGCTGACAACATTAGACCATATACCCAGTAACTGGGGCGCTAGCCTAGATTCCTGTTTTCGAAATTTTGACATTAACGGTCATCTAAGGCAAGCGCCGGCCCCAGCACAAGGCTCTTTGTAACTCATGACGTAGACCCAGTGCAATGACTGGGGCGCTAGCTAGATTCCTTTTTTCGAATTTTGACATTATCGGTCATCTAGCTGTCTAGATGACCGATAATGTCTAGATGACCGATAATGTCAAAATTCGACCATGGAGGTAGAAATCTACCGCCATGATTCGACTAGATCATAGATGACCGATATTATGTCAAAATTCGAAAAAAGGAATCTATAGCGCCCCAGTTACTGGGTCTATATTATGACAACATTGCATCTTTTTACTTTAGACGAATTATTGCAGCAGAGTAGACGAGAAGCCTGCATTTCAGTGTGGAACTAACTGCCTCAAGTGCATAATTAACTCTTTATTTACATTTTTTTTAATAATAAGGTGCAAGCGAACCGAAACTATTTCAAATTTCAAAGATTTCAACATAGATCATAATATATGTAGAGCAAGGCGGTCTATGTATTGAACGTGTGTAAGTTTACATTACAGATTTGTTGTTTAATTACAAATCAGTTGCTGGCAGGGATAATTTTCTGCACGTCGCCCATCAATTTATCCACCCTTAATTAACTCCAATTCCACTGAGTTTGTTTCTTACCTGAGAAGAAGGGTTACTGCGTATAATAGAAGTTAGTTGCTAGAACGTAACCCTCCGGCTTCGTCGACGGGAGGAGGGTTATGTGATCGTAACTAAATAAAAGTTTGAGATCTATCGGCCATCTGGGTCACAAGAAAATAGTGAAAAACTATTATGATTATGTACGAAATATGACTAATTGTACGAAAAGTCAAATTTGTGAGATGGTAAGAAATATTGTGTCTTCGGCTAGAAATCTGATCAGGCAAATTTCTGTTGAGCATCTTTGATTGTATAGCGGTTCGGGGGTATTCGCGCAAAGATGTCAATTACTACATGTACTTTACTGGACCTACTCTCGCAAAGATTAAATCCAGGCCTGAAGTGTACGTTGTAAGCAAAATGGTTTGTGTAACTTTCATATTTAACTTTTTCGTTGACAGCCTCAAGGTTACAAGGTAAACGGTCACGCAACAGCCAAGTCCACAGAAACGATGACTAACCAACATGTACGTCACCTGAGCAATTTGGCTAAAAAATGGCTTCTTTCAGTCACACCTTCCACTTCTATGATTGATCAACAAGTAGCAATAAAAGCGACTGGAATGAAGGCTAACAGCCATGTCACTATCAGGTACATACAGATCAAGACATATGTTCAGAACTATTGCTCTACACATTGTATCTTCTAGTTTGACATCATGTCGGCGAGGGGCATTATTCGTGTGCACATGTAATAAAGAGAAAGTTGATGACTGATTTTATAGTCTAGAAGCATGTAATTTTATACAAACCATATTTTGCAATTGGTTGTAATTTAGACATTCCATACTCATTTGCATGGCTTGCAGATACAAAGGTGGGATGTGTTTTGCAATGAAAATTGTTTTTCTAAATGTTTTGTGTTTTGCCCATTCACCAATGTGTGTTCAAAGTGAGTAGCCTACTCTTTCTGAGTATTTTCCCTAGTCCTGTTCTGAAAATATCTACAGGCCAGCAGCTTTTTAAAATTTTATATGTTAACACCCAATCTAAAGAGAAATTGATTTTTCTTAACTCCAAGGTCTGTTGCCGAGAAGAAAACAGATGAAATTATAGAAAGATTTGAGAGTCACGCTCATTACAAAGCTGGAGACAATGGAGAAGTTTCTGTGCCTGATCAGGCTGCTTCGGGTGGATTATATACTGGTAAGAAAAAAAGGAAAAATTTAGAAAACATTATTTATTCTGATTTTAAGTTGACTTACTTTTCAACTTCTTATGTGGTTTAAAGACACTGTATGCTTTTGGTAACTGTCAAAGACAAGTCTTCTCACTTGGTGTATCTCAACATATGCATAAAATAATAAACCTGTGAAAATTTGAGTTCAATCGGTCGTCGAAGTTGCAAAATAATAATGAAAGAAATAAACACCCTTGTCACACGAAGTTGTGTGCTTTCACATGCTTGATTTCGAGACCTCAAATTCTAAATCTGAGGTCTCGAAATCAAAATCGTGGAAAATTACTTCTTTTTCGAAAACTACACTACTTCAGAAGACAGAGGGAGCCGTTTCTCACAATGTTTTATACTATCAATCTCTCCCCATTACTCGTCACCAAGAAAGGTTTTACGCTAATAATTTTTTTTGTAATTACCAACAGTGTCCGCTGTCTTTAATTTATCTCAGGGACTGAACCCATGGGTCTGTTCTGGAGCATGGTGCCATCACCAGGGGAGCGGCTCGGAGCTCGGTTTATCCTAAGGGATGCAACAAAGCCTATGGTAGTTCAGCTTTCATTGTACGAGGGCCAACTGGATACAGCGGCACTACAGACCACGGAACCAAAAGCTACTGCTGCTGCAGAGAGATGGTACATGGGCAAGGATGTAGAGCGGATTGAAGTGGAACATGGACGGCTAAGGGGAGCTTTATTTAAACCCAAAGGTATGTACTATAAAAGATAGCATACAGGCGCAGTCCTTCTGATTTGAGGTGTGGGTCACAAGAAAATAGTGAAAAACTATTATGATTATGTACGAAATATGACTAATTTTACGAAAAGTCAAATTTGTGAGATGGTAAGAAATATTGTGATTTGAGGTGTGCAATCCGGCCCGCACGCCATTGCACGCCTAAAAGCTTACCCAGGAGTGTGAATAATCACACGCCTGATCCCTCTAAAATACACGCCTTGGCATTCAGTTTTGGCGTAATCTGTTTTGGCGTAACCAAAATCACACCCCTCGGGGAAAATCCAGGTGTGTTTGTTTCCACACGCCTGTGATTTTGAAATCAGAAGGACTGCAGGCGATGGTAGGCGATGCTGCACGCACCCTGAGCTGCCTACTGGAACCGACTCACGGGCTGAAGCTGACGGGAAGATAAAGACTGATATGAGGAGAGATGCTGGGGCACTAGAGAGCACAACAGAGTTTTTGGAGACGCCGCCGGGGATCCCACCTGTGGTCAACATGATTGATAAACAGCCTGACATTGGCAAGCCAAAACAACCTTTTAATAATTAGTGAGCCAAACTTGATGGAACACGTACTGTATAAGTTCTGGAAGAATTGCATGAATGCATGTTTTTGTACATGTCAACATGACAGGTCACCTCCAAGCATGCATGGTGAACAGAGGCCATTGTATATTTGGGGCTTTCCTGAGAACTGCAGAAAAAAGATCAGCTGGCATAACCCTTGCCCCGATGTTTGTTAGCATGGTATACTTTCCTGTATACTTTTCCTGAGTCCTGTGAAAAAACTTCACAGGCATATTACTTGGTTGGGATTCGAACCCACGACCTTTGCAACTTTAGAGCAGTGTCTTACCAACTAGACTACTGAGATTGCCAAGTAGCTAGAGACAGTTTGAATCCTATGTTTTGGCAGCGGGTACCGCAACGACATAATAGATGTTAAATTTGCATCAGGGATAAAGAATATCTTTCTTTTTTTTCTTGTTTCCTCAGGACCTGGACCTTTTCCTGGTGTGATTGATATGTTTGGTACTGCTGGTGGATTGATTGAGATTCGTGCTGCTGCTTTGGCATCTCATGGATTCGCCTCCTATGCTCTACCCTATTTTGCCTACAAGGATCTGCCAAAAGGTCTGCAGAACTTAGAAGCTGAATATTTTAGGGTATGGAGGCAATGACATAAACATTGTGCAATTATTTTATAAAACATCTTTATGCAGAATCGATCCCACAGCGCTAAACAAAATGTAAACTTTAAAAAGGAAACAAAAACTGCTGCTGTAGAGAAACTGGTCCCCTTTCATTCTCTGATCTTGTGATCGGCTAATGGTATGCAGTTTATAGGGTGACTGTGTAAAAACTATGAAGTGGACATGTCACAAGATGGTACCACATTGAGACAGGACCAGTTGCTCTGACTTTTAAAGAGAACTTTTTTTTTATGCAAGGTTTGGGCTAAAATAAACTATTTTTTCCAGGGGTTGTTGCCCTGGGGCTATAACAGGGTTACCCCCTTTACCATGTTTACAGTTCATACTTATCTAGAAGCCTGGCTGGTAGAGCAGAAAGCACTACCTCCCCGACTTTACAAAGCAATCATGGTTAAGTGTCTTGCTTAAGAACCAAGTGCCACAACTGAGACTCGAACCCACACTCTGATGATCAAACACCACAGCTTGAAATAATACTGTATGCCTCTTTTGTTGGGAATTGTGGGCTACCATTTTGAGCGCACATCCAGAGTAGCTCAACCACAGGACTAATTAAGCTATCCAATATATTTGGATATTTGAAGGTCCCCTTTCCCGGGGTCGATCAAGCAAGGCCCTTGTGGTAAACTGGCTCCGCAAGTTCCTACACCACTGAGATGGAGGTTAGTATTGACACACCGCTGCCCGTGGTATTGATGTTGGATAGGCAGCATCTTTACTAGTCTTAGCTCAAGATGACAGTATACAATTGTTGCACGCTGTGACATTTTGTACACCATGGCGTTTTGTACACCCGAGGGGGGAAATGGAACCCGAGGCGAAGCCGAGGGTGCCATTTCCCCTCGAGGGTGTACAAAACCCATGGACCCTAGTCACAGAGTGCAACAATTGTTTTGTTATACCTTTGTAAAATTGTTATTCCTCTTCTCGAAGTTCTGTTGTCATCTTCAAACATTATTACGACAGACTATTCATTGTTTAATAAGCAGACTAACAAGAAACAATTCCCTCGAACCCGCAGTTGTTTCGTACACAGCGCTGGAAATCGACCAACGCTGGGAACGATCAAGGTGAAGTGCATCGGTGTACATCACTTTTCATGTTACCCGGCCCGTTGAGCCATGTAACATGCGTTTTTGTTGCGCGTCACATGATTTGTTCTCGACCAATCAAACTTCACAATTTGTACAGAGGTATAACAATGATCAATGGTGCATAGTGTCGTACGCTGGTTTGTAAAACGCTATAGCACCCTCCTATGTTATACCAAATTGGTCAAATCATGCCGTAGGAGGGTGCACTTTAGCGATTTACAACTGAGTGTAGCACACTTTTTACTATTGACCACTGACGCCTTGGGCCAAGACTACATCTTTACTGGCAACTTGAATTTGGCCACGAACTGCGACAATCAGTCTCATTTTTCTTTTGCAACTGATGGAATATTTGTTTTATTAAAATGATACAACCATCATTTTTCACCAATTTTTTTTAAAATTTTTTGTTTTCTTCAGGATGCAGTAGACTGGTTATGTGACCAGCCATATGTGAAACCAGGAGGAGTAGGAATAGTGGGCGTGTCTTTTGGGGCAACTCTAGCGCTACAGACCTCTGCACTTTTTCCTAAAAAGGTAAAAGTTAAAGATTTTATGGCACTATACATTCTTCTACACAATTCATAACTCTTTTTGTTTCTTCAGAACAAAATTAATGAAAAAAAGGGATGTTAATAATATACGACTGATTTTCATAGTCTTTTCACATTCTTCCAAACCTTTTTTAAGATCATTATGTTTTTGTCATCTCGTTTCTAAGTGTCCTTCTCTCGTTGCTCTATTTTTCTTAGGTCAAGCGTAGACTTTTAACTCTTTTGTTCTTTAAGGGGGAAAAATGAAACGAAACAACCTAGTTCTAACGGGATTGGGCCTTAACTTTGAGTCTGACCCTTCAAGTTGAGTGGAGTTATACTATTATGAAGCTCTAGACCACAGTAGCTCTTCTCATAGCCAACACTCCTCCCAAAAGATGTTTATACATGGTTGGACCTGCAAATTTAAGGCACTGGAAACTATTGGTAATTGTCGATGACCAGTTTTCTCACTTGATGTATCCCAACATATGCACAAAATAACAAACCTAGCTGTGAAAATTTGAACTCGGTCAATAGTCGAAGTTGCAAGAAAGTAATGGAAGAAAAAACACCCTTGTCAAACGAAGTTGTGTGCTTTCACATGCTTGATTTTAGGACCACAAAATCTAATTCTGAAGTCTCAAAATCAAATTTGTGGAAAATTACCTCTTTCTCAAAACGTACGTTACTTCAGAGGGAGCCGTTTCTCACAATGTTTTATGCTATCATCAACAGCTCTCCATTGCTTGTTACCAAGTAAGTTTTTATGCTAACAATTATTTTGAGTAGTTACCAATAGTGTCCACTGCCTTTAACAAGTAATGTTTACTTCCTACAATGCTTCAAATATCGGTCAACTTTACCAGTGTTGCTCTTGCCCTTTGATGAAGGCTTAGATTTCCTATTGTCTACCAGCACATCATGTACCTTTTTTTTCTTCATCTTATTTTCTTGTAGGTCAGTTCAGTGATCAGTATTAACGGATCTCATGTTTTCCCTATTGACCCAATGACTCTGAATGGAGAGGAGTTGCCATATGTTCCGTAAGTATTCCCGACTGACCAGTCTCGTCAAATTGATCTCATGGTGTTGCGCCCCCACGCTGAAAACAATCCTATGATATCAATGTGATGTGTTGTCTTAAAAATCCTATTTGTAGAAGAAGATTTGGAGCCTTCCTACATCAGTTCAAAATCTGATTAAATGCATCTTACATCAATCTTATTATTTACGCGATGTCTCCAATTGCATTAGTAAAAAACTTACTGACATACAAAACTCTCAAACATTCTACACATCACTATCTCAAAGAATAACTTCATCCATCTTAAGCCCGGGCGACTAGTGAAATTTACTACTGGACTAGTCGGGCCTAAAATAGTTGCGACTTCGCCACTAGTCGTGACTAATTTTTAAATTCTCAAGATGCATTCCGGGATATTGTGTCCTGCAGGCGCTATAGTAAAATTTGTGCTGAAAGGCTTTCAGGATTGTGTCACTAACGTCCGAGTGTGTTTCGTAAGTAAATTATATTGTCATGAACAGTCGTAAGCGACACAATTGGTTCACCAAGCAGGAAGTCATGACTATTTTTGTAGTGTAGTCGTGGCAGCACAATTAGCCGAGTAGTTGAAAAATGGTAGTCGCAACTCGACAAAGCAGTCGTGTCGCCAAGGCCTAATCTACATGAACCTCTTCATATTCTTCATTCCATTCCAGTTCTACTGATATAAAAATGCATCAACCTTTCCCCAACCCACTGCCTCAAGGAATTCCACACCTTACTATCTCAAAGAACACCTTCATCCACCTCATCCTACCCTCCGTTCCAGCCAGAGTGACAAACAAATCATTCAACAATTCCATTCCACACCCCATTCAAGAACACACTCCTCCATATCAACCTCATCCTACCCTCCGTTCCAGCCCGACTGACACACAAATCATTCAACCATTCCATTCCACACCCCATTCAAGAACACACTCCTCCATATCAACCTCATCCTACCCTACGTTCCAGCTCGACTGACACACAAATCATTCAACAATTCCATTCCACACCCCATTCAAGAACACACTCCTCCATATCAACCTCATCCTACCCTACGTTCCAGCCCGACTTACACACAAATCATTCAACAATTCCATTCCACACCCCCATTCAAGAACAGACTCCTCCATATCAACCATGCCTTACCATTCCATTCCAGCTTAAAGTAAACTAATTGTCCTGTGTGGTTCTTTTCAGCTTCGATGGTGTGATACCAGAACCAGTGTCAGGCGTGTATGATGTATTCGACACCGGGAAAAATTTGTATGACCTGCAAGACGAAGATAGTGCATTTATAAAGGTAAAATTTAAGGTTTTTGAAAGAGTATAGTTATCCGTTCTCTAGTCTAATTACATGCAAGACCTCACTTAACAAGCTAATATTAGAGTTAGAAAACATAGAATTGTACAATAAGCAATTGAATTGTCAAAATTGTGTTATTTTAGGAAAAATTTAGAATGAACGTTGGTTAAAGTTTTCTGTCATTCGTAGTTCATTATGGAAGGTTAAATTAGGCTTGGAAATACGGAAACATGTCTTTTAGGTGATTTTCAGCATAATAAATCTAATATCTACGTCATCCATTATATATGTGTAGTCCTTTTTCATACACAACAAGTGGTTTACGTTTTGTCTGTGATTTTGTGAACATTTATGTGTGATTAGTTGAATTTCACAAACAAAAACAAGAACCTTGAAGTGGGTTTGGGCGGGAGAAAAGTTCTCTCGAGAACTATCTCTGTTGTAAGAATAGGGCATGCCTCGTAGTAAGATGTTGCCGAGCAAACTCCACCAAATTTATAATTGGAAAAGGTTTGTAGGTTAAATCAATACATGTACTCCATCTTAAATCATTCGACAACTTTTTTTTGATTCTGATTTATTCTTGTTTCCACACAGCTGGAGAACAACCAAAAGTGCAAGTACCTCTTTGTCACGGGTGAGGCTGACCGAACCTGGGACAGCTGCTTCTATGCCAAGAAGAGCATTGAGCAGCTGAAACGATACGGATGCAGTAACTATCAGCTTCTGAGCTACCCCGGAGCTGGTCATCTTCTAGAGATACCATGGGCACCCGCTGGCAGCAGATTTTGGTCACCATTAATAAGTAAGAAAATTTAAAGCCGAAATTCTGGTAATCTCTTTAAAGGTCCAATGAGAGACTTTAAGATGGTCCTTTTTCACAGTAGTGCATGTCCTCAGACCTACGCGGCGCGCACGCTCAGAGCCGCAAAAACAGACCATTATGTCTGCTGCCTCCAGCGTCTCAAAAGTCTCCTCTTGGCACCATTTTTGTTGCTCCATAAGTAAACATTAACTGAAACAATGGCATTCAGTTTCCGCCATACACTTACAACTACCGCTACATGAAAAGCACTGTGCTACTGAGAGGGGCATTCAGTTGGTTCAGTGCTTTATTCCCTGCCTTTCAAATCTGTGACCCCAGTTCTAATCCAAGACAAAGGATGCGAGTCCGATTTTCAGTCCCAACCTGACCGCGTGGCTTTTCCCCATTTGTGTTTTTCGTCCCTGAGATTTCTTCTTCATAGTCTCTACACGTTTCTTCTGGCCTACGGTGCTAGTCACTTTTTGGGGTCCTTTGGTTTCACTGTCAGAAAATTTATATTCATAAATACCTCAGACAGTTTCGCTATTCCTATTGGTGGAGAGCGCGTCACGTGGGTATGTATAAACCTTTGTTTATGACCAGTAAAAAGTGTTAATTTATGGGCGTGACACGCGACCTTGCACCTGTTTTTATAAGACAGTTTCTTCATTCCTATTGGTCTAGAGCAACGGCTGAAACAGTTGGGCCACATCACGCGATACGCGCACACATTCCCTTATAAAGAGTTGTTTACCCGAGGGCGGCGGAGGGCTTTACCATTTCATAGCTGGAGGGGCGTTGTGTTGAAAGAAATCATTTAACAATTTTAGATTTTGCATTTATTTTACTTTTTGACCAAAAAGTGATGATGTTTTTGACCGAAAAGGTATTTATGAATGGGAATCAAAGTGTGTTGAATCGGTTTTCAACTAGTGGTTTAACCCCGCCGAGGCCTGGTTCTTTATAATTTACCTCGTCTTCGTCTCGGTAAAATTATCAAGAACCAGGCCTTGTTGGGATTAAACCACTAGTTGAAAACCTCTTCACCACACATTGATTCCCTTAATAATAATAAGTCTCCTGATGATGACTAGAGCAAGCTAGTCGAAGCTAATTCAAGAACTGACTCCGCGGTAGTGTAGTTAAGTACGATCCTTTAAGCTAAAGTAGTAGTTTCTATACCTTCCTCCCATGTAGTTGTTAAAAAGCAGTACAGGTTTTTTTTTAACTGAGAAGTCTCCTGAACATCTGTTAATTCTACTACGCGGTAGTAGAATAAAGAAAGACATGCAATGCCTCAAATCCTATATAATAATAACAGTAGTTATAACTAGAAATTAAGAGGTTGTAAAACAAACTCTAGGTGTTCGGGAACGGACGTGTGAAAGGGGTTGTTTGACAAGTGTGTACACTTTACTAGTCACAATAAAACAAGTACCAATCAAGCAAGCAAGCAATCGCTTTGGCCTTTTCAAATCATTTTAGAGTAACTTCCGGTTTAAACACGTCAAAAGGTCAAGAAAAGTTCACCAACATGTCTATTTTTGTACGTAAAGCCCTTTTATATGATGTAAAGATTGTTAAAATGGCTGATGTGGTTGAGGAAATAAGAACTTATGAAAAATTAACGACTGTAGAAGAGACTAACTAACCAAAAGGAAAATGTACATATACATGTATGTTGAAAACGCCTCGAACACAGACTAAAGCGAACAACACGTGGCACAGAGCGTGACTATGCACCGCAATGCACCGCATACTTACACGTGGTGTACAATTTACATGTAGACCTATGTGTGAAATCTTTATGCGCAATCAATGGGGGAATTTCGTAGTTCTTTATGCGTGAATTTTTGAATTTTCAACCTCGATTTTGAACCCGAAGACAAGATCAAAATGGGGTCATGTCTGCGAGGCGTGTACATTATTTTTAACGACCTTTCCGATGATGTATCGATTGTATGAATCCATTATGTAGATCAAAAGTTATGACTTTTTGAATCAAGAATTGATGACGTCATCATGACGTAACTTACACATTTTTCTTCTAATGAATATCTAACTATGTGTGAAGTTTCAAGTTCATACGAGTTTCGGAAAGGTTATTTTGTTAGCGGACAAGGGACGAACAGAAGAAGTATAAGAAGTATGAAGAAAAAAGAAGGAAAAATACAAAAAAAAATCAAAGGTGTTCCGGGCTGTTGGCCAGAACAACTAAAAAACAAACAAAAATAAGAAGTGTTCCGGGCTGTTGGCCCGAACACCTAAAAAAACAACAAAATTAAGAGGTGTTCCGGGCTGTTGGCCCGAAAACCTAAAAAACGAACAAAAATAAGAGGTGTTCCGGGCTGTTGGCCTGAACACCTAAAAACGAACAAAAATCAGAGGTGTTCCGGGCTGTTGGCCCGAACACCTAAAAAACGAAAAAAATTAAGAGGTGTTCCGGGCTGTTGGCCCGAACACCTTAAGAGTCCTGCAGAAGAAAACAAACTATGTATGCCTCTCGGACTTGGTAGGGATTAAGAGCAACCCCCGTGTCAGGAGAGCCTGGTTCAAACCCATTTCAAGCTCTTGTTCACTGTTTTTTAGAAATAATAATAATCGGTTTTTGTTAGCACTTTTCACAACCGAAGGGTGTCCCAACATTATTACCATTTAATTCATTCCTTAAACCATCTCAGCTCCCTCGTATACAGCCTGCGCAACAAATATTTGCTACTTAAAGCAAAATCAATCACAAGAACCATCTCTGCCCTCACAGGTGCCTATTCACCCCTGGGTGGAGAGAAGCAATTATAGTTATGTGTCATGACTGGGACTCGAACCCACCACCTGCTGAACAGAAACACCAGAGCTTGAGTTTGGTGCTCTTGTCAACTCAGCCATGAAACGCAAAAGCCATGAAAGTTGTTCAAGAGAACCTGGTTCAAACACATTTCAAGTTAATTTTTTTCACTGTATTTTGAGCTGTACTCACACACCTATTTCTGGTTTATTTTGTTATTCACTCTTGTTACAGATGGTGTACTTGAACATGGAGGAACACCTTTTGGAAACACCAGAGCAATGGAGGACAGCTGGCCAAAGATGATAAGATTCTTACGGAGACATTGTGGTATTGGCAATTCAAAGTTATAAAACCTATTTAATAGATGTTATAATCAGGGGGGGGGGGGGAATGAACAGTGCTAACACACATCAGTGTAAGGGTAAAACCAAAGCTAAGTAAGGAGAATGATCGAGAAAGTGTAGATTTGTGGATAGAATGTTCAAGCCAAAGAACAAATCTACACTTAAGAGTCTATTCTCCGACTTAAACTAATTTCCCAAAATTTTGTTCTTTGACAAACTACATTTGGTCAAATATTTATTGCTCAAAATTATTGATAGTGTTGTTTTCAGATGATGCATTTGGTTAAACAATGAGAAGTTTGTTAAGTATTCACAACAGTTTTCATGTAATGTCTGACTCTTCTCTTGTATATTTTAAACCCCTATTTTCGTATTGTTTGTAAAAAGAAATTGTAATAATCAATTTCCTATTTCAAAATTTTGAATTTTTTACTACGGTTTAAAATTGATTAAATGCAATGTTCTGTAATGACTCGATCATTGTATTTTTCTGTAATGACTCGAGAGTGTCATGGCCAAGTAGTTTAAAGCATCAGAATATGGAGCAAGCAGGAAATGAACCAAAGACAAATAAAGCAAGTTTGAATCAATATATTCAATTGTGAACTTTAATGAAAATACTGTCTCTCTATAGTTTTCACATAGGAATGAAAATGGCAAAGGAAAATATACAATAAAATATAATGTAATTGATGCAATGATGACATCAGTTGGAAGGGGGGGGGGGGGGCGTCATGGAGCCAATTTGAGGCCATTACCTCCATGAGGTATCAAGACGGTATACCCAACTGTGATTCAGGCACAAGATGTAACACAAACAAAATCAATAATCATTGAACCCGACTCTATAAATCAAAGATTCCTCGTTGTTCACCCATTTGTTGGACTTCAGTTTCTTAGCAACATCTCCATTGGTTTTGCAAACTAATTGCTCGCTCCCCAAAAGTTATGGTGCACTAACTGTCTTGTTCTTGAATTCGAACAAGACACCAGCATATTTTTTGGTAAAGTTAAGAGTATTCATTTTCAATGAGCAGCCCCCACCTCCCCTAAAAAAAAAAGCTTTAAAATGGGGAAGTTCATTAAACTTCTTCAGAACTAAATATGGCAATCGGAAAGAATGAGAAAAGAAGACAAGTAGAATGCATAATGAGGAAAAAACATAAAACAAATACATTAGTTATCAAACAAGTGCAAGTGGAATGCAGGACAAATATACGACTTCTACATCCCATACATCCAATACCAAGCTGGATACTCTACACAGATGCACTATATATGTTTTTCTGTTTTCCAAGAGCGCAAGTTTGATATCAAATTTATCTTCAAGCCAACTCAACGCGTTCCTTGACTCCCAAGTGGTGACCACCTGGGCCCAGTTTCATGGCTCTGCATCCACCGAATTCTGCGCTTACGATCACGATTCCCCGCTTACGTGCAAGCGCCGAATTTCCGCGCTAGCCTTGTAAGTGTAGTAGGGGTAGAAAATTCATTGTGTTTTTATTCAAGTTAGTTAATTCCAGGTTCTAGTTAATTGCTTTTCCTGTTTACATTGTCCCTTCAGCTGTTTTATTGCACCCCTGTACATGTAGGTTGTTATTTCTTAGAAGTCTTTTGTTACATGTTGGTAAACAGTTTCTTAATCCTTTGGTAGTGTATTCACCCATCCAGTGCATTGTATATAATTATAATCAGATCTGTAATCAAATTGTAGTATCGACACCATCATTCAGAACTTGCATGAAGACAACAAAGCGAACTTTGTATTCATCAAATAATTACACTGGCCTCAGGTCGACCTTGCGTCAACAACAACAAAATCGGCGACTGACTTTTCAGGATCACACTACGCCTGAGCTAAGACCATTGAGAACTTTTCAGTCCGCTATTGTTTACGACCTGAGCGTAACTGCGATGATTTTTTAAGACAATCTGAAACAGTCGCCCCTCAAAAAAATTAACAGTCGCAAGAGTATAACATTTCAACTTGTACGAAGTGATCCCGACGGTTGGGAACCAATCGCAGGCGCATGATTTCTCAGCTGTTGTGACCTGAGCATATTTTATCTGCGCATTGCCGACGATTTGTTGCGGGCGCAAGAAAATTGTAGGTCGACCTGAGGCCGGAAAAGAGTTTTAAGTACCTTAAACAACCCTACTCTAAAAGTGTTTCATCATTAGAGTGGGCATGCAGGCTAATAATGATGCAATTAAGCTGATTCACTTGTTGGCTTAAAAGCAAAAATTCTCCACATTTTTATATTAATTAACCCTCCAAATATTTATGTTACCTGGCTTTTACCTGGATTTTCCAATTTTGTGATTGACATTTGATAGTAATTAAGAAAAATACCAATCAGCTATAAATTATTTTCAGTCAACGCATGTATGTCCATTTACGTGTTGAAACACTTTTGAATGCTTTCAGCTCATGAAAAAACAACCATTGGAAAAACTTTTAATGTGACATAAAAGTTGACTTTGTGCTAATTGTGTTTTTTTTGTCATAATTCAGTACCAAGATGTAGTATCCTGATATATGCACATAAGGCTTGATAACAATATTGCACAACTGTTTCCAATCAGGAGAGAGTTAACAATGGAGCTATATTTGTCAATGTAAATTTACACAAGGATAGCAAAGTGTGACTGGTTCAAAGTTTATCGATTGTTGATCTTTAGATGAAGTTCAACAGTTCAATCATTTAGCACCTTTGCAAAGCTTGACTTCCGTTATCAAATTTAAAACTTAAATATCAATATAAATATACTTGGCTCCCATGACACCGAACTGAACTGTACATTAATAATACCATCACCCTCCTAGTTTGGATAACATTACCAAAGAGTTGAGTACCAATCATTTGGAACCAGTCTAGTGGTAAAACACCTGGGCCCAATTTCATAAAGCCTGTAAGCACCAAAAATTTGCTTTATGAAATTTGGCCCAGCTCTAGGTCATGAGTTTGAATCCCACAGAAAGTGCCGAGTATACGGGGCTTTTCACACACATCTGTGTATCGGTAAAAATTGTGAATGTTAGATCCATACACCCGAAAGAATTTCATGTGCTGGCATAGTGCACATGTCATTCAAAGCCACGAACCAGGGTAAGGAGTTGTCCAACACTTCAAAAAGAAACAATTTTTTAAACTTCATTTCTACACTCATAAACACACGTCCCGAAGCAGAAAGGAAAAATATCCAACCCGTAAATGACACAGGTTTTTTGTGTGCTGATTTTACCATAACAGCTTCTAACCAGTAAATACTAAGATATTACCTGTATCATTTTTCGGAGGATGAACAAAAATAAAGATGCCCCAAGAACCCCAAAATCACCAAAGAAAAGAAAAAAAACACAATAAATCCATCTTCCAGCTGACAGTAGACAACCTGATCTCTATGCGCATACTGCACAAGAGAAGTCTACATATCCAATATACTCAAACCATGATTTCTATTTCCAGGACAAAAGAAAAGAGCACCTAGATTTCCAATAGGAAAACTGAACATCAAATAAACGGAGTCCAAATCGCAGGAACCAGATACAATAAGGCAATATGTTTTGTAAATTGTACACTGTGTGGCATACTCTGGATACATTTGATTTTACCAAATGTGTGCCCCTTTCGTGAGCTGTGTATTTACAGAGTTGCGACAACTTGCGATTAGAAGCAATTTTTATCCATATAATGCATGTGGCCACACTTGAGATCAGGATACCAAGCATTTGGACAAAAAAATGGCATCCAGCAAACACATGACCAAATGAAACTGGCTTGATACAACTCCTTCATTACTCATTACAAAGCTCTGCCAGTCTCTGCTTCCTGCAGCACCGACAACCCACCCTTTCCCAACCAACCCAAAGTAATAATTTGTTTTTTAAATGCATGATACTAAAACCATTTCAGCAAATGAAATTAAAGGAACATGTTGCCTTGGATCGAATGAGTTGGTCTTTAAAAAGCGTTTGAAACCGTTTGTTATGTAATGCATCTGATAAGAAAGATGTTTTAAAAGTAGAATTTAATGATCCACACAAGTATCACTCAAAATTGCACGGTTTTATTTTAAGTCGCGAACTTACACGGTCGGCCATTTATGGGAGTCAAAGATTTGACTCCAATAAATGGCCGACCATGTTAGTCGACGAGGTAAAAAGAAAACCTCGCAATTTCAAGGCATATTCGTGTAGATCATTGTATTCTACTTTGACAACTTCTTTCTAACCATATCGATTTCATAACAAACGGTTACAAACACTTTTTAAAGACCAACTCGACTGACCAAAGGCAACGTGTTCCTTTAAATTTTTGTAAAGATAGATATTTGCATCGGGGATGAAGAATATTAATTTATGTTGTACCCATATACAGCGATGTGTGTTAGCACTGTATGGTGCTACACATCAGTGTTGTGGGTAAAACCCAATGAAAAATCAACACTAAACTTGTTGTCCTTTTGCATATTCCAGAAAATCAATGTATCCATCTGAGTTTTTGTCCTCATTTTGCAAGATGGGGTCAATCATCTCTTCAAGTTCCTTCTCACTGATCGTCTTCTCGTCGTTTCCGTGGTCGTCATGGTAATGGGTCATCGCTTGCACCAGTTCATTGCCGTCCAGCTTGTTGTTTTTATCGTAATCGTGCATTCTGAAGTAGTGTAACGTCAATTCCTCTTGGGTCATTTCAGTTTCGGATTTCTCAATTTCTTCTTCAAGATGGTGCATGATATGGCTGCGAAAAAGATGATTAAAGTTAAAATTGCAATCCTGATTTCTTTGATTAAAAATGAATTCTGTAATTGACGTTCGCTCAGGCATGCAACTGCAGTTTCTAAAAACAAAACAAAAACAAAGCAAAGTACCAGGACAACAAGATTTTGTATCGGGTTTCTAATTTTTAATGGCTCACTAAGGAACCAAAAATGAATCCTGTTTAACTAAAGGAACAAACATCAATTTGAACCTTATTTACACGCTGATAAAGGTTTATCAGAGGTGTACTGCCTCTAAAAAAAAAAGTAAACATATATTTGAAAATGGGTCACAGTCTCAGTTTGGTCTGGTGACAAATCCGGCTGAATACTTCCTGCAAATTTGAATGCGATACGAATAATTTGCATCGGTTGACTTGTGCTCATAACTACTGTGAAAAATTTTATGCAAAAATAGCCATGTGACATCAAAACTTGCTTTGCATTGGCAGGATTTACATACTCTTGTCAATATGTCAATATGAATGGAGAGGCTTAGACACAACTCCGCACCTACAGAAAATGTTCAGGGCAGCAGAAGATCTTTGATCATGATATCAGGAAATAACAGGACAACCTCCGAAGCTCTAACATTTCACCATGGTGTATCCATCACACATTGTAAATTTATACTGCTACAATATGCACACTTTACTCTAATTCATTGTACATGATAAAACAAATTTCAGTGGGCATAATCACAAGTTTTCATCAACTTAAAACTATCAAACGAATAGCAAACTACAGAGCAAGAAATCACAGCTTTTTTGAGGTTATTCAATGCTTCGTTTTTGAAAGGGCAAGGGCACCAAGGCAATTTCTCTTTGGCAAAGGGCACCTTATGAGGAAATTACAAATTTCTACTCTAGCATTTCAAGGGCACCAAGGCAATGACAAGAGAAGTATCAGGCCTGTCTCATTGACACAAATTGATCTGGGGTGGGTTTCACAAAGAGTTAAGACTAGTCTTATCTCGATTTGGACGAGTTACTCGTCCTAACTTAGGACTAGCCTAAAGTTTTAATAGTTCCTAGGTGAAATCAATCGAATGCTCCTTGAGAATACAATAAGCTGGTTTACACACACACAAATTTGTAAATCGATGTCATTCATCCTATTTTAACTTACTCTCTATCCTGCGTTTTAATAATGCTTGGGTTACCGCCCTGATTCATACGGTTGACTTGGCCTGGCTGACCAGCCGAGGGCTGACCATTTAGAGGGGGAAGTTGCTGCTGTTGATGACCCCCAGCTGCATTTTCACTTCCTTGTTGACTTCTGACAACGAGGAATAAGTGAAGAAGGAGAAGGATACTACTACAAAGACTTGCCTTCATCTTCGATCAGCTCTCAATGGATTCACACAAATTGTAGAATGTCTGTAATACGACAAAGAAACATTAATATATGGAAATTTGCTCGGGGATAAACAATATTAATTTTTGGTTTTACCCATATACACCAATGTGTGTTAGCACTAAATACTCTGAACATAACCGAGCTCTGTGAACAAATTAATCACAGGCATATTATTACTTGGGTGGGATGCGAACCAATGACCTTTGCTATTCTAGAGCAGTGTCTTAAGAACTAGACCACCGGCCGAGCAGATTGCCTGTAGCTAGAGGCAGTTTATTGATTCCAAGATTTTTTCTAATACCACTGTCTTAATACATGTAGTAATATCAACCACTACAAATAAGGTTGTGTTCCCTGGCTACCTAATGTACATGTACATGTAATAACTCATGTACACAGCAGTAAAGGTTGCATGCTTTCTGGTTTTCTTTTCACTGCACTTTGCATTATAATATATATATAGATCATCTAAAGCATTATCCATGATGGCAAATTTTCCGCACCTCACCAGCAAAATTTTAGCATAGGATAAGTTTTAAGCTTAATATTTTTGTTTTCATCCAACAATGTAACAATAAAAGTCCTAATATTAATTATAGTCAATACAATTACAACTACAATCAATGAAAATGATATTTATCATAATGCAAATGGTAATACCCATCAAACATCAAAATTACAATCACTCACACAATATATAGAGCAATAATACACAGTCACACAAGTAACCCAAGTAGGAAGGTCGACGGGTTTTCCAATGTGTTTACGAAAAAAAACAAGTTTGGTACCATTGGAAAGCTTATCTCAAACGTAATCTAATGGTAGTAAAATCAATCATTTATCTTTAAAGGTTGCGGAGATATTATATTTTAATATATTTTTGTCTTTTGTTTTTGTCTGTCACAGACCGTCCATTCTCAAAATCATGTAAATTGTCAAACAAATGTCCCCGTGTGGACAGCTTCAATACACGTATGGCTGCAAACAAAATCTGTCAGGACCCCCTCCTCTAAATCTTAAATGCGCAGCTATGCGCAGCCACCTAGCAAAGAAACAAAGATATGCACATGATCACGAAGGTATAAGCTTTCAGAAAATATGAGTTTTGTATAGGTTTTGCAGTTTCATATTTGAGAAATTGAAGATTTTTGATGTAAATTTATGTGTAAAACCTCAACTTTTGGTAACAAAACAAAATGAACGATAACAAACAGTTTAAAATATCAATCAAATTCTATCAAACTTGGTACCTCAATTCCTCAGACCTTCCTCTACACAAATATCAACATATCCCACGTGACCTTAGGCTATCGAGGCCACAAGAGAGCTGACTTAAAAAAAAACATTTTCGACACAAAAACGATTGAGTTTTCCCGCGACCAAAAATGGGTTCTCTGTTACGCGCTAACTTTCTTATTTTCAACTCTGTGTTTTTCATTTAAAATTCCAATCAATCGAGAAAAAACTGCTTAATTGTGAAAGGAAATGTCATCAAAATTTGCACTTAAAGGAACACGTTGCCTTCGGGCTGCGCTTTGTTGGGCGTTTTTGGGCTATGACAAGCGTTTGATGTAAAATGATTACGGTTGGAAAGATGTAAAAAAAGTAGAATATAATGATCTACACAAACATACCTTAGAAATGCTTCGCTTTTGCTAACTTTCTCGAAACAAAACGCTCCGCCATTTATGGGGGTCAAGATTTTGACTCCCATAAATGGCCGCCAAATTCACTAGTCTTATTTCCAGTCGCAGCCGTTGAACTATACGACTGAGCAATTATTAACAATGTTACGAACCCCATTTGTATCTATCTCTTCCTCCATGGTTACTCCAACAACAAAAAACAGTTCATGAACAAAAATAAAAGGGCCTACGTTGAATTAACTTTTTATTAAACTATCTAAGCAGCAAGTTCAGCCCACATCCCGGGGCCGAGCGGCTGCCGTCCAGCGGGCCATCATCATCCCCCGCAGCCAGACCTCCCCAGACGCAGTGAACTCCCCGTTCTTGCTCGTACGATGTAGGATTTTAGCGGGGCCAATCTAGTAATGCAAACACTTTGTACACGAAAGAATGTCTGGTACCCGTATTACTAATAGTGCATGTGATTCTGTAGCCGTGTGTCTCTTTTTGCCTCAGGCCTTTGCAGCAAAAAGACTTGATTATTTAATACTAACTAGCGAGTGGAGTTGAAAATGGATGGTCATGACCTCCCACACCAAAACTACAGCTAGAGAATTCATCCTCTCAATTAAACATCTGCTCAGACATATCAGAGGCGTTTACCGTGTTAACCGTAAGTATGCAATTGCGAGTCATATATACCCCACAGTTCGATTTTAGATACAAAATTACAGGGACTTTACTTCTCTGTCCTTTCTCTATGCTGTTTGCATGTACATGTAGAGTCACAGGGCAACAGGACAGTGGTGTCTATTACTAATACTAGTCCATTGCCATAGGATAGATGTCACTTGTCTTATTTGCCAACATGATCCTTTCGGGGTTATACATTCATTATTTTATAAAATAATGTTTATGTCTATTATGGGGATGTAATTCCTTGACCTTGGTCTTGGACGGTACTATTTGAGGTAGCTCCTGTTTACATTGCTCAGAATCATTTGACAGCAAAATTTACTGTGCGATGCATCTGAACAGGGAGCACATACTTATACTGCAAATGGTAGTTGGCAAGGAAAGCTAAAATAAAGTAATACTCTTGTCCACAAAAATGAAGCTTCCATAGGCCCTTTTCGAAACCACGGCTTCGGCTTTGGATTCGGCTTCAGACTCCGTCCTCTTGTCTGAATCCCTACGCAAAGCACGCTCAGTATTGTCCAAATATCTGCGGGGCCAAGCTAGCCCGAGCTGAATCCAAAGCCAAAGCCGTGGTTTCGAAAAGGGGCATAGGCTGGAAGAACTCTTTTCAAAAATTACAAAACATTATTTTGTAACATTTTTGTATCACTTGATTCCCAGGTCACAGTGAAAATTGGGTGATGATGTGATTATTGATATTGAAGCCGGTATGGACAAGAAAGAGTACACATACATCAAAGAAGTTTTTCAAGCACGGTTAGATGACAACCAGCTTCTTCGCAGGACAGGAAAACTCTGCTAATTAGGCCTGGGCGACCAGTGAAAATTACTAATCGACTAGTCGCACCTCCATCCAATAGTTGCGACTACGACACTAGTCGCGACAAATTTTTAATTATCACGATGCACTGTGACAATGTGTGCCGCAAGCACAATATAGTCTAATTCAAGCGGAAAAGATTGAAGATTTGTGTCACTGATGTCTGACTGTGTTCTGTAAGTAAATTATGTTGTCATGAATAGTCATGAGCGACTAAATTGGTTCACCAAACAGGTAGACGCAACTGTTTTTGAAGTAGTCGTGACTATTTTTGTAGCACGTTTAACCGAATAGTTGAAAACAATAGTCGCGACTCGACTAAGGATTCAATAGTTGGAGTCCGACACTAGTCGCCCAGGCTTACCGCTAATGGTTAGTTCGAATAAGTAAAAGTTTTAAAGGAACACCACCAAATTTCAAGTCATACTTGTGTTGATCATTCTATTTTTACTTTTAAAACATCCTTTCTAGCCATATGCATTTTACAACCAAATCACTCGATCTAAGGCAATACCACCACCACTACTACAAACAGAAGAACTTGTAGCAAAACACAAATCAAGATTTTCCACTTAAATTTAATTTCCATGTAACTTTCCATATTTTGGCTACAAAATTGTCTGTACAGGTGTGCATAAGACATAAGGTCAGTGTATTATTAGCATTATTGGCAAGTCCTAGAGTTTGTATGTAATCAAAGAGAATCTTTGTCACAAATTTATAGGAACTTTATAAAACAATATGGACAATTTATTGAGACATGTTTTTAGAACTCACAGCAGTACACAATGTATTTGCAAACATTAATTAAAATTATTATTTGTCAAAGAACACTATAGTCCCATGCAGTATCCTTAGTAATAGTTGGTGTATCTCCTCAATATTTATGCATAAAATAATAAACCTGTGACAGTTTGGGCTAAATTTGGCAATAAAAGCTGCAAGAAACAGTGAAATAAAACACCATTGCTGCAGTATAGAAACAAGTCCTTTGACATGCCTCTCATCATGTAGACTTTATCAAGTGAGTTTTATGATCACAAATTAGTAATAACCAATATCTAAGGTATAAAGTCCCTTTCGAAAAAATAAAAAATGCCTTAGATCGAGTGATTTGGTTGTAAAATGCATATGGCTAGAAAGGATGTTTTAAAAGTAGAATAGAATGATCAACACAAGTATGACTTGAAATTGGGTGGTGTTCCTTTAAAACTTTTACTTATTCGAACTAACATGGTCTGCTAGTCAACAATATGACTAGTTCTAAAACATCATTCTGACCATGCATTTCATAACATATTATAGATGTTAAATTTGCATCGGGGATAAAGAATATTATTTTTGGTTTTTACCCATACACCGATGTGTGTTAGCACTGTATACTCAGTACTTTCCCGAGTCCTGTGAAAAAATATCACAGGCATGTTACTCGGGTGGGATTCGAACCCACGACCCTTGCAATTCTAGAGCAGTGTCTTACCAACTAGACTACCAAGGTTGCCCGGCAGCTAGAGGCAGTTCGAATCCTATGTTTTGGCAGCGGGTACCGCAACGATATATTATAGATGTTAAATTTGCATCGGGGATAAAGAATATTATTTTTGGTTTTTACCCATACACCGATGTGTGTTAGCACTGTATACTCAGTACTTTCCCGAGTCCTGTGAAAAAATATCACAGGCATGTTACTCGGGTGGGATTCGAACCCACGACCCTTGCAATTCTAGAGCAGTGTCTTACCAACTAGACTACCAAGGTTGCCCGGCAGCTAGAGGAAGTTCGAATCCTATGTTTTGGCAGCGGGTACCGCAACGATATATTATAGATGTTAAATTTGCATCGGGGATAAAGAATATCTTTCTTTTTTTTCTTGTTTCCTCAGGACCTGGACCTTTTCCTGGTGTGATTGATATGTTTATCCCCGATGCAAATTTAACATCTATAATATATCGTTGCGGTACCCGCTGCCAAAACATAGGATTCGAACTGCCTCTAGCTGCCGGGCAACCTTGGTAGTCTAGTTGGTAAGACACTGCTCTAGAATTGCAAGGGTCGTGGGTTCAAATCCCACCCGAGTAACATGCCTGTGATATTTTTTCACAGGACTCGGGAAAGTACTGAGTATACAGTGCTAACACACATCGGTGTATGGGTAAAAACCAAAAATAACATTTCATAACAGGCATGTGGTTTGAAATCAAAATATACTTGCAAGGGTTAAGGTTAAAAAATTGAAATGGCACCGTGTTTATCAAACTTGTTGCATCTATGATCTATGTCTCTTTATGAACACAGAATGAAGATATTTCAGATAAATTTATTTGAATACAGATTGTTTATGTTTTTGCATTTTTTGTTTTAGTGTGTTTTTTGTTACAAAATATCGAAATCTCAAATTAATAATACAATAAATATGATGTTTGTATTTATAAACAATTTGCCATGTACTTCAAATTAAACTTAATCATATGTCGTTGAGATGAAAACAAAGCTCACATCACATTCAATGATTTGTTGACATAAGTAATGTGCAAAAAAAAAAAATAATAATAATAATAAGTTTAAATATTGACATTATGTGTTAATTTAGGAATAAGAATCTACTTGTTGAATCTTCTTTTTGGACGTGTCTCCAATCATCTCTTTGCATAGAGCAATGAGCTGAATCTGTGTTTTTCGGCGATCCATTTTGACAGCAAAATGGTGTGTTTACATTTCACACAACGTCGCGAGGTAGAGAACGGTATGCTACCTCGTGTTCTTCTGGTAGGTTTACCAGGCCATTGGCTACGGCGCCAGCCTAACTGCTGTTCATCGCGCATAAACGGACGATCGTTTTGACGGCTTGAAAAACGTATACATTTCGCGGGACATGTTTCGGGGTCAGAGGTCAGTGTTTTTTTTTTTTAATTACCATTCACTAATTATAGCACATTAAATGTATTATATTGCAAGAACAACTCTTAATAAGTATAAGGAACACCCTCAAACGTAAAATTTCGTGAAATCTCAAGGCAACGTGTTCCTTTAAATGATGTCTTTTGGGTGAGTTTTCACAAGCACTTTTCGTGTACAAACAGATACAAATCACGATTGAGGCCTTTCCGTCGACCTCCCTAACCCAAGTGTGTAAGTAAACATCTGTGACCCTCCTTTCAATCTTCGAATTGGATAACATTCCGTATGGCGCCACCACTTGTTCATTCATTTTTACAAAAAGGGATATCTCATTGATTGAGGTAAATAAGGTATTATTATATTATTTCATACCAAATGAAAAAGTGGTGGCACCATACGGAAACTTTTCCCTTTCACCCAACCGGACCGGGGACCGGGGACCATATTGTGCTCTTTTGTTTAGATCCCCATCCATCCAACCACAGCCTGCACAGCTCACAAGTATCCGATCTGCACACAATTCAGTACATTTTATCGAGCGAATACCGCACCCACACGCAATTTAATCAAAACAACGCAATTGCATTAACGGATCATTAATAACCAGCAGTAGAAGCTAGTTCACACTTTCATTAAAACAATGCTTTTTTTTGGAGGACCACCTCACAAAATAAAACTTGACTAACCTGTTTCCGCCACAGTTGAGCACCCACTGCTCCGTAGTAGTTAGTAGTAAAGGGTTTCACCAGCTGCTGCTAGAGCGCTGTCTGCAAAAAAAAAAATGATTGTTGTGTTTGTAACACGTTGCATTAACAGAAGTGGCACGGCTGGGTTCCAGACTAATATGTACTGCATTTGCTACAGGCTCTAGAACCAGACTTTAAACTTGACCAAGTCTGTTCCTTGCTCTAACTGTCATGCCTGTTGGGGGTGTCGCATGCAATTATGTCCTCTATGCGATACTGTCCGGAGCACATTAATGCATATGCAATAGTGTCCGCCGGACAGTTTTGCATATGCATTCATGTCCGCCCGGACGCTACTGCATAATGCAATTATGTCCGCCCGGACAAATTTGCATATGCAGTTGTGTCCGCCCCCGTGCGTCATTGCAGTAAATTAAACGCCCTTGGTCGACGGAACACTTTCTCCATTTTTTTTTACAAGCTACTGCATGTCATGAATGACATGAGAAATGTTCGGCCGCTGGGTATTCGCTGCAATCAAAAATACATGAATACTCATGCTGCATACGTAGGTTCAGTGCATGCACGCCCGCTTACGCGCGCACAGTTGATGTACGTGTCCACCGGACGGTTTTTGCATAGCCCCGGACACGATTGCATAATATGCAAAAGTGTCCGAAGCGATGTACATGTCCACCGGACGGTTTTTGCATAGCCCCGGACACGATTGCATAATATGCAAAAGTGTCCGAAGCGATGTACATGTCCACCGGACGGTTTTTGCATAGCCCCGGACACGATTGCATAATATGCAAAAGTGTCCGGAGCGGACAGTATTGCATGGTGGACACAAGTGCGTCTGACAGGTGTCGCATGGAGGAGGTTGGCATGGTTTGGGGGACGTTCGAATTCAGTGGGGATGGGCGGTTTGCACATGGAGGGCGGATGCTCGCGAATGGTAATACAAAACACCGCACCCCGGCTTGGTTTTCGTGTGTGAATTAATTAGTGGTTAACTCAAGCATGGGCGCATTGGTCTCCATTTTTTTCTTTTTCGTTTGTCTTAAGGGCACGTACGTGCATTTCATCCCCATACTTTTCAGTTCTTTTGTACTTACTGTATATGCCCTATGTCAGTGTATTTCCAAAGTCCAAAAGAGCCCAAATTCTACTGATTAAATTTTGAATGTAAATATTGCTCTGTTCCGTTTGCCGTTGGGCCTCTAAATGGCCTAAGATTGCACCACAGAGCATCTAGAGTGAAAACTTAGCCGGGCCCTTAAGCGGGCCTGGACCCAAGCCGTACTCGCGCGCGTGCTCACTCTTTGACAGATTTGCCCCCTACTAAAACTTGTGTCATAAATGCGCAACTGAAGATGCTGTTAACCCAAAAGCTTAAAAACTGCTGCTCACATTTTAAAATTTATGTTCCGTTCCATTCGATGCCTCTTATTGGCCTTAGATTGCTCAACAGAGCATCTAGAATGCGAAATTTTCCGGGCCGGGCCGGACCCCAAGCCGTAAAAAGCTTTGCGTTCAGCTTTATAGCATGCTCCATCTTTAATAGATTTGTCCGACCCATCACCCCACCCCTCCCTCCTTAAATGTCTTGTCTTGATCCACCCTTGACGATGCTGGTGATGATAGGGATGAAACGCGTCTGAGCAATATGCAGAAATTATATGGATACGAAGCTATATTAAACTTAGTTTTTTTTTATATATTTATTTACAGATCTATACAATAACCATGATAGCAAAATATGGTGCGTCATAGCTTTAAATAGGCATTACATTTCAACATCTGAGAGGGGGCACATCACCCCTCAGACTCCCTAGATTGCACCGGAGAGCATATACGGCCTACAATTGTCTAAGGGGCCCTAACGCGGGCCCCGAACCCCACGCCGTAAATGTCATGCCAAACGATGTCCCCACATCTTTCAAGACAAATTGAACTCTAGTAAAGCTTACTATACCGGTGACATCGTTCCGCAGATACAACCTCCCTGATGTGCAGACGCACTGTGATTTAAAATTCACTGCCCGCAAAAGCACACAAAACAGGTGTGGATCAGGGGTAGGTCCAGCTAGTCGGTCCTTGCCCACCCCCCCCCCCCCGGCCTCCCCTTTATTATTTTCACCGCAGCATCATTAAACATGTAGCGAAAGTTTTTCCAGAAAGGGGCTCGTAAGCATTTTTTTGCACAAGTTTTTATTCAACTGATGAGCGTCAAGTTTTGATTATTCTAATTGCCATTTATAAGTCATTGAAACAAGTATATTGCGTTTTCTGACGTTTTCTTTTGTTTTTACAGATGCAAAGTGTCGTATTACAATCATACAGAAGTGTTTTTCGAGTCACGTTCGCTATCAAGAAAGTTATGTGGATAATGCACATAAAATAGAGTATTATATTAAAAATGGAATTTATTTTATTCGACAGGCCTAAATGTTATCAGTTATTTGTATCAGCTGGTTATGCCATATACATTAATTCCATTGTTGTTGTTTAGACACCTTGTTACTGGGACCATGGAGGAAGGAAGAGCCTGGGACCAAGGCGGTACCTTTTGTGCCTTGAGGAGGGCGGAGACAACAACAGGGCGCTGCATCCGTAGCCAAGGAGACATCCTCCCCTTTACAAAACACCGCCCGTCACTTTCCAACGGGAGTCTGCTCTTTACGATTTTAATGGAATTAGTAGATTGAGTTACAATGCCACAACTGGACACGTCCATCTTTCAAGAAGACTGACGACGTCTTTTTATTGGCCAAAAGAAAACCCGATCCAAGCAACTGACCTATAAAAAGGAACTGCACATCTCTCAATTGAGTTTCCATTGAGGAGAGGACTGAGTTGTACATGACAGAAAAGCAGTTGCCCGATGTATTTATTTGTCAGAGAATTGACCATTCCAACGCAACTTTTTTCTTGTTAGCACATACATAATTTTGATACGATAAGAGAAATCAATAGTTATTTATAAATAAAGATATTATATAAACATAAATCCAAAATGACGGATGTTTTTGGCGCTTCCGCTGACATAAATGAGACAATGAACTGCAAAGCATTTTCTTCCTTCTATCACTCGCCGAACCCCAACTTGTGTCTGGGCAGTGTTCTAAGCAATGAAGGTAAGTCAGTTTGTTCTTTGTATCACTTACAATCACTATCAAAATACAGTATTTTTTGTTAGAATATTATTATCAATACGTTTTCCATCATCAATGTATGATCTGTAATATCCGAGTTCTGCAGATTGAAGAACAAAAACACCACATATAGGTAAGGCATGTAAACTCGAGGTTCTGAATTTTGAACACTGCAGAGGTGGTGTGCTACACGGCGAGGGTACATGACGAAATAAAATGCATAAGTTCGAACCATGTGAAGAGTTCTGCAAACAATTTCTGAGATGAGTACATAATTTGTATAACGAGAAAACAAGTTGACTATTATGTTTTCAATCTGTGTTATAGCACATCTCTATTTATAAAGTTCTAAACAATTCTCCAGAGAAATGTGTGTCTGCAATACTGTCGAAATGGACGAAATCGCTTTTGAAAACATCCAAAACCACAACTGCTGCTGCATTAGAAACATTAGCCATACACGAGTGTGTGAAAAGCAAAAAAGAAAAGAAGATATAACATAACATCTTGTTGCTGCCTTTTCACTAACAACGTAACAAAATTTCACAGTTTACATTTTGAAATAATATTATGCTCTTAAAGGCAGTGGACACTATATTGGTAATTGCTCAAAATAATTATTGGCATAAATCCTTACTTGATAACAAGTACATGTAATGGGGAGAGAGGTTGACAGTATAAAACATTGTGAGAAACAGCTCCCTCTGAAGTGACGTAGTTTTCCAGAAAGAAGTAATTTTCCGCGAATTTGATTTCGAGACCTCAGATTTAGAATCCGACGTCTCGAAATCAAGCATCTGAAAGCACACAACTTCGTGTGACAAGGGTGTTTTTCTTTCATTATTATCTCGCAACTTTGACGACCAATTGAGCTCAAATTTTCACAGGTTTGTTATTTTATTCATATATGTTGAGATACACCAAGTGAGAAGACTGGTCTTTGACAGTTAACAATAGTGTCCAGGGTCTTTAAAACCAAACAAAGATTCTACGGCAGTTTATATAGAGAGGCTCCATGGGTCCAATGAAGTTTTGTGATCCATTCTTTCTCCATCAACAGAGTTCTTGTGAAAAAGGGGATAAATTACAAGTATAACCTCACGTAAAATTGGTTTAAAATACTACCTGTGTTTGTTGACTTCATGACTCAAATATTGGTCTGTACATTTTCATTTCATTCCTATAATTTTAACGATATCCATACAAAAAGGTGTGAATTCGCTTTAAATTGTTTGACTGTTGCAAAGACTCATCTTTGGCATAATACCCCATTCGTTTTTGGCGTCCAATGACCTCATGTTTCAAGTTTCGCTTCAAAAGGTTGTCACATAAAATGACATTTTGCACAACTTTAACATGAGGCTCTATATCTAAATATAATATTGGGTATTCAAGATGGGTCGAACATTCTGACGATCCATAAGACATTATGGCCAGACTTAAGGAAACTTCGAGGTGGAATGTGACACGTGAATGAGTTGTTGAGCTGTTGTCGAGCTGTGTAAAGTGAAAATTAGTTGCCAGACGAAAAGCTTTTTTTGCACAATATCGATCAAAATTGTTCAAAACGTGTCACAAAAGCACACATCAAAGTTACAAAATTGTTTCCACTTTCAGTAAGTCCACGTGGAATTGAAGACTGTTCGAAGTTGGGAACTCCCGCTCAAGATTGCAGCCATCAACAACAAGATACCAAAACATCCCCAGAAGAAAGCAGGAAGACACACTTCTCCCACCACATCAGCAGCGACCACGGACCGCCGCCCACCGGACCGCGTCGACGGCATCGCACCACGTTCACACAGGAGCAACTCCTTGCTCTCGAGGATTCGTTTGCCAAGAATCACTACCCGGATATTTACGGACGGGAGGAGCTAGCCAGAGAGACGGGACTGAACGAAGCAAGAATACAGGTAAGGTTGGTGGTGTTTAATACAGGGGGCTAAAATATGGGTGGGGTTGGTGGGACAGGGGGTTGCCTACGGGCGGGAGAAGTTAGCCCGGGGAAGGGCAAAAATACATGTACAGGTAAGGTTAGTGGTGTTTAAAGGAGTGGGGGCTATATATGGGTGAGGTTGGATGGACTGATGAGGGTTGTCTGCACGGAAATGGGAGGAGCTAGCCAGAGAGACGGGACTGAACGAGGCCAGAATACAGGTAAGGGTAGTGGTGGTTACATGATTGGGGCTAAAATATGGGTCACGGGATTGGTAGGCGGGGGGAGGTAGCCAGTAAGACGGGACTGAACGAAGCAAGAATACAGGTTAGTATTCATAGGAAGTGGGGCTAATGGGCTGGGTTGGGTTGGTGGGACAGGGGGATTTCCACGGAGACAATGACTATTTAAACGAAGCAAGAAAACAGGTTGGTGCACTGTGGAAGTGTTACTAACTAAAATATGGGTGGGTTTGTTGCAGGGGGTTGTCTAATGACGGGAGTAGCTATAGCCAGAGAGTAGGGACTGAACGGAGCAAGCATGCAGGGGGGCCCAATTTCATGGCTCTGCTTACCGCCGAATTCCGCGCTTACGATCGCGATTCCCCGCTTACGTGCAAGCGCCGAATTTCTGCGCTAGCCTTTTAAGCGTAGAATGCCTAGTAACGTGAAGTACGCTCGCGCAGAAGCCCAAATTCGCCGCTAACCCGTGAAATACGCTTGCCGCAAGCACATAATTCCCTGCTTCCGTAAGCGCCGATTCTGTGCTTACGGTAAGCAGAGCCATGAAATTGGGCCCAGGTTGGTGCACTGTTACTCTGGGAGTGGGGCTAAATTATGGGTGGGGTTGTTGGGACGGGGGTTGTGTGGACAGATGAGAGGAGCTCACAGAGACACGGGACTAAACGAAGAATGATACAAGTTGGTGGTATTTATTACAGGAGTGCGGGCTAAACAAATGGGTGGGGTCGGGGGAATCCCCAGAGGGTTGTCTACATGTGGGAGGAGGTATTAACTAGAGAGACGGGACTGAAAAAAAGGAAGAATACAGGTACGTTTGGTGGTGTTTACAGGGAGTGGGGTAAACATTATTATGGGTGGGGTTGGTGGGACAGGGGGTTGCCTATACGGGCGGGAAGAGTTAGCCCGGGGACGGAATGAATTACCACTAAACGACGAATGCAAAATGATAACGCACTTGTCCTCGGTACTTGCATATACCCGAATACTACTCGAGTACCCCATTTTAAAGCCATTTGACACTATCGGAACAGACAAAAAAGTTCACAGATTTACAAATAACTTACAGGGTTTACAGAAGGTGATGGTGAAAGACTTGTCTTGAAATATAATTACATGAAATGCTTTACTTTTTGAGAAAACATCAAAAACAATAATTATAAATTCTCGATATCGAGAATTACGGATTTATTCTGACACGGTGAAACGTGCGGAAACAAGGGTGGGTTTTCCCGTTATTTTCTCCCGAATCCGATGACCGATTGAGCCTAAATTTTCACAGGTTTGTTATTTTAGAAATGTTTGGGTGTTATAAAACAAATATTGGCTGCTTTTACTCGTGCAATGGTTTAAACTATGACCCTCGGTGATCCCCGGAGCGTTCTATCTATTTGTCAAAGACTAGCCTTCATCTCAATATATGCATACAATAACAAACCTGGGAAAACTTGAGCTCAATCGGTCATCGAACTTGCGAGAAAATAATGAAAGAAAAAAACACCCTTGTCACACGAAGTTGTGTACATTTAGATGTTGATTTCGAGACCTCAAATAGTAAATATGAAGTCTCGAAATCAAATTCGTGAATAATTACTTCTTTCTCGAAAACTATGGCACTTCAGAGTGAGCCATTTCTCTTACTCGTCACCAAGAAAGGTTTTATGCTACTAGTTATTTTGAGTAATTACCAATAGTGTCCACTGCCTTTTTAACCTTAAGTTCCCTGGGCATCTACTGACTTACACCGCGAACATAGTTCGAAGAAGCAAGGATGATAAATTAAATTTTGAAATTTGAAATCGGTTTGAAATTAACCCATCAAATAAACAAACATCTTTCAAATTTTTACATATTGTGTTTCTGATTTTGAAATAGATTGAAATATATTGTATGTTATTGTTCACCGAGTCATCTATATGAGCTTCAATCTAGAATACTTTTTTAAAAAGTGGTGTCTTTAAAAAATTATTATCTAATGGCAACGCTTTAGCTGTCATGACCAATAAATACATACCATCAAAAAAAAAAGAAACAGACAACTCCATATTGTGTAATAAGGCTGTACTCAAGAAGTTCACTACTTTTATTCTGAATCCAAAGTTTGCAAGAGACGTCTGGGTTTTGCATGTATATTTTCAAAAAGCAATATTTCGTTGTTTAAAGTCAATCTTACATCAAAAACATAACAATTCTTTACATAAACTTGAGTCTTTGCTAAACAATTATGTGAAAGGCAATAAATACATACGGGCCTATTTAAAATAAATTCTCAAAGAAACCTAGACCCATTCAAAAATATACCGGGTACTTTATTACAAACAAGCGTTTCTGGAAATAAAACAAATCCAGATATTCAGATGGGACTGGTTTTTCAACAGCATTTGTACCAGAATACCATTTGCATTTGCTTTCAAAAACTTTATCTGAAAAAAAAGACTTGAAAAGTTCCCGAATATTATTACCATGGACATAAGCTGTAAACACACACACATGTGACTGTGACTGACATTGTGTACTAATTGTGTGGGCGGTCGGACAACTTGACAGAGATTTTCTCGCCCTTTATGTACCTCAGCGGTTGATCTCCTAACGAACCGAGGACACTCATGTCCTAATTGTATCACCAAACCAAAGCAGCTGAGTTCAGCTCTTCTCCCTCCATCTCGATGGTCAGTTCCCGTCTGCTGTCAGAGCGAGCGGTCTCTTAATTAACCAAGCCGGGATAAATCGAGCCGATCCCGGGGGGACCGCGAACGTCCAGAAGCAATGACATCTCGATTGTCACTAACGAGCTACAAATAGGATTAGAAGGGGAATCTTTTATTGTTTTGCATTTCCACCGCCTCTTTGCTCATCTGTGGCCATCATCGAAGAAGGATCTGATTTGAGATTAACGACGTGGCAGTTTGCCTCCTTTCTTGTTTTTTCCCCATGTTTTTACTATTTTTTTTTTTAATTGGTGGTTTAAATCTCAGAGCTTATTGGTATTGGTCTGCTTCCGGCTGAAGACTTGTTTTTTTTTAATCGAGCTTTTATACATTGCTGAACGCAAGTTTTGTTTCTTTTCCATTTTGTTGCCACGATTAAGGAACAGTAAGGTTTTACAAACCGTACACTGAGAAATGCCTTTAAGGGATGGTACATTGTCCGAAATGTAAAGTCATTCAAATCCCCTTGTAAAAAAATAAATAAAAAAACACTGCACAAAATGACCATTATAGTATGAGATCGACTAGAGAGAAAGCAAGGACGTTTGGAGGGGCTATTAGATTAGTGAGGGGCATGAAGGGCTGACTTGCCGGACATTTGAAACACCTGGGAAACACAT
This sequence comes from Asterias rubens, assembly GCF_902459465.1. Classification (NCBI taxonomy): domain Eukaryota; kingdom Metazoa; phylum Echinodermata; class Asteroidea; order Forcipulatida; family Asteriidae; genus Asterias; species Asterias rubens. Next base: position 5,070,090 of record NC_047062.1, read on the forward strand.
CAATTTTTCCTCTTTTGTCAGTTTTTTTCTCCTTCGATTTTTCTCCGAATTCTCCCCAACCCCACTCTTTACCCATTCAGGAGGGCAGTTGACTCATGCTCCCTGGGTAAGATTGAAATTACTCGGCTTTGTTTATATCTTTATATTTTCCTCTTGTTATCCTATACCCTTTCTACCCGATGATAACCGAGCTTGATTTGTCGTTATATAGGTGTGGTTTCAAAACCGACGGGCAAAGTTTCGCAAGCAAGAGCGTCAACTCACAAAGAGGACCCCCTCATCGGCCATCAGCCTGCTACCCGGCTCATCCACGTACGGTGGGCTAGTCTACCCACCAACACATTCTGGGTATCCTTACCACACCGTAGGACCACGGTACTATCCCCACTCAGCAGCGGCTTATGATCCACACCACCAAGCAGTCCGGCAGTATTCACCGAGCGCGTGTTTGGCTGCTCCGGACGCCGGGGATCGGGAGCGATCAACGGCGGTCGTTGCTTCGAGAGATGACGACTGGTTCGGAAGTCAGTCGTTCTTGCACAACTCTCATACGCACAGTCACAGTGCGATGTCACGATTGTACCAAGCATAACAGAGCACTCATCATGACAATTGCCATTCCTATATATCCGTTAATGAATTTTTTTTTGTGCGAATACGTTTCGGTATTGAAGGTTCGAATCCCGTCTACTACAACGACTGTTTATGTGATGGACAATGTTTTAACCCGCACGGCCCCGACTTCTGTTATTATCTCTTATGATAAATAATGGCAGACTTGTGTTTACCCTTATAATTCTTAATGTTCCAAGTTTTAAAAAATGAAAGCAAAAATATAAATAATTTATTACTCTAATGTCAAATAACCCATCACTCTTTGCATGGTATGTGACATACTGTAAAAGTACAGTTAAACAACATAGACCTATTATGGTTATTGTTTTAAAATTATGGGATAAGATTGGTTTTGAATGATGGTGAACAAAAATACTTATAAGTATATTTTTCATAAAGCCACCATGGTTCACAATTTTTATAATCTTGTTTCGTTTGAAATACCGCCTGAAGCTTCACCCACCCAGCAAGCAAGTCTGGTGTGTTATTTGAGTGGGGCGCCCTCTGATAGAAGAAGGTTGCTCTGGCCTATCCTGCACGCCGCGCGCACTACAGTTTTGTGCGTTTTCCATTGTTTTATTACGGTGGTTTGATGACGTCATTGCAAATGGTCCAGCGGTATGATCGATCTCCATTATTTAACGTTTGGGAAACGTTCGAACATGCGCAGCACACTTTGCTTATAGGCAAACCTTCAACCTTTGCAAACATTTTGATAATGAGCATGAAGTGTTTGTTGATATCTAAAGTTTTACTCGTTTTAGAAAAAAATGATAACACACCAAATCTAAACAATTATTGTTGACTATAGTTCCGGCGTTGACAAATCTTTTTAAGTCAAAGATGAACATTTTAACGGACTCAGTCTCATGTTGTATCATATTGTTTTACAAGAGTAGCTCAGCTAATATTGAGAATCATAATAAGATTTATTTAATAGAATTTACTCTTGTTGCACTTCGTTCATTCATAGAACACGTTGATTTGTGTTTACACAGTTGGCCCGTCACGCTCCACTAAGCCCGCGCCATTTTGTAATGTTCGACTTTCACTTTGTATGTTAAGAAGTCTTGTATGTATATGACTGTATTATGTAAAAAACAAATTAAAACAAAAAACTAAAATTTTGAAACAAATTTCAATCATTATAGACCTGTATGGAACAAAAACAAGACAGCCAATCTTGGTTATTTTGATTCAGGAAAACAAACTGGGACACACGAGAGATAAACTCGTGTGTATATGGGCTATTATATTTGGCCTTAGACGCATGTTTCCTTCAGGGAACTTGACTAAAACGGGATTTTCTTTTAATCTGCGACCTCCGGATTAACGTGCAGGTGCCGTAGGCCTATACCACATGAAATACATATATGGCTCGTTATTAGATCACCATTTGACAAACACTACAGCATGTACAAGCCGGAGTAGGACCTACGAGCCGAATTTCAGAATGCACAAATTTCATCTAAAGATGAGTTTTAATTTAGGTTTTAACCTTACCCCGATGTATGTTAATGTTAGCCGAGTTATGTGGGAAAAACCCCACAGCTGTGCACAGGCGTATTATTCGAACCCACGCTCTCTGCATATCTAGAGCAGATGTCTTACCAAATAGACCGAGATTATCCGGTATATCTATATCGGTAGCTACTAGATGGCTACCGAGCAACTCGGTGGTCTACCTGCTCTAGAATTACAAAGGTCGTGGGTTCGAATCTGACCCGAGTATAGTGAGTATTCAGTGCTAACACACATCGGTCTAAAGGTAAAAACAATAGTTTTTATCCCCAGTGCAAATTTAACACCCATTAAGATGAGTAACACTTTGCTTAGAAATTAAGATTGATTCGCATTTAAGATGGGTCTAATGGCATAGTAAAATCATGGAGGAAGAAAATTTGCTTCCTCCATGGTAAAATCAAGCCGGTTTCAAATCATGTTCTGTTTTTTTTTGTTCTCTACTCAAAATAGATTTAATATTATACTTTAATAGTCAGTTTTCCTTGTGTTTTATAACTTGATCATTGATATATGCACTGTTATTTTAACTAGTGGGTTTTCCCTTCTAAAATGTTACACTTTATAACGAGATTCTCACAACCTGTTTTATAATGTATGAAAATGAAGAGTGAATAAGGTTATGCAGATAGCTGCAAAACATAAAGCACATTCGATGAAATAAAATACTGTCAAGTTCGATGTACAACACAATCAGTAAAGGTGTATTTGTTATCGTGTCATTCCATTGGAAATGTTTCACCATTGTCGCTGTAATATTGAACCTGATCTTTATAACAACATAGATTAACGAATTACATCAAACTTAAAATAATCCCATCACAGGAAGGTCTTTTTATGCAGGTCATTAAAGAGGGACTCAGGTGTAATTAAGTTTTGTAATAATTTTCCAACGAATAGAAGTTTTATTGATTTGCGAATCTCTATTCCTCCTGTTAACGGTAGGGTCATAGACTGATAACTACTCCAGATATTAATTACACGTATTCAATTAAAAAATGGTTTATTAAAGGCAGTGGACACTATTGGTTATTACTAATTATTAGCATAAAACCTCACTTGGTAACGAGTAATGGGGAGAGGTTGTTAGTATAAAACATTGTGAGAAACGGCTCCCTCTGAAGTGACGTAGTTTTCGAGAAAGAAGTAATCTTCAACGAATTGATTTCGAGACCTCAGATTTAGAATTTGAGGTCTCGAAATCAAGCATCTGAGAGCACACAACTTCGTGTGACAAGGGTGTTTTTTCTTTCATAGTTAGTTATCTTGCAACTTCGCCGACCAATCGAGCTCAAAGGACAGGTTTGCATATACTGAGATACACCAAGTGAGAAGACAGGGCCCAATTTTATGGCTCTGCTTACCGTAAGCACAGAATCGGCGCTTACGGAAGCAGGGAACTCTGTGCGTACGGCAAGCGTAATTCACGGGTTAGCGGCGAATTTGGGCTTCTGCGCGTGCGTACTTCACGTTACTAGGCATTCTACGCTTACAAGGCTAGCGCAGAAATTCGGCGCTTGCATCTAAGCGGGGAATCGCGATCGTAAGCGCAGAATTCGGCGGTAAGCAGAGCCATGAAATTGGGCCCTGTTACCAAATTATATTGTTTCAGAAATTGCCAATAAGTATAAAATAGTGACACAACAGGTTTAAGGCGCACAATTATTACATACTGACTAAATGTATTTTGTTCGCAACATGAACTCTCTCATACTAGATCATTTTAAGGTAATGTGGCACGTTTTAATAAAAAGCACCAACGTTGAGTCCTATCCCCCCCCCCCCCCCCCCCGTGAAGCTTATGAGAACAAGAACTGCATCATGGCGTCATTTGCATCATGGCGTCATTTGCATAACAATCACACTGATTTATTGAGCTATACAACTTCAATTGTAATCGATATTCTATTCAGGCAAATGGTGTCGAGGTTCAGGTTTATGATATCCGTTATGATGTATATATGATTAGATTTGTTTTATTTTGTCAATTAGACAAACCGTGAGGCGGGAGCCGTGATTTTGTTGTTCAGTTACATGTAAAAGATACCATTCAATTTCACTTGGACTGTCCGTACTATCATTCAGAAATCAGTAATGTGTGCTCATCAGAAGCTTGTTCAAAACATAGCCATTTTGTTGCTATTGGGCACGTTGTTGTGCCACTGTGGGACTCCAAATGGAGCTGAAAGCAGCACAAAGTCCGGGGACGTAAAGAAAGAGCGGGAACCAGAGACGTATCCACGCCGTCTGTTACTGGGGAAGAACGGCGAGTACACGGTGGAGTGGCGGTACACCGACGACGATGTTGTGTTTCGAGTAAGCGTGGAGACTTCAGGATGGGTGGGGCTTGGTTTCTCTCCTAGAGGAGGTATGGAGGGAGCAGATGTTGTGATTGGATGGGTGGACAACGGAAAGGCTTTCTTGACAGTAAGTATGTGTGTTTGTTTGTTTGTTTGTTTGTTTGTTTGTTTGTTTGTTTGTTTGTTTGTTTGTTTGTTTGTTTGTTTGTTTGTTTGTTTGTTTGTTTGTTTGTTTGTTTGTTTGTTTGTTTGTTTGTTTGTTTGTTTGTTTGTTGTTTGTTTGTTGTTTGTTTGTTTGTTTGTTTGTTTGTTTGTTTGTTTGTTTGTTTGTTTGTTTGTTTGTTTGTTTGTTTGTTTGTTTGTTTGTTTGTTTGTTTGTTTAATTATTTTATTTCCATTCATCACTGTTTTGTGGGTCAAAACTAATAAAAATAAATAACCATTAGTCAATCACAAATTATTGTAAAATGATGATGGTACAACTTGCTCAATACGGCAACATGCTCACAATATCTGATGGGTATTAAAATAATATGGTAGGCCTAGGCATTCACGACTTCTTACACGACATTTTATGACAAGTTCAATCATCAACGTAAAGTTGAATGAACAATAATTAGCATAGGCTATAAGGAAAGGTTGATGCAAAATCTGTGTACGTAGGTCTCTTAATACACGGCAGTCGTCTCTACCCTCACGAAACAAAATGTAGACCTACTAAAAAGAAATATTTTAAAGATTTTTTCCACAATTTTTGTATTTGTATTTGTTTCTTCCAAATACTGTTTGATTGACAGCCCTTTTCCCCTAAATGTCTGCTCCGCAAGATGAAGCCCAGTCGAGCCGGTGCACATAAAGCTGAGGTTATAGGAAAACGCCCCAGTGTACTGGCGGCTTCACAGCACTGTCTGCATACTGATCGAAACGTCGAGTTTAAACCAACGGTTCTTTTCAGAACCACCCCATTTTATTTACATATTATCATTACATGGTGTTACCGCAAACATTTCTATAACAAATTGGAATGATGCTTGCATTTCGACGAAACAACGGTCTGCATCATTACAACCTCTATTTTGTATCTTGACTTTGCTAGGATCGCTTCGCCGTGGGTAATCAGCAGCCAGCCCTCGATACGAAACAAGATTACCAACTTCTCAGCGGTGTTGAGGAAGACAAGAAAACGATATTAGTATTCCAACGGAAACTTAATACCTCAGACTGCGAGGATGTAGTTCTGAATGTAAGTATAGAAAAAACATGCAGGAAAAACGTGGTGAAAGACTTTTCTCCATGAAATATTAATTCCATGAAATGCTTTACTTTTTGAGAAAACATTAAAACAATTATCAATTCTCGATATCGAGAATAACGGATTTATTTTAAACACATGTCATGACACGGCGAAACGTGCGGAAACAAGGGCGGGTTTTCCTGTTATTTTCTCCCGACATGACCGATTGAGCATAAATTTTCACAGGTTTGTTATTTTATACAAATAAGTTGTGATACACGAAGTGTGGGGCTTGGGACAATACTGTTTACCGATGTTGTGCGATTGCTTTAAGGTGTAAAAACAATACCGGTATTTATTGATAAAAAAATATGTACTGGATTGAATGAAACCGTTGAACAGGAAGGAACTTTTATTATTTTCATACTCTGATCAATAAATCTCTTGTTTTTTTCACACACTAAACAAAACGCACGACATACGTACGTAATAATGATCAATAGTTATTGCACCCTGACACAATGGGTACAGTAAACAATGGTCGCACTGATGCGAATACTAATGCATGGGGTTCTTCGTGTGGCAACCAACCGTATAGAAAATTAAATCAGCCCATTGTTAGATAGGGACCCTTACACTATAGTTATCACCAAGGTATCATTGTGTTTTTGGTAAAATATCAAAAGTTTCAATTTGAAATCTCACTGATACAACCCCTTCAGAGAATTATTCACGTCTGATTTCTCAACGGTTGAAAAAAAGGTTTCCAAGACAATTTCCAGTCGCTTGCCTAGCTTGATTGAAGCGACCGAATTCTCTGTTGAAACATAAATGAACCCTTCCCAAGAAATATTCTGATTACAATCACGCATGCGTACAAACACTACTGGTTTTTGGTTGGCAAACGACATAGGCCTAGGCCCTTTTCAAAACCACGGCTTCGGCTTAGATTCGGCTCAGGCTAGCTTTGCCCCGCGGTTGTTTTGACATTTTGCGCGTGTTTTACGTACGTGCTCATGACTTCACACGAGCGAACGGAGCCTGGATTCGAATCCAAAGCCGAAGCCGTGGATTCGAAATTCGGTCACTTACTTTTGCAGGAGGCTGCAGACGCACAAACGCGTATGCGTCACGACTTCGCCCAAAACAAAAAGGTGTGTTTCCCTCAATCTGCCTTTTCTGTTCATTGCTGATTTTCTAATATTTGCAATGGTTGATTTTATTTCATTATCGATTTAAATCGTAAAGCTCTGACTAATGTGTATTAACGTTATTTCCTTTTAGTCCGAGACCATTCGCCTGATTTGGTCATACAGTGACAAGGACCCAGACGTCGACAACGGGGGACCAACATACCACGGCCCCGATCATAGAGGCACCAAATCAATCATATTACTCGACTCTGACCATACAAAAACACAGGTTCCCGCTGATGCCAAAAAGTATGAATTTTGTAACAACAATGTAAGTGAACTTCTAATTCTATTGTCATAAACAAGACATAGCAGTGATGGGTTTGATGAGACAAGCACTGGAGTATGTCATGAGTAAGACTATTGGCAAAAGGGTCAGCGCAGATTTGGCTTTCAGTGGAAACAAATTATGGGGAGTAATCACAATCAATGGCAGCCATTTTGAAAATTGCAAGGTTGTTCTACTTCTACCGAAGTTTGTTCAAAATTCTTATCTGTCAAATTAATATCTTTCTCATGATATCAACTGCGTGCCCAGTTACATGCTTGCTTGCATCATCTATATAAGCCACAATCTCCCCAAACAAACGGGGGTGGGGGGGGGGGAGGGGCTGGCTGGTTGCAAAAGTGTTTCACTTTTGTGGATCCCGTTTCAAACATTTGGGCTCTGCTTATATACTTGGTTGTCAGTCCTCATATAACAAATATTGCAGGGTAATCTGATGTGGTTTTCACTCACAAATCCTAACACAGCTTACATTTCTAAATCGTCTGGTATCTTCAAGCTCAGGCTTACAGTGCAAGACACTTAAAAGGATATTTGATGTGTCTTTATCCCAGAAATACATATATGGGGCCTCATGATCTACAGGAAGTGACAAACGATGTTGAACATGTTGTAAGCCATGATACACAATAATTAAAAATATTGTTCCTAACGAGAATTCTTCATTGAATCTGGCGATCTACCGTACAAAGGTAACTTTTAAAACAAATCGAAACCGTTACATAAAAATCGTCGGAATTCTTAAATGTTGCTTCGCTCATTGTTTGCTTGTAAATGCTTTTATTTATGGGGTGTTTTTTTTTGCGTTCGTGGCGTGTTTGTTTCTTGTAGGTGCGTCCGGAACGACAGCAACAGACGTTATATTGGTGTTCATTATTCCAGTTCCCGAAACTACAAAAAAGACATCACATAATACGGGTATGAAATAAAAATATTTACTAGATAGTTATAAATTGTTATAAAAACAATTAACATCTACAAGATTTCATCTGGATTCTGAAGCATATTAAACATTTTTGATATTTGCCGTAACATTTAATCCTCTGCCGACCCTCCTGAGGGAATTTATTGATATCTTGACTGAAATGACAATACAAACTTACTTGATTAGAAGCCTACAAGAGAAGCTTTCGCTAGTGAATTCATTTCATATTCCAATTACGGATTATTTTTCCTGAGTGTATAATCGCTCCAGTTTTTCAGCGATATCTCATAAAAGGCAACCACTTTTTGAAATTACATGTTCACAGGTTAATTTAATATGTTGTTCATGTGCATTGTTTTATAATGTTATTGTTATATTTTATAAATACTTTGTATTAAGGCATCCCGGCATGCCTCCATACAGTTTCAGTCTTTGTTTTAAATGTAGGCCCATTTCATTGTTTGGAAGTAAATGTTATTGGTTGATTGATTGACTAATTGATTGATTGATTGAATTTATATACAATGATATATCTTTAGTTGTAATAGATTAAACACTCAAACGGTAAAACAAAACCAGAGAAGTAACTTTCCTTCTGTCACGCTACCACAACTGAAGTGTTCTCCTCACCATTTCCCCTCGAAGTTTGAGTCAGCAATCGTGATACCTTTCCCTAAATACCACAATCCAAGTTTTCTCCTCACTACTCCCCCCACAGTTTGAGCCCGCAGTTGAACCAAGCAGCGTTCGGCATATCCACCATATGCTTCTCTTCGGATGTTACTCACCACTCCAAGACGAAAGTCTCTACAGTTTCTCAGATATCTGCCTCAAGCTCCCTAAAGATATACAAAACTGTTTCTCCGTCATGTTCTCATGGGCGGTGGGAGGCGAGGTAGGGGTCAATCAGGGTCCAATTCCATAGAGCTGCTAAGCACCGCAATTTGCTTAGCATGAAATGTCTTCCTTGATAAAAATAGGATTACCACAACCAAATTTCCACGTGATTTTCAGGATAAGCAAGCAATTGCTGAATACCAGTAACGAGCAATATGCCACAAATTGAAGCAAAGTTGTTGCGAGTGCTTAGCAGCTCTATGAAACTGGGCCTACGTTATGAGTTTTTTTTTTGTCAGAGGCATAGTTAGCTACAGAATATATGCAAACAATAATTGCCTTCTGAATCCATTGCAATCAATTGGTCATTTAGATATGGTTGGTTGGCGTAATCTAATGTCACTGATATGGTTTGGGTAATTTTGTGTTAACTACACACCGAACCTAACGAATGGTGTTCGCCATTATCTCAAAAGGCTATGGGATTCTAAAGGTGGGATAATGTATTAAAAAGAAACAATTAAAGTAAATGTTAAATGCGCGGCGCATGAAACATCAAGGTATTTCTTTAACAACTGCATCCGAAATTGGGTCATCTTCAATTCAATAGTACCTCTTTATCCAAGCCCTGTTAAACTTAAACAGCTACTTGAGAGGAATGTTTTTAACGGAAATACAATTTTAACAATTTTGTTTATAATGCGTTTGTTCACAATTTAATTGTATAATTTTTATATTTTATACACTTAATTAACTATTAAAAGTCAGGATCCAACCTCAAGGTTTTGAAAAACTAAAAACACTTCTGCCGTTGACGGCGCGCGTCAAAATGACAATGCTTTGACGTCATGCTTGGGAGTTTGCTTTGATACATCCAAGCTGCAACAAAGCGGCTATACAAATTGGAGCTCCTAACTATGACATACGATCAGCAGAGTTCACGAGTTGACATTTTCGTTAAGCAGTTCTTTAATATTGCAACTTGTGTGGGTTTTACTCAGTTGAAATGCAAGCAGACCGTTGCCTTCCCTCAGTGTTTAGCACTTGGGATTGTTGTTGTGTGTAAATAAAACAGCTTTACAAAATCAAAATAAGAACTTTTCTTCCTTTCAACAATCATTAATTTTGCCATTTTTTATTTTATTTTATTTTAACTTTATTTTTCAGGCGTTTGATTTTCCTGATCATGTTGGTTACTCTATCGGTGGTAAAGGGGATCCACTCTTCTTACGTCTGGAAGTACATTATGACAATCCCAGATTACCGGCTGGTAAGTTTGAATTGTTCTTATTTGTCTTGAACTTTTGCATAAAGACGAATTGGATACGGTATACCATTTCTTTACTACAGTATTCCTTTTCAATGTTCAAATTCGATCATGTGTGAAATTTAGTTTTCTTGAAGTGCTCTTTGCCCCCCCCCCCCTTGATGAATTTATACCATTTTGGTGTCATTTATTACAAAAATAAGATTTTGCATTGAATAAACACACACACATAAACGGACAAATATATACGAAACATATATAGTAAACATACTATAGCAACGCAAGGTACTATTTTAACATTTAATTTATACAAACTTAAAACATTACACAACACAAAACTACTGAACCCTCATAAAAAAGACTGCAAGACACGTGTTAGAGTTAGCTTGCGTGCGCTGTTCCATATTTCAGAATATTTGAGTCGTGTCGTGTCCAAATGGTGTTTGCCTTTAATGGTGCATATGGCTTGGGGTCGAATGCTCACGGGGGGGGGGGGTTGACCAAGTTTGAGGAATGGTTTAAATTATGCCTGATGAACCTTGATAAGAATATTATAATCGCTTTGATCTTTAATTATGCGCAACATAAGAACCAATTAGTTTTTACCTGGTATATGCTTCGTTTGTGAAAGGGTATACGGGCACCATGGTATTTTCTCCTTGGTATAAAGAAACTGTAGATTTCTTGTAAGAGCATTTCAAGGGCACCAAGGCAATGGCCAGGGGGCATGGGGCAATCGCCTTCTTTGCCTCGTGTGAAGTATCTGTGTTATTATTATCATTACCATCACTTGTATTGACATCAAACTTTAATCTCTTTACTGGAAGACTTCAAGGACAGCTCTGGTTTTCGTTTTTACTACACGCCCAACTTAAGACAACATAATGGAGGAGCATTCCCGGTGGGCATGTTCCCGATGTGGTGGCATATCATACCACCACAGCAAGAGAAATTCAAATCTAGAGGATGGTGTCTCAAGGAATGCACACAATTGGTAAAGTATTGTCTCTATCTTTTTTCTTTTTTTTTGTAAATATTGTTAATAAAAGAATGTGTTTGAATATCATTGTATAGGCCAGCAGTATTTATATGGCTGGAAACATTATTTATTAATTTGATAAGCTCATCAGTTTTAAGTTGACACGAATACCAATACTTCACAGAGCACCTTTTTATTTTATTTTAATATTGTCAAGATTATTTTACACAAAATACTCAAAGTGACTTATTGACCCAGAATGAATGACCCACCAAATGGCCAAAACTGAATTTGATCGCCGCAACAGAGGTATCAATTGTGCACAAAACCACCGACGAAACGTAAACTGCCAAATAATCGTTTTAACCATGGAAGAAATTGGGATGTTGACAAAACATCAAAAACTTGCAGTTATGTAAATCAGCATTTTACTTTTTTGTATTTAACTTGAGCCTCCCAAGCCCTTCCCCATTGGCCTTTTTGAGGTATGGATGGACGATATAAGTGTTCACTGTTTGGATTGGATGCATAAAGACAGATTTACAAAAACCAACAATGTACTATTGTGCGAAACGGCTCCCTCTGAAGTAACGTAGTTTTTGAAAAAGAAGTAATTTCTCACTAATATTTGAATTGAATTCGAAACCTCAGCTAGCTTCGGTCCCGAATTCAAGCATCTGAAAGCACACAACTTGTGCAACACGGGTGTTTTTTCCTTCCATTATTCTCTCGCAAGTTCGACGACTAATTGAGTTCAAATTTTCACAGGTTTGTTATTTTGTGCATATGTTGAGATACACCAACTGAGAAGACTGGTCTTTGACAATTACTCAAGTTGTCCCGTGCCTGCAGCGGTGCACCAAACCACGGCAAAGCATCTCCACAACGACTTGGTGGGCGGGTCTATGTTTCTGAGAGGGGGCCGTTGATCCATTGTTTTAATGATTATTGATGAGGGTAGTTTTTCTTTTCTTTGCAGTATTTTCCATCCGATGGCATCAAAATGTTTTCTACTTTCGCACACACCCATGCCAGTGGTAAGACAACAGAAGTTCCCAAATAAAAAGAAAGTTATACAGCCACATTGCACTTAGGGCCTACAGCCATAATGTTTTCTTCTCATTGAAATTGCTGTCCAAAACCGAGACTGGAAGTTAAACAAAAAAGTTCTTTTCTCTTTATCCTTTATATTTTCGCATTTTGTTATGGCTCTCGTTGTCACTACAAGGTCAAGCGGTAAGATTTCGTCATTTCCGGAACGGGACACACTTGGAGAACTTTATCAACGATGTGCACTTTGATTGCGATTTCCAAGTAAGTCAATTTTGTATTTACTTTTAAATTGTAAGTTCGATTACATTGCTCTAGTATTGCAAGAGGCCCATTCACACGAGCGCTGCAAACGAGGGTCCCGTGCGATTTCATAACATCGATGTTATGAAATCGCAAATCCACGTCGTGTGAATGCTATGTATGTTACGAAATTACCTGGGTCCCGTGTTGTTCATAACACAGATCGAGACCTCCTCCAAAAAATCGCATCGATGTTATAATCACGGGGAGCCATCGTCTGAACCGAATGCCTGCGATCGTAATGAGGGACCGCTGCGTTGACACGTGAAGAACTATGGAGGAAGAAATGGGCGAACTATAGCATGCATATGTACATATACATACATGTACATGTATATCTGCTCAACGCTGGACTACGATCCGTTTGGCTGGTGGGTTTTGTGGCCGGATGCTAGACCAGCCCAAACCTTGAAGCAAAAACATTGTTCAAACGGAAGCAGAATACGTCATTTGGCAAAGCTTTTCGATGTTTTAATTCACCATTTGTTATGTCTCATCAATAATTTCATATCTAAAAAACATTTTCATTCAACAATGTAGCGTTTTTAACGTCCAAAAATCTATTTGAATCATGGAATTTTGTGTTTTTCTTCGACTCGATCATGACTCGACGTTGCTGGATCGCTGCATTTCAAGACAAGCTCAAACCTTGAAGCAAAAACATCGTTCAATCGCAAGCAGAATACGTCATTTGGCTAAGCTTTTCGATGTTTTAATTCATTATTTGGTATGTCTCATCAATAATTTCATATCTAAAAAGCATTTCCATTCAACAATGTAGTATTTTTAACGCCCAAAAAGCTATTTGAATCGTGGAATTTTGTGTTTTTCTTTTTTTTAGCTTCGAAAACGTAACCCCCTTCCCGCCGGCCGACGGGATGAGAGTTACGTTATCGCAAATGTTTTTAAAATATTCTACATTTTATGTGACTTAACTGATTTCAATTAAATTGATTTATTTTATTCCTTTTAACTGTAAGGTTTTTGTTTTAACTCAAGCCTCTTGCTTGTAGACTTTTGTCCATGCAGTACGCCTACCCAAACGAGGGACGTATGTTTACATGTGTGTGTGTGTGCGTGTCGTGTGAATGCTCGCTAAAAAAATCGCACGCGGTAAAGGTGACAGACGGCTGGCGCCCTTAACCAGGGACCCGCGTTTGCAGCGCTCGTGTGAAAGGGGCTAAAGTCTGCAATGGTTTCCAGTCTTGTGTGTCATTTATCTCTCCACAATACATCACCGATCTCATACGACTTCAGTTATCTTTTCGCAACTGACGGTCTTTAAACTTAATTTTCTGCATTCCCAAATGGAAACTTAAAGGCACTGGACACTATTGGTAGTTAATAAAAATTAAAAAAATATTAGCATAAAACCTTACTTGGTAATGGAGAGATGTTGGTAGTATAAAACATTGTGAGAAACGACTCCCTCTGAAGTAACGCAGTTTTCGAGAAATATGTAATTTTCCACGAATTTGGTTTCGAGACCTTGGAATTAGATTTTGAGGTCTCGAAATCAAGCATCTGAAAGCACACAACTTCGTGTGACAAGGTTTTTTTTTTCATCATTCTCTCGCAACTTCGACGACCAATTGAGTTCAAATGTTCACAGGTTTGTTATTTTGTGCATATGTTGAGTTACATCAAGTGACCAGTAGTGTCCCGTGTCTTTAATTCACATAATTGTATGGCTGCCGCGTTTTCAGGTTCATGGAATGACCTCCCCACACATGACATCAAAACTTCCCCAGATAATAGTCGTAAGGCATGTTTTTGTTCTCTGAGGCACTGTTTTGATTGATTACAACTTAATGGTTGAACGTATAATGTTGCAATATTTTAATGAACAGGGTGTAAAGTAAAAGTTTGTAGAATGTAGACCTCAATAAAAACACAATTGTAAACATATCGACACAGAAACAAGATGTGGAACTCCATTCACTGGTGGTCTTAAGATCATAAACAACTGTAAACATGAGTTTTCAGTTTCTTTTCCGGTTACTTAGTTCCGTATTACTTAACAACATAGCCTTGGTGGATAGAAACCACGTGCTTACCTGAAAATACTTCACCTTCCTTCTTCTACTTTTTTTTTCAAACAGGCAATACGACATTTGAAAACAGAGAAGACAATCATGCCAGTAAGTAATGTGAAAGGTACTTTAGGCAGTGCATATATAATTACAAGCATTTATTTTGTACTTTCTCAGAATATTTTATGGAAAATTATAAGTATAATTGGAAAAAAGGCCAAAATGAAATTACCGTATAAGGTTATTTTCCACATCAGACAAACCTATAATCTTAAACCTGGGATTTGAAACTTTGCATGGTGGAGATAGAATCCTGGGTTTGCAGGGACCATCAACATAAATCTCTCTAAATTATGTGTTGGGCTGGTTCTAAAAATTAATTTTAAAGTAAAGTTCTGTGCACGCTCTGTATTGTTATAAGTGCCGCCCACCTCGGTCGTTGGTTTAATCCTCTCAAATGAAATAAAAATATTGGCTGTTTTCTTTTCATTTTGTAGGGTGACACTCTTCACACGGAATGCACATTTAACACCGCAGACAGGGAAAATGTTACATACGTAAGTCTTATATTCTTTCTACAACAACTTCCAACTAAGACCGCCATTTTGAAAATGGTGGAGATGAATCTTTCCTAGAAAAACACTAAATAATTTTAGTTTTACAAATGACACAAATTAGAAAACGATGATTCTTTGATGATTTAACAGGGTAAGTTGAGAATGGTTTATTCAAAGTCATTTTGCAGATTTAAAATCTGAAATAATAGCCTATTATGTTTAGTGACGTGACAGAGCATGTGTCGATAGGCTATAAAACAAAACTTGGATCGAGTTTACTCCAGTTCTTCATACTAAGTTCCATGTTTTGGCGATATACATCACAATAACCAACAAACATTTAGAACCATCAGAACACCTACGGAAGAATAATGGCAGAAAAATTAATTCTCTTTCGACGAGACTAATTGGCTGTGACCACTCCATCCCAAACCGTTCCCTCCCACCTAACTGCCTGCACCAACCACTGACTTCCCGTCTTGTCTTTAAAAAGGGTGGATACGGGCGAACAGATGAAATGTGTTTTAGTATCGTCTACTACTACCCGAAGATCGACAACTTCGGCGACTGTTTTTCCGTCGCTCAGCCTCTTGCAATGCTGCAACGTCTTGGATATAACACAAGGTACTTAGAAAGTTACGGGCACTCAGAAGACGATCAGAGCATACTGATCGAAACGTAGAGTTGAAACCAACGGTTCTTTTCAGAACCACCCCAACTCATTAGAGATAGTCATTACATGGTGTTACCGCACTATTGTGCTTCTGACTTTCAAGTTGGAAATGAGTTTTAGTACACAAAATAAAACACTTAAAAAAAAGGCAAATCACAGATCTGGGAGGAAACTAAGTTACAAATGAAGAGGATCGACACTTGTGTACAAATGAAGAGGATCGACACTTGTGTACAAATGAAGAGGATCGACACTTGTGTACAAATGAAGAGGATCGACACTTGTGTACAAATGAAGAGGATTGACACTTGTGTACAAATGAAGAAGATCGACACTTGTGTACAAATGAAGAGGATCGACACTTGTGTACAAATGAAGAGGATCGACACTTGTGTACAAATGAAGAGGATCGACACTTGTGTACAAATGAAGAGGATCGACACTTGTGTACAAATGAAGAGGATCGACACTTGTGTACAAATGAAGAAGATCGACACTTGTGTACAAATGAAGAGGATCGACACTTGTGTACAAATGAAGAGGATCGACACTTGTGTTTCAACCGCCTCTGGATCTATAGAGACATTGCTAATAATTTTGTTTGTGTGTCGTTTTCTTCTTAAGAAAATAAGAAAACACTATGTTTTAAACGATATTGATAGATCGTGATTATGTGGTAATTATACAATCATCAACATGAAGTGTTGTAAGCTGAGACCAAATCCAAAATAGATTGCAAAATATTGCTTCAATAATTGCCTGACGATTCGACCTCACCGTAACACATACAAGTTAACTATACGTGTAACAAAAGTAGTCTGCATCGGTACCATTTTGAAGTATCTCAGTTTAATGTATTTTTATGTGCGAGTGTTGCCATTTTAGCCTATAAGAAAGACTCGGATATAGGGTGGACTTCAGCCGTCGATTTCACAAAACTCTTCCTAACTTAAGATTAATCTTAGGACTTAGGACGAGTCCCAACCCTGCACTGTAGCATGCAGACCTTAAGATTAATCCTAAGTTAGGACGAGTTTACTCGTCCTAACTCAAGATAAGACGAGTCCTAACTCTTTGTGAAATCGACGGCAGTTGTATTACACCTGCAGCCGATTTCACGAAACGCTAGGATTAATCCTATTAACTTAGGTCCTACGTCTTCGGATAGGGAACTTAACTCGTCCTTAGTCCTAAGATTAATCCTAACTTAGGAAGAGTTTGGTGAAATCGACGGCAGGTCCTTTTGGTTGGTACAGCAGTTTGCTACAGCTAATTATATTTTCTCACAAAAACGATCGACATTCATACATGACTGCTGACAAACAAACAAAAGTACATCCAAAAACGGTTGCTTCATTTCTTCCCATTACAGTGATCTACCAATCGAGATGGATCAAGCCACCACCGTCAACGCCTTTGAAACCTTTAACTGGAAGGATCCAAACTTTATCTCAGAATACACACAAGCTTTGAATGACGTGAGCTTGTACTTCAGATGTGATAACCAAACAAGATTAGAACAATTGGTGGGTACAATTCTGGTTATAGGCACACTAAATAGGCCGTTGCTAGATCAATGAGCGGTCTCTGCTCATAAAGGCATATGCTTGGAACATTCCTCAAACTTTCTCAACACCCTTGGCAGACAATCTCAAGTAAATCTCTCTGATTATGCTTTACGTTACAACTGCAACTTTGAAAGCGAAAACAATGTGGACAAGCTTAAATATGCTTAACCATTTTACTGCAACTATCGGTCTAATATACTAAGTAAAAATATAAAGTGGTGTTTTTTGTTTGAATCTTTCAGGATCCTTTTGCCGACTGGAAGGTACCACAGTATGACTACTCCGACGACGAAGACACCACTTGTTAATAGTGGCTTTGTAAAAACGAGCGATTGCCGTTTTCTATACAAGCCTTGGCCCATCCTCCTCATAATTCTCAGGTTTTAAATGTATTGGTTACCACTGTTGGTTAAAACATAAAGCGCAAAACAATGTTACCTGAGTACCCGTATAGGCCTAGCCTATAAGAGCCGTTTGTGTAACCCAACATACACATTCAATAAACACCATGTGAACGTTATAAGCTCGTTTCGACTCAGGGACTCTGAGTCGCCAGAAAATTGTGGGGAAAAAACCGCTGTCTTTTGTAATCATCAGATATTTGACTCGTGTAATCACTGTACAGGCAAAAACATTGCAAGGAAAAATGTCCACCTTCATAATAATAGGCTGTTGGTAAATCTGGGATCATTTATTTGTTTGATGTAACAAGGAGCACAACCTAAGAACCTATATTCATTCTGTTTCACGTCGAGAATTCTGTAGTTTTACAAATTTCCTTTAGGGAGGAGTACGCAGGTTGGGGGGGGCGTGAATAGCTAATGTATCAGTTAATGTTTCAGTTAATTTGTTTCACACAATTTTACTCAATTCAAAGACAAGAAAGGATATTAATGTTTATGTTACATGAATAATTCATCAATATTTTAATCATCTAGCCTTTCAAAGAGTAATTTGAAAATAGCTTCCCTAAAAATTGTATCAACAAATTGGATACTTCAAAAACGTGAGGTTTTGGCGAGGTGACATCTTTTGTACTCCGCTGCCGTCTGTGGCTCGTCCTAATAGACTGGCATGATACCCTACCCCAATTTCATAAAGCCTGTAAGCATACAAACTTGCTAAGCACAGACAGTTTTTGCTCAACAGAAACTGGAATACCAGCTAAAGTTCCATACAGTTTACATTGTTGCAACTGGTGCAACATTATTTGTTTCGCTTAGCAAAGAATTTGCTCAGCTGACAGCAGTACTTTCTGCTTCAACAGCTTTATGACACTGGACCCCTGTCTTTATCAGCATTCATGAGTCTCACGTTTGGGCTCAGCCTTTGGGCCCAGCCTAGACTTGATTCAAGTCCCATTCTCGAGTGAGAGGCCCCTAAGCATATCACGCCAACTTACTATCAAACAACCCAGAGCATACAGTACAATGCGCGCTCGCCGTCAAAATGTGGTCTAGAGAATGGGACTTGACGAGGTCGTTTCTTACTCTGCACTTGCGGAACAGGTTTGGGAATGCAGAGCATCACAAAACAGTAGTTTTCTGGGGATGGCACGGGACTGGGACTTGAGTCAAGTCTAGGCCCAGCCTAGCCCGAATACCTGCAGTTCTAGAAACTTGGCAAAGGGCAACAAAAAGGTTGGTAAACTACTAGCATCTTAACTTATTCCAGGGGCTGGTGGTTCGATTCCAACTTATAAATTTGGATTTCTGGTTAATTCTTAGCGGTCTGAAAAAAGTTAAATGCTTGACGTTATGACCCTCTAGCAGGGTTAGTCTTCGAGAAAGACACTGCTAGAGTCCAAACATCAGGCCACCATTACCTATTTTTTCGCATTTATACCATTTCGTCCTTTTGGTTGGTAAGCAGTTTGCAACAGCTAATTCTGTTTTCTTTTTAAAGGAACACGTTGCCTTGGATCGGTCGAATTGGTCTTCGAAAAGCGTATGTAACCGTTTGTTATAGAATGCATATGATTAGAAAGATATTTTAATAGTAGAATATAATGATCCACACAAGTATCACTCAAAGTTGCGTGGTTTTCATTTTACCTCCTCGACAAACACGGTTGGCCATTTATGGAAGTCAAATGTTTGACTCCCATAAATGGCCGACCATGTTAGTAAAAGGAAAACCATGCAATTTCGAGGCAAATGTGTGTGTGGATCATTGTATTCTACTTTTTAATCATCTTTCTAACCATACGCATTTTATAACAAACGGTTAGGAACGCTTTTCAAAGACTTACTCGACCGATCCAAGGCAACGTGTTCCTTTAACATTCCGCTCACTAGAGAGGTACATTCATTGTGTACAGCTAATTTGCATTAATTTATTTACATTCCATTTCTCTCTCAGAGACTTAAAAACGAAATAATAAATACAATTCAATTACTTCTATTTACAATCAAAGTATCTTACCTAAGTACATGTACATGACTTAAGCGTAGTGTAAAGCTTTAACGATTATTGCAAAATACACATGTAATAGTTTGGCCCCTGTGGAAACACATGTAGAAAGTCCAAATGCACTTTAGGTTACAAAGTCTATTGTACATTGAAACAGAATGACATGTCTAAAAACTACTGAAGCCATGGCAATGGGAGACTTTTGAGACGCTGGCGGCAAGAGACATTCATGTATCGGTCCCACTCTGCGGCTCTGAGCGTGCACACACATGCTCAGTCTAGTATGCGTAGGTCTGAGCACGTACACTACTGGCGAAATCTTTAGTTTAGTTCATGTCAGCTTCCACATCGAACCTATGACTGAACATTTCAAAACTTTGTTTTTTCTCGAAGTCACACATGTGCGGCATCAAAATGTCACACTGAAAAACATTTTGAAAATGGTCGACAACAATGAGTATTGAAATTCCTTCATCATAGAAACCAGCATGAATGTTAGAGAGAGGTGTCTCTAAGCTTTGTAAGCAACCCTGTTCTTCATTTGGATACAGCGCCTTATCTTACGTTCGGGCACCTCATCATCATGGACTACTGACTAAAACCCTGACAATAGCGCTACCTGACAACCAACAAAGTTTCATTGGCTTTAGTAGGTATTAATATGAACGAGAAAAAATTGATTGAGTACGGTAATCTTTTTGGAGCCAACAATCTCTTCCATCATCTCTGTTCAGTCATTTCACAGTCGACATCTTCATGCGTTCTTTTCATTCCTATGGACAAACCAAAAATAAAAACTGATGTCAACCTTAAAAAGGCACTCCTAATGTCAAAAGAGTTTGTGATGGACCCATTTTCTAATTAGGTAAAGTTCTTATGAAAGAGGAAAACCATTTCAAGTTTAACCTAAAAACTGTTTGAGTTGACTCTAACCTGGCCTTGTCACATGAGGTAACTTTTCAGGCAACTTGGAGGCAACCAACTGCAGTGCATGCTATGGGATCACTTTGGTAGCCTTCAAGTTATTTTTTCGAACATTGTCGAACATTTGTGAACATTGAAATGTGACTGTCTTTCTCTGGTTGCCTATAAATTGCCTCGTAAGCTCCTCTTTCGACTGCTAAACACAAACCTTAAGGCCCTGTCACACCTTGACGTTTAGGCCCCTGTATGCCGTCAAATGAAAATGGGCGAATACGCTGGCGTACGTCGAATAAGTTATGGGTAATATTTGGATAAGTTAAGAGCACGCTGAAACACACTGATATACGTCTTTGTAAGGCGAGGTCATCGAGAACTTTTGTGCATGCTCACAAATTCTCAACGTATGCCAGCGTGTGGCTCATAAGATCCGCATAAGTTGTAGGTAAGTTATACGATCGTTGACACACGTTCATACGTTACTTGTAAGTTAATAATAAGTCGACATACATCGATATAATGTCTAACGTACCCAAAACTTATTTCTAACCTATGAGTAACGTGCTTTAAACCTATGTCAAACGTATTTGACATGTTCCAGACGACCACAGAACTTACTGAATGTATTTCTAACTTACAGCTAACGTATAATGGCCTAATGTCAGCGTTTATGGGAATCGGCATAATACAAATTGGGTTCGCAAAAGGATACTACGATGTCATAGCAGTTATTATTTCAATCGAGAGGCACCCTCTTTGTAGGCTACTACATGTGATCGTTGGCAATACGTTGCCGCGCGCTATGCAGCAGTAAAACTATCATAGAACATAAGTTGTGAACGCCGTCAACACGCTAAGCATTCGCTGTGTAAACGTTCTTTGTGAGTTACTAATTTCAGTATGCATTTGCCAACTCGTTATGAATACGCTTTGTATACACTCACAATTTTAAAAATCCATGGATAGTTCAGCCTATGGCAACGTTTTAGAGAAATTTTCATACGTTGGCATCAATTAAGGGCCGTGTCCACACGAGGCAATTTACAGGCAACCAGCTCCAGGCAGTCTCCAAGAAGTCAAAAACATTTCACTTCTCACAAAATGTTGGAGATTATTTGGCACTGTTGGGAAAAAATGTCTTATGTCAAGCTGCACAGTTGGTTGCCCTAAAGTTGCTGTACAAATTGCCCCAGTGACAAGGCGATTAGTTTCAGGATTGTTTTCCCACCATGCACAGATTCAAATCCTACCTATGTTTTCAATATTTTTGAGGTTCTACAGAAAGAGTTAATTTTTAAAAACATCCCCCAAAAAAATAAAATAATTAAAAGTCTCAGTGTCAATGTGCATTACATTTGATACCACTCCCTACCCAAAGCCAAACAGCATAATCAAACCAAAATAACATACATCTATGACAGCCCTCCTCCCTCTCCCCCAAAAAGGAAAACAACAAATATTCGTCTCTGACTATTGTTTTTCCATCCAGTAAGACTGGTCAGGATTTTGAATGATGAAAGCTCACCTGACGTTTGTGGCCTGTCTTGTAATGGAATCTGCAACCTAGCTGTAAATATCGGCTCATATTCCTTGAAAAGAAAACACAATTATTTGATATGTTTAAGAACCGATTACTTGGCACAGTCAAGTCTTATCAGAATCAGAATCCACAATTGAGTTACCCACAGAGTGGAGTATTTTTGTTTGATTTTGAAATAGCTCCTGATTAAAACAGGGGTTTAGGAATAGGCAAGCTTCATGAACACAGTATAGAATACATGTGGAGTTGCCAGTTCCTTGGAAATTCCAAAACAAAATTGAACTGCTGACTCCGCCAACAGCCAGGGCCCAATTTCATAAAGCCTGTAAGCACAAAAACTTGCTAAGTACAGAAAAGTTTTGCTTTACAGAAACAAGTTACCAGCCAAAATGAAATTAAGTCTACAATGTTGTGACTGGTGCCCAACTCAATTTTTGCTTAGCAGAGAAATTTGTTAAGCAGTTAATAGCTGGGCCTACATAGTTGTAGGATTAAGCATGAGTACCTCCGGGTTACCAAACCGAGTGTTCATTTCTTTTTCAAGAAAAAATTGCATAAAGTTTGAATTAAGTATGGGTTGGCGATTGGGTTAAATTTCACCACGAATTTCCAGAAATTGGCTCTGTAGTGTGAACAGGGATGGAGCGTATTAAACATTTAAATTCAATTTAACTCAATATTTATTTCCAGAAAATTGCAAAATGAACATACACAGAATTTTAAAGATGGTCTATTGAACAAAGAGGTGTACAGAACTGCTAGAATAATAATTAAAGGGGACACAATGAAAAAAAAAGAGGTGAAATGGAGGCATACTAAAAAGACAAAGTTTTGTACGGAAACGCCTTATATACTAAACTTACAGCTAGCTGCCTCATGAATCCTTCATTAGGGCTGATACAAAACCTCTTCTGCTGTACGTATCGAACAGCGTCCCTGAATCAAATCAAACATAGAAGAACAAGATGTATTAAAATTAGAATTGAATTCATACATTGCTGAATGTGTTAGGGGCATAGTTAAGCCTGGGCGACTAGTGCGACTAGTGTCAAAATGCTAACTAATGGTTGCTTTGTCAAGTCAGGACTACCACATTTTAACTACTTTTCAACTAAACTATTTAAGATAAATCTCAAGAAACTAGTTTCCACTGTCCCAAGCTCCTCACACAATCAGGCGAGTGGTTGTTTGTTTATCCCTTGCCTTGACTCATTTGTGTGACTAAAACCCAAGTAAACTCAATTGCACCCACTGACACAAGGATCTTGACTTACTTGAATGACAACCCAAAGGTTTCCATGATGTAAGCAATGACAAGAGCCGCACTGTGGGAAAATAAATTAATTGCGAATTAGCATGTAAACAATTATTTAATAGTACAGCTACAATTTTTACCTACAAAAACCCAAGACATTAATTGTGGGATGACTAATATAAGCTCTTTTATTGAAAATCCTAAAATAAAATAAAAATGTCATTTTAAAAATGGGATTAACCCTCCTACTATGTGACCATTGAATATCATCCACTGTGGTTTTGGTTGGTCAACATGCTGGTACCAAGAGTAGGAGGGTTATACAAATGGTGTGTTATGCAATATGACTATATATACAAATGCTTAACAAAAATATACAAGGCATTATAATTAGTTGAATGGTTTCAAATGGTTGGGAAACTTAATGGCACCAAGAGTAGGAGGGTTAAGAGTATACAAAAGGTCCATTTAGGTACTAGGCCTATTTACAAATGCTACCACAAAAAAACCCAATGCATTATATTTTTGACTGTTAATAATCATACGCAATACAAGAAACAATCAACATCTTGCTATGGTTGCATCTTCTCTGCTAGTATTTGCTTAATAGCAGAAAAAGCGGGCCTGAAACTTGCCCTTGAAATGCTCTCAGTATATATTTACAGTTTTCAAATAGTGTGCCCTTAACCAAGGAGAAAAGGCCTTGGTGCCTTGCCCTTTCAAAATGAGGCATACAGGCCTAAAGAAGGTTAGGGCAAGTTTTTGCTTTAGCAGTTCTACAAATATTGGGCTCATGCTAAATACATTTTCATGGAAAATGCAGATTTTTAATCAATAAAAAACAGAAAAAGAGACTGAGGATTATAAGAAAATATATCACACACATGGAATATTATGGGTAGATGGGAAAAGATAAAAATGTGAAATGTGATTGGCGAGTACAATTGTTGACAAATGCAGAATAAAAACAAGGTAGAATCCAAACCGTATTGTACAATTTTAGAACTTATTAAAAAACTACAAAAATGTACATTAAATTAGTTCACGATAAAAAGAAACACACAACTTATGAAAATGGAGTACAAACAAGGTAGAAAAAAACAGTATTATATAATTTGACTCTATTTTAGCAAGTTATTTCGAAGTTACAAAAATGTACATAATTAATATAAACAAGGGAAATACTAGAATTCCTTCAACATGAAGGCAACAATGGAATACAAAAATACAAATATAAAAGGTTTCCAATGGAAAGATTATTTAATAAAATACAGAATATTGATGAGACCTACCTTCTTGACATTCCGGCATTTCCATGGACCAATGTTTTCCCTCCAAAGAGAGAACACTTATCAATGAACTCCTTAACCTTCACAAGATACAAACAAATGTTCTTCAAAATGATTGGTAACATGAAAGATAGCTCTGCAGTATTTCTAACAAAAGTGAGGCACTGATGTGAGGGCATGTTGAATGATACCATTCCAGATACTGTGCGCCTTATACATTTTATGTTATTATTAAGGGAATCAATGTGTAGTGAGGTTTTCAACTAGTGGTTTAATCCCAACGTGGCCTGGTTCTTGATAATTTACCGAGACGAAGTCGAGGTCAATTATAAAGAACCAGGTTTGGCGGGTTTAAACCACTAGTTGAAAACCGATTCAACACACTTTGATTCCCATTCATAAATACCTTTTCGGTCAAAAACATCATCACTTGTTGGTCAAAAAGTGAAATAAATGCAAAAATTATGAAATTGTAGAGCCCTCCGCTGCCTTCGCGTAAACAACTCCTTATAAGGGAATGCTGTGGGCGTCGCGCGTATCGCGTGATGTGGCACAACTGTTTCAGCCGTTGCTCTCGACCAATAGGAATGAAGAAACTGTCTTATAAGAACAGGTGCAAGGTCGCGTGTCACGTCCACGAATTAACACTTTTTACAGGTCATTAACAAAAGGTTTATGCACACCCACGTGATGCGCTCTCCACCAATAGGAGTAGAGAAACTGTCTGGGGTATTTATGAATATTAATTTATGTTTGAACCTAAGGTACTATGTATTACTCTAAATTGAGTAAAACAAACTGTAAACTGGGAGTTGAAAAGCATGTTACTTCCTACTTCCTACAACAAATTGAAGCAATTACAACTGAATTAGAAATAGCAAACTCAAACGGTACCTTTGGAAAATGTGCGATTATGTTTTCACTTGTGCTGTCCGCAACGTTCAACACCAAATACCTGTAGAGACAGAAAGTAAGAATTGTACAATCATTGAGTGCCTTTCTTTATTTCAATTTGGAAAACAAATTGAGTTGTTTCTCAAGACTTATAAGTATTGACAAATCAACTAGATGTCAGCATCTCAATAAATCTTGTGACCTTAGTCATTGCTTGTTCATTCTGCATAGGACAAAGTCATGAATGATGGATGGATGTACAGAAAATAAAAAAAGAAATATGGAGAAGAACAACAATTCATGAACTCCCTGCCATTTGATTTATTTACTTGGAATCCTCATTCTGAACAAAACGAGCAAATTTCTTTAGGGTCAACTCAACTAGACTACAGGTCACTGGTCATGTAGCTCAGTCATTGTGCTAACCGGGCTATGGCAGGTTTATGGCCAGTGGTCCAGATCGTATATAAGGTCCTGTGAGTTATTGTCCCAGAGCTAACATAGCTTGATATTGGTATTTGCAGCCCTGTAGGTTACTGACCAGTGCTAAAATTCCTTGACTTTGGTCAGTGGTCCAGTGGTTAGTTCAAACCCTCTGGATTACTGACCCCAAAATGGCACAACTGGACTAAGGCTAGTGTCAAGTTGGTATTTTTAGCTTTGTGGGTTTCAGACAGTATTCCAGTGGTTAGTTCAAACCCTGTGGATTACTGGCCAAGTACTAACATAACTAGACAGAGGCTAGTGGTCCAGTTGGTATTTTTAACTTTGTGGGTTTCAGACAGTGGTCCAGTGGTTAGTTCAAACCCTGTGGATTACTGGCCAAGTACTAACATAACTAGACAGAGGCTAGTGATCCAGTTGGTATTTTTAGCTTTGTGGGTTTCAGACAGTGGTCCAGTGGTTAGTTCAAACCCTGTGGATAACTGGCCGAGTAATAACATAACTGGATGGTCAAGAGGGTATTTCAAGCACTGTATGTTACTGACCAGTGCTAACACAACCGGACTCAGGCTTGAGGTCCAGTTGGCATTTTTAGCTCTGTGGATTGCTGGCCCAGAGCTCACATAACTGGCCTCTGGCCTGTGGTCCATTTGGTAATTTTGGCGCTGTGGACTTCAGACTCTGGCCAATGGTCCACTGTGTATTTCAAGCCCTGTGGGTTACTGGCCCTTTGTTAACCTTATTGGACCCTGCCCAATGGTCCACTTTGTATTTCAACCACTGTGGGTTACTGGCCCTGTGTTAACCTTATTGGACTCTGGCCAATGGTCCACTGTGTATTTCAAGCCCTGTGGGTTACTGGCCCTGTGTTAACCTTATTGGACTCTGGCCAATGATCAAGTAAGTGCTAACATAACTGGAGTCGGGCTAGTGACCCACTGTGTATTTCAAGCCATGTGGGTTACTGGCCCAGTGTTAACATTACTGGACTCTGAACAGACGTCCAGTATATCTCACACAAACTTACTCAAAGTTCTCTGGAAAGTTAGGCTTGATGAACTGAGCTTCGATATCTTGCCGAATGCAGACAATGTGCGTGATACCGTGATCCAACAACACTTGCAGCTAAAGAAAAAAGACAATAGAAATCATGTGGATTGTACAATATCAGTAACCAGATCGGTATGGTATGTTCATTCAAGAGATTAAACAAAGCTGGTTTAAAGGCAGTGGACACTATTAGTAATTGTCAAAGACTAGCCTTCACACTTGGTGTATCTCGACATATGCATAAAATAACAAACCTGTGAAAATTTGAGGTCAATCGGTCATCGAACTTGCGAGATAATAACGAAGGCAAAAAAACACCCTTGTCACATGAAGTTGTGTGCGTTTAGATGGTTGATTTCGAGACCTCAAGTTCTAAATCTGAGGTCTCGAAATCAAATTCGTGGACAATTTCTTCTTTCTCGAAAACTATGGCACTTCAGAGGGAGCCGTTTCTCACAATGTTTTAAACCATCAACCTCTCCACATTACTCGTCACCAAGAAAGGTTTTATGCTAATAATTATTTTGAGTAATTACCACTAGTGTCCACTGCCTTTAAAAAAAATAGCGTTCGAGGAACAAAAAGAAATATTATCCACAATAAAAGATATGATTTCTTGATCTGAATTTAGTCATATTTATTCAGAACAACAAAAGTGTCAGCAACAAAACATGACACAGTACAAGAACAAACTATGGAAAATACAAAATCAGCTGAAACTTTTAAATGGGACTTTTAGTGTTTCTTTCTTTAAAAATATCAGCATTAAATATCCAGGAACATAACCAATCGATACCCCTACTTTTGAGTTTCTCATGGGATGAAGTGTTGGTCTGAAAAGCATGGGGTGGAGATAGTTGCTAGCTACCCATAAACCAACTCAACTCTGATTTATAAAGTTTTCTTTTGTTCAGCTTATTACAAATACAATGCAACATCTACTACTACTACTACTAATAATACGTGTAATGCGCACATATCCACCTTGCTGGGTGGTCAAAGCGCAGTAAAAACTAAAATCAAAACAAAAACAAAACAAAGAAAAACAGACACAACCAAATTAGTCCTTGAAAACTTGTGACATAAGATAAGTTTTGAGAAGAGATTTAAATGTTGTGGTACAAAGACAAGATCTAAGATTTGATTGAGTAGTAGAGTTCCAGATGCAGGGCGCAGCTGAAGAAAAAGATATGTCACCCCATGAGTGTCGAGACTTGGGTTCAATGAGGAGAAGCATGGAACTTGATAGAAGATTCTATAATGAAGTTTAAACTTGAAGCAATAGTGGGGAGCCTTGCCATTAAGAGTTGTGTGGACAATGAGCATCAGCTTGAAGATGATTCGTTGAGAGATAGGGAGCCAGTGTAGTTGTTTCAGAATGGAGGTGATAGAACAGGATTTTCTAGACAGTATCACAATGCGGGCAGCAGTATTTTGGAGGCGTTGAAGTCGGGAGATCTGGTTGTTAGGAAGACTGTAGAGAAGAGCACTACCGTACTCACAAATAAAAGACAGACTCATTTGGATTAACAATAACAGCAGGAACCTACAAGAAAAGAGTAAATATGACCAATGATAATGATACTGAAAAATGCAACAATAATGTTGTTACATTTTAGCTGTGACTAGAGTAAAGAGGAGAACTTCAAATAAACAAAGGCTGTATTCAATTTCCCTTTGAACTGAGGGAGAGCAAAACTTCTGTAAAAACTCACTTTGCATTTCATTGCTGCTGCATATGGTCCAAGAAACAAGCCTGGCACTATTTCCTGAAAATGAAAGAAGAGTCAAAGAAATAGATCAAATTTTTTTCAAAGTTAAAGAAAACACTTAAATGATTTTGTAAAAGTTTAAAGAAAATCTTAAGTTGATATAAAAATCAACCAAAACTAAAATCGAAAGAAGCCAAGACCTGCAAATTGGCTATGAAATAAGGAAAAAAGTCTTACATACTAGATACGATAGGCCATGTATCTTTTAGAAACTTACATATATTTTACACTTATCGTGACTATCAATCATTTCTCGACCTATCTCGTACTTCCAAAGTTTGTGTTTATTTTTATGTGGCAGCTTTATGCTTCTGTAAAACAAAACATTTTCCTGAACATATTGAAAGTTGTGTGGAGGCTACTATTACTAACCTGCATCTCTCTTCTGGCACTGTAAACCCAGTCCTGTGTAATAAACAAATAATAATAGTTGTTAATACTAAATATTGGAATCAAGTTGGACACTGTGTTAGTGTGAGTGTTAAAACATTTATAAATAGTAGTGTCTATCTCAAGAGGAAGGCCACAAAAGGCACAATCAAAGTCCAGTCAACAGTCACAGCCGATTGGGAATTCAAACCCACACGGAAAAGTTTCTCCCTCGTATCTTATCTAACCCTAAAGTAAACTTAAAAGTGCTGCCATCACTTCTTTATTTATTTTATTGGACAACTTTCCGTATGGCGCCACCACTTGTTCACCCTTTTTTACAAAAAGGGATATCTCATTGAGGTAAATTAGATACTATATTATTTCATATCGAATGAAAAAGTGGTGGCGCCATACGGAAACTTTTCCCAGTGCTCATGTCACAGTTTATTATAACATTATGATTTCTAAATAATTATAAGAAAATTTAGAATTAAGATTAAGAAGGAAAAAAAACATTTACTAAAGTCCTTACCGGCGTTTCTTCTGCATTTATCATTGGAATCTCAGGAAACTTCAAATCTAGATAGCTTTCCATGTTCGCAGTTTTTACAGCAGTGGAAAAACTATAAAGAAATTGAAAGGTTTACAGGGACACTTTTCACATGTCTCACGCCTTCTCTCGGAAATGTTTTTATTTGTGTTATTGAGTGTTTTTGACAATAACCGGGGTCTGTTACTTTCTTTGCTTTTCCCCTTCCAATTACGCTTGAGACGTCCAGAAGCTGGATTTTTAAAGGGCGCCCTCTTGTGCTAAGAATAGAAAACAAATAATACTATTATTATTAAAAAAAAATAACTTTCCAGGAGAGGGCGCAATTTACATGAAAAGGTTCGCGGCGAGAAAGTTTGTCTCCCCCCCTCGCTATCTAACCCCCTACCCGTTTCGGGCCAAAACTTAGCACCCCTCATGCTCCTGAATGTTTATCCTATATTAATATGCCGCTTTAACCTTTCTCAAACTACACACATTTTTGCCGGTTCAAATAGGCCTACTACATACTGGTTTGAATTCTTTGCATTGTATTTCCTTCAAATAAGGCCTAACTTGATTTTGTGTTTGAGTTTGTTTTTTCCTTGCACCCTCAAGATTCCCTTTTTATTTCATTAGCACCAATCATCTACTGTGGTTTTATTGTGTCTTGTAAATTTCTTTCCAGAGAATATATAGTTCGCATTGCTTCATTTTATGTATTCTAGACACGGCAGCAACTGCTGCACTTGACACGATTGATCGATGAGAAAGCTATTAATCTTTGATAACTGGGTGGGATACTTTGGAATGCTAAGTGGCAGCAGACTTAACCGGATAAATTCCATTATTTGTCTAGTTCTGAGCATCCGACCATTACCGAGGACAATGGATTTACCGTAAGTCATTTGCTGCCATGACACCTATAGCATCCCAAAGAGAGACTAATCGGGTCCTTTATAATATATTATGCTGGGTCATGTTTTCAACGGAACAGAAGAACAGAGAAGGTGCTTATCGTTCCATCAAAATAATATTATTTTCCCTCTCTTAAAGAC
This sequence comes from Asterias rubens, assembly GCF_902459465.1. Taxonomy (NCBI): domain Eukaryota; kingdom Metazoa; phylum Echinodermata; class Asteroidea; order Forcipulatida; family Asteriidae; genus Asterias; species Asterias rubens. Next base: position 5,100,967 of record NC_047062.1, read on the forward strand.
ACTGGACACTTAATTGTCAAAGACCAGTCTTCTCACTTGGTGTATCTCAACATATGCATAAAATAACAAACCTGTGAAAATTTGAGCTCAATCGGTTGTAGAAGTTGCGAGATAATATTGAAAGAAGAAAACACCCTTGTCACACGAAGTTGTATACTTTCTTATGCTTGATTTCGAGACCTCAAGTTCTAAACTTGAGGTCTCGAAATCAAATTCGTGGAAAATTACTTCTTTCTCGAAAACTACGAGGGAGCTGTTTCTCACAATGTTTTATACCATTAACCTCTCCCCATTACTGGTAATCAAGAAAGGTTTTGTGATGATAATTATTTTGAGTAATTACCAATAGTGTCCACTGCCTTTAATCATGTCGTTCCATCGAAATACAACTTTTTTGAGGGAATGAAAAAATGTCATCGGACGTTTTCAGAAGAAACGTGTTCCCATAAATTATAGGTAGCAGTTTACATAACAAAATATTTTCTTTCAACTTAAGTGTTTTAAACTGCGGTCAGGTCCCAAAAACTATAAATAGTACGGTTTATATAATTTCTTTATATCTCGATAAGTGTTTGCTGTATTTTTCCCAATCATGCAGATCTTTTGTTGTAGGCCTATCTATAGATAGCAACGAATCAGTTATATCGGACAGTTCGGACCATTGGTGTTATAAAAACAAAATTATATAAAAAGCTAAATACGGAGAATTTTAATTAATGATTTACAACAAGTTAAACCTTGGCCTTACCACATGTTGTAGTTCACGTTCAGTGAAGTAATATTGATAGCACAAATCCCTGTGACCTGCTAGGGTGAGTGCCAGCGTGCCCTGTTTTTATGTTGCTCGGTCTGTTGCCAGTTGACTTGAATTTCACCAGTGAGACTCTTGAAAATTAAGGACCAAAAAAACCAAGACGTTTGTGTCACTGTTATAGTGAATGATGAAACTTCTTGTATTTCTAGCGGCCGTGATCGCTGCTTCTGCGTCAATGCCGGAGGAACCTGGTAAGAGCTGAACATTGTAATATAAGTTTTTATTGTTTCCATTACATTTTACTCAACAAACACGGTACATTTAAAAAACAAAACAAGTTTGTCCACATTGTTTTTTTTTTTACCATTTGGCGCAATTTTAGGCATATTTCTTGAAACCATTTCTGCTTAACATTAACTTTGTATGGCAAATATACAGGCATTATTGCCAGAACCTCAATTGTGTGTGAATCGGTATCACCATACATTATTTTAGTATTATACAGTTTTTATTTTTGTTTCATTTTGGTGATCGATAGTTTGGGGCGTGGTGTACCCCCCCCCCCCCATCCCACCATTATTATGGTGGATTTTTTGTATGCTTGGAATCACGTTGATTATTCCAAGGATTTAAAGGCAGTGGACACGTAATTATTAAAGATAATTATGAGCATAAAACCTGACTTGGTAACGAGTAATGCCGGGGAGCTGTTGGTAATATAAAACATTCTGGGAAACGGCTCCCTCTGAAGCTCCCCTTTTCGAGAAAGAAGTAATTCTCAACAAATTTGATTTCGAGACCTACCTCAGATTTAGATTTTGAGGTCTCGAAATCAAGTAGAAAGAACTCACATTCGTGTGACTAGGGTGTTTTTTTTCTTTCATTATTGTCTCGCAACTTCAACGACCAATTGAGCTCGAATTTTGACAGGCTTGTTATTTAATGCTTATGTTGATATACACCAATTGAGAAGATTGGTCTTTGACAATTACCAATAGTGTCCAGTGCCTTTAAGGGGGAATAGGCGTACTTCTATACTAGAGGGAAAATAGTGCGTTGTATGGGAACATTGGGGATACCCTTTATACCCATGGGGTATATAGGCGGGCCTATATTCGCCCTCATATGGAGGGCTAGTTCTACCATTGAAATTAAAACTAGACACGATTGCATTTGTGCACAAATGCAGAGCTGTTTCGTTAAGAAAATTTTCAATTTTTGTCCACTTAATTTGAAATTCTCTTTGCATAAAAGTAGTTATGACCAATCCAGCCTATTAAAAAAAATAATTTGGATTATACCATGTTCGGATAGCATTTTATGATTTAAAGGTGCAAAAATGGAAAAAATCATAAAAAATCATGTGATGACGTCATCATGACGTCATTTCACATTTCAAAAGAACTTGTCAATATCCAACAACTTACTAAGTTTCGACATGATCGCATAATCACATAGGGAGTAATATTAGTTCAAAAAGTGCACCTTTAAGGCCGCGTCACGTGACCCCCGATGACGTCATTGATCTGAAACTTCACACATATGATGGCTGTCTGACAGTTAACGTGTGTGTAAAATTTGAAGTGATTACAAAAAACTTCACCACAGACATCTTCATAAAGTCCATTTTGACAAGTTTTCAACCTGCCGCTAGAGGGCGCTATTGCAATTTGTGACGTCATCAATATTTTTTTTTAACTCCCCACCCTTGCTAGACACTTACGTCCTTGGAAAGCAACTTCATAACTTTTACCACTTTTGAGTTACAGGGCACTTCCGTTTTTTGCCCGTTTCAACCGGAAGTAGAGGTCATGTGAGGTCACGCACACGAAACAAAATGAAGACCTAATTTATCCCTACCACATTCCGCAAACAGAAACCTACGGTCTCGTTTGGCTGATTTGATATAGATTTTCAAACATTTAACATAAAACACCTTTAAGATGACGTCACGTGACCGCTGAGGATGTCATCATGACATCCTTGCTTTAGGATCATTATTGCACCATAACCTTCAATCCCTGAAAGTTTCATTGCAATTGCTCTCTGGGAACTATGCAAAAAATTGCGAGTACTGAATCAGACAAATAAAAAAAACAATAACTAGACATAATTGCATTTGTGCACAAATGCATAGCTGTTTCGTCAATAAATTCTCAACTGAATTAGATTTTTTGTGTGTATTCAAAGCAGTTAGCCAAATTAGGCATAAATAACAGAGAAATTCCTTTTATACCATGTTTAGTTAGCAACTGATGACTTAAAGGTGCAAAAATTAAAAAAATCATAACAAATCGTGTGATGACGTCATCATAACGGCATTTTATAATTCACAAGAACTTGCCACTATCTAACAACCTACCAAGTTTCAACAAAGTCGCATTGTAACTACGGGAGTTATACGACTTCAAAAGTGCAATCACGTGATCCCCGATGACGTCATTGATCTGAAACTTCACACATATGATGCCTGCCTGACATGTGTATAAAATTTGAAGTGATTACACTAAACTTCACCACACACATCTTCAAAAAGTCCGTTTTAAGGAGTTTTCAACCTGCTGCTAGTGGGCGCTGTTGCGTTTAGTTATGTCATCGATATTTGTTTTGAACTGCCCACCCTTGCTAGACACTATCATCGTTAAACCAACTTCATAACTTTTGCACATTTGAATTAGAGGGCACTTCCGGTTTCGACTGGAAGTAGAGGTCATGTTAGGTCACGCACACAAAATAAAATGAAGACCTAATTTATCCCTACCCAATCCCGCAAACAAAAACCTGCGGTCTCTTGTGGCTGATTTGATATAAATTTTTAAACAGTTAACATAAAACACCTTTAAAATGATGTCACGTGACCGGTGATGACGTCATCATGAAATCCTTGCTTTAGGATCATCATCATAGGACCAATACCTTTCATGACGGAGCTTGCCATTGCTTGTGTACAGTTAAGAATGTGCATGAGAATATTACCTGTGTACAAAATGCAACTACATACGGAATACACGCAATCGGGTGTGTGTACAAGGACACGGCATGGTAATTGTGTTCAAATGATTACGCACATTGGCATGGCATTGACTGCGTGTACAAATGATTACGCACATTGGCATGGCAATGTGTGCGTGAGGCTATGGCACGCAACCTTATGGCATTGCACAAATACATAGCTGTTTCGTCAATAACTTTTCAAGTTTCTTATTTGAGTTTTAAATTTGTTGTGTATTCAAAGCAATTTTCGTGTACAAATGATTACGCACATTGGCATGGCAATGTGTGCGTGAGGCTATGGCACGGAACCTTATGGCATTGCACAAATACATAGCTGTTTCGTCAATAACATTTCAAATTTCTCATTTGAGTTTTAAGTTTGTTGTGTATTCAAAGCAGTTTGCCCAAAGTGGCATAAATAAAGAAATAATTTGGAATATACCATGTTCAGATAGCAATTGATGTGTTAAAGGTGTAAAAATTGAAAACATAATTAAAAATCATGTGATGACGTCATCATGACGTCATTCCACAATTCACGAGAACTTGCCAATATCTAACAATCTACATAGTTTCAACATAATGGCGTCATTACTTTGAGAGGTATACGACTTCAAAAAGTGCACCTTTAATACAGCGTCACGTGACTCCCGATGACGTTATTGATCTGAAACTTCACACATATGATGCCTGCCAGACAGTTAACGTGTGTGTAAAATTTAAAGTGATTAAAAAAAACTTCGCCACAGACATCTTCAAAGAGTCCATTTTGAAGAAATTTCAACCTGCCACTAGAGGGCGCTGTTGCAATTTATGACGTCATCAATACTTTTTTTTAACTGCCCACCCTCGCTAGACACTTACGTCCATGGGAAAGCAACTTCATAACTGTTACCACTTTTGAGTTACTGGGCACTTCCGTTTTTGACCCGTTTCGACCGGAAGTAGAGGTCATGTGAGGTCACGCACATAAAATAAAATGAAGACCCAATTAATCCCTACCCAATCCCGATAACAGAAAGCTACGGTCTCTTGTGGTTGATTTGATATAGATTTTCAAAGATTTAAATAAAACACCTTTAAGAGGACGTCACGTGACCGGTGATGACGTCATCATGACGAATTTCTTTTAGGACCCTCCTTGCACCGATGCCCTTCATCACTGAAAGTTTCATTGCAATTGCTCTTTAGGAACCATACAAAAAAATGCGAGTACTGAATAATCCTGAAACAACCAAATAAAAAACCGAACAAAAACAATAGCTGTTTCGCTGCGCTGCGCTACGAAACAGCTAAAAAAATAATAAAAAAAACTTTAACAAAAACAAGAGCTGTTTCGCTGCGCTTCGCTACGAAACAGCTAAAAAAACTTTAACAAAAACAAGAGCTGTTTCGCTGCGCTTCGCTACGAAACAGCTAATAAAAAAAACTTTAACAAAAACAAGAGCTGTTTCGCTGCGCTTCGCTACGAAACAGCTAATAATCATGACGCTTTATACAAAAACCACCCTCTGTAGCTTTAGGGCATGATGCTCAATGAACGTATCAGTGAAAATTACAATTTTATGTTTTGTTTTCTTACACAGATAAATGGCAGCGGTACAAATCAGAGATGAGTCAACTGGATTATGTCAGTCCGAGAAAAGACTGCAATGAGCCATATGTAAGTCTGGCAGTACAAGAATTATCGGATCTTAAATACTAAAATATTTTGAAGCTACTGGTTAGGATGTCCATTTTAGTCAAGCTTGTTGATTTAGTTACTAGTTAATTTGTCCCTTTGTGGTTTACTGTTAGTCGTTCCCAGAGTTCATTGTTAAAGGAACTGGACACTATTGATTATTGTCATAGACTAGCCTTCGCAGATGGTGTATGTCAACATAAATATGCATGAAATAACAAACCTGTGAAAATTTGAGCTCAATCGGCCATCGAACTTGCGAGATAATAATGAAAGAAAAAACACCCTTGTCACACGAAGTTGTGTGCGTTTAGATGGTTGATTTCGAGACCTCAAGTTCTAAATCTGAGGTCTTGAAATCAAATTCGTGGAAAATTACTTCTCTCTCGAAAACTACATTACTTTAGAGGGAGCCGTTTTTCACAATGTTTTATGCCATCAACCGCTCCACATTACTCGTCACCAAGAAAGGTTTAGTGCTAATAATTATTTTGAGTAATTACCGATAGTGTCCACTGCCTTTAAACTGGCTGATTGTCGATCATCATTTGTTACCACACAAAGCTGATCCATCACCAGCCAATTAAAGATGTTGGATGTTCAATCTGTCTACCAGCTAGGTAGAGCGCTGATAGAGCGCCCACCATCCATGACCACAAGTGTTACGGTTGGTGATTCAAACCCCACACTATGCTGATCAGAAACACCAGAGTTTGAATTCGGTGCTCTTAACCGCTCGGCCACACGACACTTAAATTTAGCAGAGGGTTAAGACCACGTTGCCCTGTGGATCGGTCGAGTTAGACTTTGAAAATGCATATGGGTGGAGAGATGTTGTAAAAGTAGAATACAATGATCCACACAATTGAAATTGCACGGTTTTCTTTTTACCTCGTCGACTAAAGGCCGGTTTATAGTCGGTCGCGCGATGGTCGCGCGACGGAAATCTTGCGCGCAATCCTAAGACTGAGGCCTAAAAACCGTGTCTTTTTATGATCGCGCGTCAAGATTTCCGACGCCCGACCATCGCGCGACCGACTATAACTCGGCCTTAACACGGTCGGCTATTTATGGGAGTCAAATAAATGGCCGACCGTGTTACATGTAGTTCACAAAATAAAAGGAAAACCACGCAATTTCGGGGCAAATTTGTGTGGATCATTGTATTCTACTTTTAAAACATCTTTCTAACGATGTGAATTTTAATACAAACGTTTACAAACGCTTTTTATAGACCAACTCGTCCGAACCCAGGCAACGTGTTCCTTTAAAGTTCAAGAATCAGTGAATAATTTCCCCATTACTGTAAAAAGCTGTGAAACTTAATGAATAGCCCTAGCATACATTTTCACATAATGCCTGATTATGTGGCGTATACGAGGCCATTTCGCCCTTGAATATGCTGCAGGTGTAACTAATGTGTTTAAATCGAGGTATCTAATAATGACATTGTGTGAATATATCATGAATGTCATGGTCTGTACGTTCTACCGCGACCACACATCATGTCACCGAAAACTTCGGAATTTGTTCCCACTATGGCCATGCCGAACATAGCATTAATTACAAAAGTGGTTATGATATCGTCTTCATTCAAAATAAATATTTGAAAGGGTAAACAAAACTTTAAAGCCATAACGAATATTCCTTTACCTCCATCCCGATGAACGAGTCCCAACCCTGCTATGCTTTATATAACGGGTTAAATAACCACGTGTTGTAACATAACACGTGATCACCGTGGGATCGGATGATGTCACATGACTCTTTCTCGCGTGCGTGTTTTTTTTTTGCGTATTTTTTTTCTTCAAATCATAGCAACATCATCACCAGATTCCCAGTGACCAGATAACACTATTTGTCAATCGTGTGTTCGATGGTGACCCAGGACCCCATTTTGAATTAAGGTCAGCGAACTTCATCATAATAAATATCGGGTATCTGGCGGTGTGATCTAAACTAGTGATCATTACACTGATTAGTGTATTTGCAGACTAGTGGAACTGCAGGATTAGAAGTCTTGTCATCGCTGACGATTGTTGGTGCTTGACTGTTTGGTCATGGAGGTAGAAATACATTGGGGTGAAGAAAAGGTCGCCACGTTTTGCAGCCACCTACAAAAAAGTCAAGCACAATTTTGAGGGATGTCAATTTTTACCCTTTACCCAATTATTGTAAGTCGCCAGTCACGTTCTCCTAAAAATTAAACAGGACACGAGATGAAGTCTAATGCATTGTGTGTGTATTGTTTTAGTTGAACCTACAAACTAAGTAAAACAGTGAGCATTTAAAAACAAAGTATGGTGCAGCGGCCATCTTGTCTATTTAAAGGGTCTACTCTACACTGTCCGATGATGCAAATACAGTGCAGTTCACAATTCTGATTAAAATGTAGGATATTTACTTCGTTGAAGTGTAAAGTAACAATGGGAGTAGATAAATGAATGCGTGTCTCGGATTAAAACAGACAATGGCTTATCATGGTCCAGCTCAACTGCCCGGGTCATCTATGGATTTCTGTTATCGAACTATCAGAAGTGTTACATGGACTTTTACTGCGAGAGCACTTTGTGCGCTTGGTTCCATGGTTCCCCCGGCGGCACTAAATGCCCTTCTTCAGTCCAAAACGCCTGCAAAAACCCAATCCAAAAGGCACCAGTCCGGGATTGGGGGTCCATTAGTAACACAGTAAAATAGAGCGATTTATCACAATACTATTAAGACAGTTGGACCATATTGGTAATAATTGTCAAAGACTAGTCTTCACAGTTGGTGTATCTCAACATATGCATACAATAACAAACATGTGAAAATTTGAGCTCAATCAGTCGTCGAAGTTGCGAGATACGAAGTTGTGTGCTTTCAGATGCTTGATTTCGAGACCTCAAATTCTTGGTAGTATAAAACATTGTGAGAAACGGCTCCCTCGGAAGTAACGTATAGTTTTCGAGAAAGAAGTAATTTTAAACGATTTTGATTTCGAAACCTCAGAATTAGATTTTGAGGTCTCGAAACCAAGCATCTGAAAGCACACGACTTCGTGTGACAAGGGTGTTTTTTCTTCCATTATTATCTCACAACTTCGACAACCAAAATTGAGTTCAAATTTCCACAGGTTTATTATGTTGTGCATTATGTTGAACTACACCAAGTGAGAAGACAGGTCTTTGACAATTGCCAATAGTGTTCAGTGTCTTTAAAGCTAAACATGTATACAGAAACATGCTAACTTAAGATATATGTATACAAAAACATGCTAAGTTAAGATATTATAACTATATGTATTGATATTTTTATATTAAATTTATCCGTTCTTTTCCATTACAGGTTCATGGGATGCGCTTCGATTGTTCCATAACATCCTCAAATGATGTCCCGTCTTCGGGTGAGAAGTTTACTCTTCTTTCGAAACTTAGGCCTATGTACTGGCCTACTTACAAAGCTTTTTAAAAAGAGACATAAAGGGAAAACAAACCGGTAACAAATCTTTGTTCGAACGAAAACAATCATCGGTCGAACGAAAACCCTTTTTCTTCTCTTTTTTCGTTCGAACGATCTTCTTGATTGAACCCATGCCAAACCATTTTGTACCCGCACGTGAAAACAGCACTGTAGTTAGTGAGAAACATGGCATCGGTGCTTTCGCAAATTGCCTTCAACCATTTCTATTTTACAACATCGATGCTCTATCTAGTTGGTTATTACAATTCTTTTGCCTTTAAAGACATTGGACACTATTGGTATATTGTTAAAGACCAGTCTTCTCACTTAGTGCATCTCAACATGTGCATAAAATAACAAACCTGTGAAAATTTGAGCTCAATAATTGGTCAGCAAAGTTGCGAGATAATAATGAAAGAAAAAAAAAAACACCCTTGTCACACGAAGTTGTGTGCTTTCAGATGCTTGATTTCGAGACCTCAAAATCTAAATCTTAGGGCTCGAAATTACGACAGTCCATTAGTGCCATCTTTATTTATATTTTTTAAAACATGTGTTTATATTTTCAATACATGTATTTATATTTTCAATACATGCATTTATATTTTCAATACATGTATTTATACTTTCAATACATGTATTGATATTTTCATTACATGTAAAAATCGTTACTTCAGAGAGAGCCGTTTTTCACAATGTTTTATACTATAACAGCTCCCCATTACACGTTACCAAGTAAGGTTTTATGATAATAACTGTTTTGAGTTATAAATTACCAATAGTGTTCACTTCCTTTATGAAGCTTCGCATGAACAATTACAAGTCTCTAACCGCATGCAGGATAAAACGGTGTACAAATGCAACAGTTTGATACAGTTTAAGTGTTTTTTTTTGCTCAAAATCCATCGATGAGGTCACATTTCAAATAAGGTCTGTACACTTTGACCAGATAATTTTCAGTTTATACCTGAATGTTCGTTCCTCATGGAAAACAAACTTGTATACTTGTGTTGTCTCGTTCCGTGTTCATACAAGTTCTGGTGAAAGACAGTAAATTCCAGCAACTGTATACTGCATTACTGTTCAGAAAGAAGTAGTTTTTCGTGAAGGTACACCTTCAAGTCTAAGTTTGTATGTGGTGCGTTTTTGGGCTCACCAACATTGGGCGAGGAACCCGACGAACTCCGCTTGATGTTGATTGAGAGAACAGTATTGTCGCTCAATTCATCATCGTTTGCACACGGCTATTGCGTCCAATGTCTGTTTTAGGGCGTGGCCGAAGGGAAATAAGTCACAAAGTGACCAGTGGTCTAATCTATGGTCATGCAGTACATATTCATAGACTGACCACGCCTGGCATCACGAGGACGCTCACAAACGACAAACAATATGGCGACTTCCCGAGCCTTACGCCAATAGCCAACTTGGTGAACAGGGCTAATAGGGCGAACACGGGTAATCATGGCGCCATAATTGCGACCGAATGACGGCCTTTGAGCGTCTGGCACCCACTTCCTATATCCAGTCGGATATTTACCACCCTCGTAGCAGTTCCATTCACCTTCAACTTCGGCGTCATTACAATTGATCCAAACACTCAGTGAATTTGCACTGTATGGAAGTGAATTATTTATAAATGCATTCTCCCAATCTGAGCTTGGGACCATGATAGATGCGTTGTTACGATCACACTGCATCGTGGCATTGGTCCAGTTGCCCTTCATGGATCCATCCAGACCCAAGTAGCAAGAATGAGCAAAAGGCACCCATCCATCAGGGCACCCTCTCGCTGCAAAGACACCCTTGGTTACGAAGACGAGAACAACCAGTGAAACCAACATGTTACCACTTTTGACGATAAGTTGAAGAGCCATCTTGTATACCGCTGTTCATGTGATATATCTTTAGACTTGAGTGTGCGGCATTCCATAGCACAGCAATTTATCTACTAAAACTGTGCGTCAGACCTATCCCCTGAGGTGTATTTATTCAGAATGAAGTTTGTTCCATTATGTTTTTAGGAGGGAAAGTTATTACTATTATTGCCTTTATCTTTAAACTGCATGCTGAGTCGCAAAGGCACCCATCTGCCAATAGTGGAATTTGGTGGTTATTTTTTCATCGCTCGATTTTTATTCACTTCTGTCACGGTTAACTACCGTTAAGCTACCATGTGTATAGAGACATTATCCATCTCTCACCAAGGACACTATAATTATTGAGTAGCTTTGTATTACACGTCGTGCCCATTAACAAAATTGTCTTCCTCCGTAATGGCACTGATACGAGATAATAGAGCTAAACATCTTAAGTGTTTGATGCAGAATAGACTTCAACAATCACTGGTTATTGTACTTTAATGGCAGGGTGTACTTTTGGTAATTGTCTACGACCAGTATCCCCACTCATGCAAAGTAACAAATCTGTGGTGAACATTTTTGCCCAATTTGGTCTTCGTATTTGCAAGAAAAGAGCATTGATTACCCTTGTTGCAAAGAATTGCGTGCTTTAAAAGGAAGGTACACGTTTGGTAACTACTCAAAACAAATATTAACTTAAAAACTGACTTGGTAACAGGCATTGGAGAGCTGTTGATAGTAAGTATAAAACATTGTGAGAAACGACTCCCTCTGAAGTAACAAGAGAAAGTTTTTGAGAAAGAGGTAATTTCTCACTAAAGTAATAAAAGACTTCTAGAAGTCTTTTATTCTTATCTGAAAGCACAAAATTTCGTCCCAACAAGGGTGTTTTTTCTTTCATCATTTTCTTGCAACCTCGATGACCAATTGAGCCCAAATGTTCACAGGCGTGTTATTTTATGGTTATGATGGGATACACCAAGTGAGAAGACTGGTCTTTGACAATTACCAAACGTGTACCTTCCCTTTAGGATGCATGGAAATGTGTTCAGGCCTGACAGTCAATCCGCACCACACTTTTTTTTTGCGGGGGTTGTTTATTTTCAACTAACCTATTCTCAGATACGTGTTTTCATTGATATATTTTATTTGGTTGCTTTGTTTTAGTCCATAAGTTGAGACCAGGAGATGTGGCGGTTATAGGTGCATTCGGTGATTCCATAACTGTAAGTTTGGAGTAAAAGTTTTCACTCGTAAACAATAATCTACTGACTTTATTTTACTTTTTGCACTGATTAAACTTTTCTTCAAAAATTGTTTTCGAAACATAAAATCGAAAGGAAAATTGGAGCTAGAGATAGGCTTTTATATATCTTTAAACATAATTAAATCTAAATAAGGTTAATCTTTTAGATTACAATTTTAAATGCTTAGGATTCATTTTTAAATATAAAAGTTTTTTGTTTTTTTTTATTAACTTTAAAATCCCACCCATTTAAGAGTGTATATATAAACATTAAAACAAAAACATAAAAAAATAATTTCCGGTTGTTGGTGTTTTTTGTTTGTTTTTGAAGGCAGGCAACGGGGCACTAGCGTGCACTCTCTTAGAAGTATTTATTGAGTACAGAGGAACATCTTGGAGGTAAGCTTTTATGAACAATACTTTCTTGACGTTAGTTGTATAATAACTAATTATAGAAAATTACCACCAGAAAAACACACTTATGAATACACACGTTACAAATTAAGGTGACGTCATTTTGACTTGTTCTTTCTCTGCAGTATCGGTGGTGATGGGACTTTTGATACAGCTCTCACATTACCAAGTAAGCTCAGGTTACAGTTTAATCAACCTACCGGGGCCGAGGGGGGCAAGTGCCCTTGGGTGTGAGATTTAAAGAAGAAAAGGGAGGGGAAGATTGTTGGGGGGGAGGGGGAATAACGTAGGGGTGAGGGGAGTATTTTGGAGGAGGGGTTTGGTGAAGATTGCAGAAGGGGGGGCTGAGGGGAGCATTAAAGAATTATAATTGATGTACAACTGCGCCTTGGTTATGACAGAAGGCCTGAAGTCTTTAAATATCTGAGCGAAAAATAACCAAAAATAACCGCTTTCTCAAAAACTACGTTACGTCAGAGGGAGCCAGCTCTCATTATGTTTTATACTATCAACAGCTCTCCCGATGCTCTTGACCAAGTTAGTGCATGCTAATAATTATTTGATAGTTACCAATATTGTCCAAACATAATAATAACTTTGCAGATATTCTAAGATTATACAACCCCGATCTGATTGGTTACTCTCTTGGTGTGGGGAATGTCAGCAGTAACACGTCTTATCTCAACTGTGCTGTACCCAAATCAAGATCCAGGTCAGTACGATTGTTTTTATCTCTTTCTTTTTGGTTCAAGTTGTACAACTGCATTTACATACTAAACCTATACCAATATGATTGGTTTCCCCGGTCATTTTTCGGCAACAAGCAGACAAATTGAAACGCAGCGTTGTTCTATTTCGCACGAAACTGAAAGCTCAAAAATGGTTTAATTCTATTTCATTCGCATTTATAAGATAACAATCCATTTGAGCAGCATTCAACTCTCCAGCAGCTTTTCGCATGAACTTAGAGTGGTGTCAAAATAAATGCCGAATACTTATGCAATATATATCTGCATGCCTGAACTGAAGAGGATGCATGCAAATGAAATATGTCACTTATTTGCCGAAACTGACAAGGAAAACTGTGTGAATACAGAAATAGTTAGTCTAAGTTTCAAGATGGTACAAAATAATTGCTACAGGTGGTTCATAGAAGAGCGTGAAAAGGTGAAAATATCGGATTTTTGTTTAAACATCGAACGAAATCGATCGAACCAAACCACGTAACATCTCAAAACACAATTTTTGTTAAATCTTTATTGATAAAAGCCAACCATCCCGACTTTAAATTATACAAAGAATATTGCTCAAGACATCAATTATGGAAAAAGAGTTTAAACAGATCGATTTTTGAAAAGAGCCAATTGAAATGACAAAGTGCGACTTGCGGGCTTTTTTGCAGAGCGGATTACATGATGATAAAAATATGGCACAGTTCCTAAACTTCAGCCCATTTGCAAGATATTGATAACCACATCACAAAAGACCAATCATTTGTGTTCCTTTCTACTGTTTTTGGTTTTTCAACTTAGCTTGACTTATTGAATATTTTGAGTGATAACACTTGTTTTAAATTGTACAATAAACCACAAACAATGTGTTTATTGAAACCGTCAGTGCCATGCCTGGGCAGGCAGAGGACCTAGTCAAGCGAATCTACGCGGATCCAACCATTGACGTAGCCAATGATTGGAAAGTCATCACACTGTTCATTGGGGGGAATGATGTGTGTGAGTTCTGCAAGGACCGCCCGAATTATACCAAGGAGAAGTACATTGAGAGAATTACAAAGGCATTGGATCATCTTCACGACAAGGTAAAACAATTACAAATCTATTCAACTCGACTAGACATTTATTTTCGTATTTTTGCAAGAGTAACCATGTATGCATAACATACACAAACTGATGATGTGTAACGGTCAACTGTCACTTCTATTTTTCTTGAAGTTGCCACGTACCTTAGTCAACGTTGTGGGACTCATCAACGTCACCCAGCTAACGAAACAATCAGAGTTTATTTGTGGACTCGCGCACGCGTAAGTTATTTGAGTTTTTTTTTTGTCTGATCAATCGAAGTTCGGTACCATCCAACCGGAGATCGCCGGTTTCACCATTCTGAACGAAGCTCGTCTAT